>NW_020948910.1:7978454-8387841 GCF_900497805.2 Vombatus ursinus | reverse complement strand
CCTGAGAATACATATATGAAAATGCATGAAAGTATGTGTGACAGTATGAAAATTACAGGTACATAAGAATATATACATGAAACTACATGGAGATAAATATGTGGAAATATGAAAATATATTGATACAATGCATTAAAACATTATATATATGAAAACACATGTAAGCTTATGAAAAGATGAAATTATACATAGGAATACATGTATGAAAACATAAAATGCTGAAAAGAGGAAATATGAGAAGGAAAATCATATATGTAAATGCCTACATGAAAATATAGGAACATGAATTATATTAAAATACATATGTGAAAATATGGGAAATATGAAGAAACATAGTTTTCCTATGCATAAGGCAAATAGTGATAGGCTATGTGAAGATAAAGAGGCAGGGATGACAAATCTCTTGAAGTATTTGTGAATAAGTGTTACTTAAGCTACATTATTATTGTAGTACTTTCAGACCTGGGATCCCATTTCTTATAAATACCCTGAAGGCAATAGGTAGAATACACCTTTCAATTTTTATTCTTTTTCAGGCTTAAAATGACTACATAACTTTCTTGCAATTTGTTACTCAAATGCTCTTCAAACAATGAACAGTTATGAGTACAATACTGATTCCATAAGAACTATCATTGCCTCATGTCATGTAAAAACAACAGCAACAAAAAGATATTTCTACTATGCATTGTTACTTCTATCACTTGACCTGATCCACTAATTACCTCAACAAGGAAGGGGATGGGACAATGACAGTTTTCCCTTTCCTATCTAAATGATAAACATAGAAGAGAGTTCCTTGAAGAATTAGAGACATTTTCCTCTAGCTCCAAAAGTAAACAGGCAGTTTGGATTTTGATTTTATATTCTTAAGTTATTATTATACTAATTGTTCTTCTTGATATTTTATGACTGAAATACAGGGTCCATGGCACTTGACTAAGTGAATTGAAATAAGTTTTAAAAATATATGACCATTTTTCCCTCAGTGCTCATTTGAAATTTTAGGTTTTGTGTAATCTACAAATTGCATTTCTAATTAACTAACCATTTTTAAGTTACAGAAACTACAAAAAAGATGTTCACGTGTTTTCAAGGTATATTTATTAAGAAAAGATGTATGCTTAATTGAGTTTATATTTTTGCCACCTGGAACAAAAATGCTTCAGTTATGTCATTTTGAAATGAAAATTGATACAGCCCACTGTTTAGACACTCTTTTATTAATAACTTCTATATGTCTAATTTGAAAAATAAATTCCATATACAGTTTTAAAATAAAAATGAGTGTGATAATTTGACAGTTTTCTTGGCACCTACGTGACTTTTTTCATCTGAGCATCTCTAAGCAATTAGCACTATTATTTCAATTACCATTTAAATATTAATCAATTAGTGCAGCATTATTTCTGTATAAAAGACAGAACCTCAGAAACATAGAAGAATTTGTACTTTTCCCACGGTCAAAATCAAATGTAATCATCTGAATCAAGTTTAGACATTTAATCTCAAGTCTTTATTCTTTTCTTAAATGAGGCAAAATAATACTAAAACAACTGAGCAGTGCTATAGCCAACCATTGTGATTGTGTGTGTGTGTCTGTGGTGTCTGTGTGTGTGTCTGGGACAAGAGGCAATTAATGTACCCTAAATTTATTTTGAAAGAGGTAGGTGACAGATATCCTGCCTTTGACTGAAGCTGGGTAATGGAGAATCTCATCTAGGCTATGGGAATAGTATATGGGAAGTATTTTGGTATAGGGAAGCAAAGCTCTAGGCATTTCATATTTTAAATAATTATTTTGCTGTATTAATTAATCTTTTTAACAAGATTATTTTTCTACGTTACTGAAGGAATTAATATGCTGTCAATAGCCACCTGGAGCAAAAACCTGATTATCCTCCATAGTGACCGTTCTCTGATTGAGTGAAAAGTGTGCTCTATCAACTAAATAATATTTCCATATGATTTTTTCTTTCACTGAATTATCAAAAGTTTCAGAGTAATCCAAAGCCAAACTCCACTCCACCCCCACAATCGCCCCTTAGGTTACATTGCCTATAACAATTTAGTACACATTTAGATAAATGAGTACAAAAATTAATTTTGATATGTTAAAGAAAAATTATGACTACTAGCACCACATTATTTCTATTACACCATTTTATTGACAACACTGTCTTAATATCTCGATGATTTCATTGGTTATACAAGTTCATAGCTTTATTCACAAATAACACCTTAAATATTCTGCTTTTGTATACAGTTGGCTTATTTCCCAAATTGTACAAAGATTTAGTGGTCAATATAATTAGAAATGCAAAAGGGTTATGCTGCCTGTCTGGATAATTATTTATCATCTCAGAATTAATTGGACAAATCTTTAAACTCATTGACTGAGATCTCATACAAATGCATGCATCTCATACAAATACTACTACAAACTGTCATTATTTCAGTCTTGGACCATATTAACATAGTTATACCATCTAGAATGAGGAAGCAAAATATTTTTACATGAACATATTTTACAAGATTGAGTGAAAATCTCCAGTCTTCTCCTCTTTATAGAATTCCTCACATAGTCTTCATGTAACATGGACTTGAACCTCCAACCCCTTTCTCATTCTGGTTGCCCTTTCATCTAGTTACTCTCAAGCAATTCAATATTTACTAAGTTATGGTAAGGCAGTTAAGTGGTACAGTGAGTCAACTCATCTCCCTGAATTCAAATCTGGCTTCAGACACTTAGTAGCTGTGTGAAATGGAAACCTCTCCAGTATCTTTGCCACGAAAACCCAAAATGAGGTCACACAAAGGGTCAAACATGGTTGAAATGACTAAACAACAAAAAAAGCTATGGTGGGCAGAACTGAAGATAATACTTTCCTGCAGAATCAGATGAAAATGAGGGATTTAGGAGTAAGAAATGCAAGATGCAAGGATTAGTAAGGTTTTACTGTTGTAGACACATTTCTTTATAAGTTCTAAAAAGTAAAAATCTTTGGTAGTAAAAGGTTGCCCCCACCTTGGTATTAAAAAAAAATAATCAGATTGGCATCAGAGATTGGCAGACTGATTCTGAATGATATCATAATCACTATCTATTCTTCAATAGAATAGAATCAATTTTCATATGAACAAAAAGTCTATAAAATATGTTTATCTTATCTTATATGTTAAACATATAAGATGCTTAAATATATTCTTGTAAACATTGGTTAAAGCATTGAACAAACTATATAGATAGCCATATAACTCATCAATAATGTCTTGAAATAGAACACGTGATATAGTTAGTTAGATAGATAGATAGATAGATAGATAGATAGATAGATAGATAGATAGCTGGATAGCTGGATAGGTAGATAAAATGAGTAGATCAATGGTCAACATGAGAAGCCAGTATTGAAGAAGTAGACAAATGTTTGATTTTATGCTTTAGCAGCAAATTAAATTAAAGCAAATTACCGGAGTCTGTGGAGGGGGGAACCCGAAACCTAAACCCTCCAAAAAAAACCTACAAATAAAAACTTGTGCTCTCCAGAAATAATAGCTTGACTTGATTTTCTCAGGTAACTTAACTTATGGATTATCTACAAATGTTTGGAAACATAACATACTAAATAGCAAGTAGACACCCTTATAATTATAATAATGATATATTGAAAATAAAAATAAGTGGTCCTAATAGGTGCTAGGTAAATTAAATAATAAAGTAGACATATTTTAAAATAAAATAAACAAAAAAACAGGACACCAAGAAAGTCATCACACCTATCATTAATCATTTCTCTAATCTTTTTGTCTCATGAAAACATTGTATTCTGGATAACTTCCCAAAGCCAAGATGGTGGAGTAAGCAATAAATTGCTGTAACCCTTCCATATTCACTTCCAGACAACTACAAAGTAGTGCCCCCAAACAAATCCTAGAACAGCCAAACCAGCAAAAAAGATGGGATGAAACAATCTTTTAGCCCAGGAAACTTTGAAGATAGGTAAGAAAGGTCAATCTCACTCAGGGTAAAAGGGGAACCCTGTCCAGGACAAAAAGCATCCTAGCAAGCCAACAACAAGCCCCACCTCAGAAAACCAGTGGGAGTTCCTGAGCCACAATACAGTGGAGCAGGAAGACCCCATCATAAAGAAATCTCCCCATGTGCCTTAACAGTCAGGGGACCCCACAAACTCCATCTCTGAGAACTGCCACATGCTTCAGCATAGTTCTGGGCAAACAGGCAGCCACCAGCAATCTGATAAATATATGCTCCAATTGTAGCCTTGTGAAAACACAGAAACACCACACCAGCCTCAGCACACACACCAGACACCAGCACTAGGACCCTAGTTCAGCACCAGATAAACAGACAGGACCTATAGCTCATGACATAAGAAGACTAATACAGTGTCCCTTACACTCCAGGAGCAGAACTCAAAGTTAAAAGAAAAGAAAAAGGCCAAAAAAAAGATGAATAAAAACAACATAAAAAGAATCTGATGATAGAAAGTTATTACGATGATGGGGTGAGATCAAGACCAAACTCAGAAAAGGGCAATAATGTCAAAACATCTATGGGCAAAACAGCAAAGAAAAATGGGAAGTGGTCTCAAGTCCAGAAAAAACTTATGGAAGAGCTCAAAAAGAAGCTTAAAAAGCATACGAAAGAAGTAGAAGAAAAACTGGGTAAAAATGAGAGTGATTCAAGAGAATTATGAAAAAAAAAGAATCAACAGCTTGAAAAAAGAAAAAAAACTGCTTAAAAAGTAATTGGTCAAATGGAAAAGGAAGTACAAAAGGTAACTGAGGAAAACAACTTAAAAGTTAGAATTGAGCAAGTGGAAGCTAATGACTCTATGAGAAAGCAAGAATCAATCAATCGAACAAATTCAAAAGAATGAAAAAAATAGAAGAAAATGTAAAATGCCTCATGGGAAAAATAAATAACCTGAAAAATAGATCCAGGGGATACAATGTCAGAACTAGATTACCTGAAGCCGATAATCAAAAGGAAGACCTGGACAACATCTTTCAAGAAATTATCAAGGAAAATGACCCTGATATCCTGGAACCAGAGGGCAAAACAGGTATTGAAAGAATCTATGCATCACCTCAAGAAAGAGATCCCAAAATAAAAACTCCAAGAAACATTGTAGCCAAATTACAGAACTATCAGATCAAGAAAAAAAGTATTACAACTGGTCAGAAATAAATAATTCACATATTGCAGAGTCACAATCAGGATTACACAACTGTGAACAGATCCAACCATTCTGGAGATCAATTTGGAATTATGCCCAAAGGGCACTCAAATTGTGCATACCCTTTGACCCAGTAATACCAGTACTAGGGCTGTATCCCAAAGAGATCATAAGAAAGGGAAAATAATCTACATGTACAAAAATATTTATAGCAGTCCTTTTTGTGGTGGCAAAATATTGGAAATTGAAGGGAATGCCCATTAATTAGGGAGTGGCTGAACACACTGTGGCATATGAATATGATGGAATACTTTTGTGCAATAAGAACTGATGAACAGGCAGATTTCAGAAAAATCTGGAAAAGCTTACATGAATTGATGCAAAGTAAAATGAGCAGAACCAGGAAAACATTGTATACAGTACCAGCAGCATTGTATGATGATCACCTATGGATAACTTAGCTCTTCTCAGCAACACAAAGATTTAAGGCAAATGCAAAGGACTCACAAAGGAAAATGCTATCCATATCCAGATAAAGAACTGATGGACTCTGAATGTAGATTGAAGCATACTTTTTTCACTTACTTTTTTTTTCTTTTTCATGTTTTTTTTTATCTGTTTCTTCTTTCACAACTGTGACTAATAGAGAGATACATTTTATATGATACCACATGTATCACCTATATCAAATTGCCTACCATTTTCAGAAGAGGGGAGGGGAGGAAGGGAAGGAGGAAATTTTGGAGCTCAAAATCTTGTCAAATGAATGCTTAAAACTGTTTTAACATGTAAGTGAGAAAAATAAAATACAATTAAAATGTAACAAAAAAATTGTAGTCTGCTTCTACCATTTAAGTGCATGGGAAGTAATTAGATGAGTGTATTAATATTTTTATTTCCTTCATTGACTTAACTGTCTATGAGCAATATTCATTCATATAGCTAGCAGTTTGGTCCACAAGAATTGATAAGTCATGGAAAATCCATATCACCATGCAATAGCATAGGGATTTGTTACTATAGAGTATAAGCATTGCTATACAATACCAATACTCAAGCAGAATATCTAGGTCCTATGGCATCCAATTGCTTCCTGGATGGTGGTTTTAAGAGAAAAATAATAATAATAATAATAAACATGGCAAATGTTCCTTTAATCCTGGGTTGTGTCAGATGTCAAGGCATGATTTCTTTAAAATCTTTTCAGTGTAATGCAGAAGCGGATTTTTAGGAAAAAGTCATGGACCTCAGAAAAGTCCTGCATTTATTAGCTATACCAGCTGGGTAAATCATTTAGCCTATGTTTTTCATCAGTTTCCATAACTAGAAAATGGAAATGACAACAGTAGGGTTGTTTTGAGGATCAAATGAGAAGATATTTGTAAAATAGCACACAAAGTAGGCACTACAGAAATGTTTATTCTTTTCTCATTTCTCTCTCCCTTCCCACTCCTGCTCCTATAGTAATGTGGGATTTTAATCAGTTTCTCATTGTGTGAGTTTGTGTGTGTTATGAAGTCCCATTCTGTGGGATTCAAACTATGGGAAACTTGTGTAAATTGTTATTTTCTGGGAGATCAGATAACTCTGCATGGAGTTTTCATGAGTGCTTGCCTATTTGTGCAAAATAGAACAAAGAAAATAGACTTACCTGATCAGATGACAAAATAGTCTTTAATGTGATATGTAGTTGAATAGAATGAGGGGCTTCCCCAATTCTTACTATTAGGACATCACTTAGCAAGCAATCCATTAATTTATATTATATTAACCCAGAAATACTTTGAAATTGGTATTTCATCTCTGTGGTAATTCAGCAACATTTATTGAGCAAGCACTCTCTGCAAACACTGTCTGAAGTAATTTGATTGAATTAACACCCCAAAAATATGGAGAACTTTACTATGTAAGCAGCACTGTATTAACATTTGGGTGATATAGGTTATTGCTGGTAAGGGAGCATACTGAAAGGTGAATTCTGTGGACTTATTTAAAAAAAAACTTAAAATTTAGTCACAGAATGAATATAACAAAGAGGGTGTGGCAACAGGTTATCAAATATAAATTTACCCAGAGTAAGGCCACATAGAGAGAAGTGTTTAGAGTAGACAGGAGTAGTTAGGAAAGTCTTCATAGCACCGTAGGGTTATAGATTTGTACCTGGAAGGGACCCTAGACACCATCTGTTCCAATCCCTTAATTTTATAAATTACTTTAATTTTTAACATCTTTTTCTTTTTAAATTCTTTTTCCAAGCTATTGACTCTCTCTTGCATACCTCTCATTTCTTTTCCCAATATTTTTCTTCTACCTCTCTCATTTGACTTTTAAAATTCTTCTTCAGCTCTTCTAAGAAGGCTTTTAGAGCTTCAGACCAGTTCATATTCCTTTTTGAGGTTCCAGATGTGAGTTTGTTGACAATGTTGTCCGCTTTGGAATTTCTGCCTTGATCTTCACTGTTCACATAATAAGAATCTATCATTATGTTTCTTTTTGCTCATGGTGTTCGCTTATTTCCTGGCCTTTAAAGAGATTGAGCTTTCCAGCCGGGGAGCAGGGGGCAACTGACCCAAGCTTCTTGTGTTGGGAACTGGGGCCGAGTCATTGGCTTTGTGTGCTAGGGCCTCAGATGCTAGCAGTTGGAGGCTGTAGGGTTCTGGCAGCTTACCTGGTATTGGGCTGGAATCAGCAACACTGGAACTCTAGGAGTAGGACTGGGTAGTCTAGCCTGGAGGTTGCCTGATCACCCAGGCCTTCCTTTCCTTTTGCTTTCTTTGGCTCCTTTCAGATGGATGTTTCACTACTGTAGGATGTTTCTCCACCTGGGGCTTTCCCCCTTGGAACTGAGCTTCCTAGACTTTTGCAGAGGTACTGGGAGACTTGGCTGCTGCAGGCCAAGGCATGTTGTGGTTTTATGATCTGGTTTCCACTGGTTCCCCTGCCCATACTGAGATACTTGGGGGTTGTGTGTTAGTGTTTTCCTGTTCCACCACCTGGGGTTCAGAATCTCTCCCTGGTATGCTAAGGTGGGGCTTTTAGCTAGCTTCCTGGGATGCCTTCATTATGTACTGCTCTCCCTCCCCCTCAGCAAGAGGGGCCTTTCCTGTTAATCCCTCAAGCTACCTGGGCTACAGGACTGCTACACCCCATCTTTCTTCTGGTTCAGCTGTTCCAGTTTTTCCTGGGGCAATATTTTCTGGTATTTCAGAGGTTAATAAGGGCCAGTGAGAGTGACTTACTTCTTATTCTGCCATCTTGGCACCTGGAAGAGGAACCTTTCAAGTTAAATTGTTCATATTGCTATTTGGGAAGATGGCACAAAAACTCCTAAGTATTTTATCATTAGTGCAGATAGAAGGAATCTTCATAGACAGAAGGCATGGGTATAAGTTGATTATGTTGGGATGTCTCCAAAATAAAGAGCATAAAAGAATACACTGGGAAAGGAGGAAGGGAATGGAAGAATTGGGAAAGTTCTTGCATAAAAGAGATGCACATGGAAGATATCTTATAGTGGAAGGGGAAAATGCGACAGGGCACTGAAGGGCAATGCTTGAACCTTACTCTCATCAGAATTGTTTCAAAGAGGGAAGAATATATATGTACACACTCCATTGGGTACATAATTTAACTCATCTACCAGGGAAATAGGAGGGGAAGGGGATAAGAGATATGGAGGAGGGGGAGGGGGATGGTAAAAAAGAAGGGCAGATTGAAGGAGACAGTGGACAGAAGTAAATTATACTTTTGATGAGGGACAGGATAAAAAAAAAAGAGGAGGACAAAAAGAAGAAAATAGGATGGAGGGAAATGCACAATAATCATAACTGTAAATGTAAATTAGATGAGCTCATCCATAAAATGGAATTGGATAGCAGAATATATTAGAAAGCAGAGTCTAACAATATGCTGTTAACAAGAGACAGACTTGAAACAGAAAGACAGACAAAATGCTGGAGGAGAATGTATTATGTTTCACCTGAAGTAAAAGAGGCAGGTGAGGCAATCATGACCTTAAAAAACCAAAATTGAAAGATCTAATTAAAAGAGATAATCAGCGAAACTAAATTTTGCTAAAAGGCACCATAAATAAAGATGTATTATCAAAATATTTTAGGAGTAAATTTCTCTGATAAAGGCTTCATTTCTCAAATACATAGGGAACTAAGTGAAATTTATAAAAATAAGAGTCATTCCCCAATTGATAGTCAAAATATGTAAGCAAGCATTTTTCAGAAGAAGAAATCAAAGCAGTCCATAGTCATATAAAATGTTCTAAATCATTACTGATTAGAAAAAAAAAACAAATTAGAACAACTCTAAGGCACCACCTCACACCTATCAAAAATGACAAATGTTGCAGGAGATGAAGGAACTTAGATACACCAATAAAATTTTGGTGGAATTGTGAACTAGTCTAATCATTCTGAAGAACAGTTTGGAATGATGCCAAAAGGGTTATAACACTATGCCTACTTTTTGGCCCAGAAATGTCACTACTGGGTCTTTACCCCTAAGATATCAAAGAAAAAAGAAAAGGGTCTTATATTTACAAAAATATTTATAGCAGATCTTTTTTTGTGATAGCAAAGAATTGGAAATTTAGAGGATTCTCATAAAGTGGGAAAAGGCTGAACTAGTTGTGGCATTTGATTGTGATGGATTATTATGGTGCTATAAGAAATGATGATGGAGGTGTGTTTTTTTTAATGACTACCTATATGAATGGATGCAGAGTGAAGTAAGAAGAACTGAGAGATCATTGTGAACAGTAACAGCAGTGTTCTAACAATGATTGGCTATAAAAGCCTTGGCTACTTTAAACAATACAATGAGCCAAGACAACTCCAAAGAACTCATGATGAAAAAAAAAATATATATATATACATATATATATATATACATACATATATATATCAACTTCCTGAGAGAGAATTGATGAAGTCTGAGTACAACTTGAAGTATAATTTTCCTGATTTTTTTTTGCAATATTGCTAATCTGGAAATATGGTTTACCTGATTTCACATGTACAATTGATAAAATGTTGCTTTCCATTTCAGTGAGTGGGGGAGGGGTCAAAAGAAAAAAGAAAATTTGATTTCAAAATTTAAAAAGAAAAAAATGTTAAAAATAAATAACTTTTGAGAAAAAAATTTAAAAGAATTATTGGACTAACAATGCAGAATGAAACATGAATTTGTGACTATTCACATTTTTTAAAAAGTTTTTGTTTTTCTTTTTTTATAGTAGTAGTGGAGAAGTAAGAGAAAATAAATGCATATTAATTGAAAAAATATTTAAATGATTAAAATTAAAACAACAGATAATTCAATGTTAAATGAAATAATTACTCTTCATTCTATTTTCTCTCCCAAAAGAAATTATCTTTAGATAGGAAAGAATGGAATCAGCTGACTAATAGGGAGTTCAGCTTAATTAATACTCTAATTTAGCAGGAAGGTGATAAGAGATCACCTACCTAAATTAAAGACTCCAGCCCCAGTATAGTGAAGGGTACAGAAAAATCTAGCATAAGTGAATACTGAGCTGCTCTCAGTGACCTTGAAATGATCTTTGAGATTGGAAAAATGTCCTCAACTTTGGAAAACCAACTGCATTGACTTTTAAAAAAGTAAAGAGAGAGCATCATGTACGTCACTTCCTGTCGAAATTCTAGAATCTACAGGATCACTCATAGGGAACTTAGCAGATACTATATTCTATTCTAGATTTGTGTTCTTAAGCTATCCTACATAGTTTTAATGTCTAGAAAAGGATATGGTATTCAGAAAGACCAGAATGACCTTTTCAATCAGTAATTTCCTAAGATGATTGTGTGTGTGAGTTATGTTGATAACAAAGAAATGGAAAAAGAATTGATGCTCATTAATTGCAGAATGGTTAAACATATTGTGGTAAAATAATATGATGAGATATCACTGTGATATAAGAAACAATGAATATGAAGGACATAAAGTCATGAGAAACCTGTGAATTGTTGTGGATTGAAGGAAGCAGAATCAGGAGATTATACACAATGACTATCATTACATACAAATAATAACAAAAGAAAGGTGAATACTATATAAATATAATGACTAAGCCTAGGACAAAAATTGAGAAAATGCTTTTCCTCCTGCTTTGGTGAGGTATAATTTTAATTATTATTAATATTTCAAAAATAACAATTCAATTCCCTTTTCTTGAGAAGTTTACTAGACTGGGAAATATAGGTAAAAAAAAAAAAATTAACATAATACCCCTAGAGTTAAGCAAAGAAAGTCCTTGATGAAGTCTCTCATGTTACTTGTAAAAAGATAATGAAGACGTTTAAGTTAGATAATAGTATAGGTAGTTGAATTCAGAAATGATTGAATATTTAGAGGCAAAGAGAGGGGTCATGGATTTTTCAATGTCAACAATCAAGGATGGCTCCTTGGGATATATTCTTGGTCCTGTGCTTTATTTTTTTTCAATAACAGTTAAAAGGATAGATTACATATTTATCAAATTTGCAGATCACATAAAACTGAAAGGACAAAGTCAGAAAAAATTATTTAAAATTTGCAAATATTACATTTTTCCTCATGAAAAATTTTCAAATAAAGACTACATGGCCATGTGTTAAGAATACTGTAGAAATTTTTTGTTGGTTTTGAATTTGAATTAATGACTCTGGAGATCTGTTTCATCTCTGAAATTTTGTATTTCTGTGATTATAATGGATACATTCTAGCTGTATGATCATGCACAATTCACCTGACTTAGTGTTACAGGCAACTCTCTACTAATATGTAATAATGGTTTTTTTTAAAGGGAAATGAAAGAACTGGTATTTCTGGGACATCTGAAGATGTAGAGTTTAAATCAATTCTATAAGGTTATTTTAGAGGTGTCTACATTAGTTACATATCAATATTAACCTATATTGCCAACCTATATAAATCCTAGTATATATAATATTATCCAGACAAAAGAAAACTTAGAAATTAAAGAAAACAATTATTGTCATCATGTAATACTGTAATCTATTTCAATATTACTGAACTCAAGAGTCTTTAGATCACAAAGTTTTGTTACAAATTACACAAACCAGAGCAACATAAATTCCATTTTGTTATTTAGAAATAATTCCATCTCCAAAGGAAAATTGATTAATCTTCATTTATTCAGCCTCCAATTTAAGATAAAACTATATTTACAGTAAAAAATGAAATGGATAGGTTTAATGACACATGAAAATCTTTTATTGTTTTGATAAATATGTTGCTTTTATGAAAATGCTCTTAAAATGTCCCATATTTGTTAGTTCTCATTTAGTACAAAGGGGAAAAAAATCATTTGGTACTTAGAAAATGCCTTTGTTTTTCCATTACACTTTTAAATTTACGCTACCTTTGCATTATTTTCAGTAGATAAAATGTACTTCTATGTTTAGTAAAATAATTCATTTTCCAATTAGGTTTTTATTTCTTGTTTTTGTTTTTGTTTTAGAAAACTGAAGGCACTAATGCAGACATAAAAAGTGGGCACTATGCCCTCTGTTATAAACTTAGAAATCAGAATACATACAGCATCAGAAAATATACTTTATGACCATATTTTGAGCCAGGCTAGAGTCACATGCTCCATAATTATCAGTGAAAGGAAAAAGTGTGAAAAGTAGCAGATATTATGGACTTGGAGACATCATGTAACAAATTGTTTGTAGCAAATATACCTTCAACATCATATACATTTTACATTATACATATATTTGCACCTATATAGTACATTAGGATTTACTAAGTACTTTACCAGTATCTATGAAGTTATTTAAATATATGTAATCATTATTCATATGATCCAGATTGAGATTGAAAGTCAGACAAGTTCTATGATAGCCAAAACTAAGTGAATTGCCCAAGGTTATGGAAACTGTATGATTGGAAATGGAGTTTAATAAATATTCCAACAAACAAACATTTATTAAAAAAACAACTATGTATCAGATACTATTCTAGTTCTAGGGATAAAGATAAAATCAAATGGTCTCTAGACTTAAAGAGCATACAGTATACAGAGGAAAACAACATTTGGAAATCTAAATACATAATAGCTCAAGCACAGATTTCCTTATTCCAAATCCAGCTATTTTTCCAATATATAATACTGAGATTTAAATCAAAGCTTTTTGAACATTTTTTAGAGCATCATCTTTAACTATATCAAATAATTCCTGTGATTCATGTCCATTTCAAATCCTATGGGAAAAAATCACAGACTTCAAGGCAATGATGAAATATTACCATAAATATTTTAATTGTTTTTAGAAATATAAAGTTTTACTGTTAAAAAAGTGGATAGTACTCCCAGGAGTATTATGATCAAAATCCAGACTTCCTATATCATATAATATGTTATAAGGAGCTAGAAAGAGAGAATTCAAATCTCCAAAAGCTATGATCAATATCATACAAGACTAGGTAGCTACAACTATGCTCAAACATGATATTCCAACAGACAAAATAGATATAGGGCTACAACCAAGAATAATTTCCCTAGAAAAAGGAGGATAATCCTGCAAAGAGAAAATTGGTCTTTGGTGAAATAACAAACCATCAAACATTTTTGATGAAAGGACCAGAGGTGATTTGAAACTCTTAAATAAAAACACAGGAATCAAAATAAATATTAAAAAAAGATAAATATAAAAAGCAGATATATTTAATTAATTAAGACTTTACATGTATAAAGTCTTTACATGCTAGCAGGAGATGAAAACAAATGCTCCTTCAGAGCCATAATATCATAAATCCCTGTAGAGAAAGTTGAATTAGGAGTGCCTAAGAATTATTTTATTGTATTTTTGATTATATTAATGGGAGAAATAAAGTGAAGGGGAAATGGATACACTAGGAAAGAAATTGAGTGGATTTCATTATCTCACATACTGAGGTTTCATAGGAAAACTATAGTAACCTAGGAGAACTGGAGGAAGTGAATGTCATATGAACTTTACCTTCCTCTACACCAGACAAAGGAGGGAAAAACTCATACACATGAACACAAAAAGTTTGGTATAAAACACATCTAACTTACTATGTAAAAAAGAAGTTGGAAGAGATGGAAAGGGAGACTGTATGGGAGATAAGATAAAAGTATGGAACGGTTATGAGCAATATATACTCCAAATTGAAAGTTGGATCATAAAAGGGGTTTAAAAGGAAAGAAAGAATAATGACCCATGATTGGGTCTAGCAAAAAAAAAAAAAAAAAGAAAAGAAGGACTGGAGAGTGGAATTAAATCGTATTAAGTATAGATCAGTAATAGGACACATGCCCTGCTCTCACTGCTATCTTCTCAGTAAAGAGGACTAGAATAAAAAAAAGGAAAAAATATAAAAGATTTTGATAGATGAGAATAAAAAATTAGTGACTATGAGCATGAATTTGAAGGATATAAAAATTATGGGAAAACATTTGCTTGCTTGGATGAAAAGAATCACAGATTCACTAGAGTAACAATTTTAAAAATGCACCAGAATGGACAATGATAATGGCAACAAAAAGGAAACATCAGTGAAATTCTTTACTTAGGCAAGGAGTGCTACCATTGGAGATGGTAAATCAGGACTAAATCAGGACTCATGAAACCATTAACTGGTTCAACTTCCAGACAACCAATATCTAACTTGAAAAATTTTGTAGACCAGGTTAGATTTTTGCAAGACAAAAGGCAAGATAAACATCTAGGAGAAACAGAATTCAAGCAGCCAGTGCCTAAGTAGGAGAAAATGTTGTGACAATACCTAAGGTCTTACATGAAGTCTACTGAAGACACAAACAATAAAATGCAGACGGAATATACTAGGGTCATAGAAAGAAATGAAGTCAACTCAGGTTTAAGACTGTGCAAAGAGAAGGAGACAGAGAAAGAGCCAATGTCAAAACATAAAAGTGACCACGAAAGAGTTGAGCCGAACCAGAGGAATTCTTACAGAACACGGGAGCTAGTCTTAGCCAACATATCCAGGACCAGCATTTTCTAACTATAGAATAGAGATACAAGTAGGGCCCAAATATAAAGCCTGAACTCAGAAACTGAGCCTTAAATATGAATAAATATAAGAAAATAGTAAAGACAATACCATAGACTCAGAGAAGCAGAAGATACAAAACCTGTCAAAGAAAGTAACACCCATAAAACCTCACATAAAAGAAAATCCTGGCCACAAGGACCACAAGAGTGCCTATAAAAATACATCAAGAGATACAAAATGCAGTATCAAAGGACATGAGAACAAAGAAGAAAATAATTGGGAGTAGAATGAATAGATTTAGAAACTATTGTTAAACCTTACTCAAACAATGAACTAAAATTGCTGTTGCTGTTATTCAGTCATTTCAGTGATGTCTGACTCTTTGTGACCCCATCTGGGTTTTTCTTAGCAAAGATCCTGGAGTGTTTTACCGTTTCTTACTTCAGCTCATGTTACAAGTGAGGAACTGAGGCAAATGGAGTTAAGTGACTTGCCCAGGGTCACAGAGCTCCTCAGTGTCTGAAGCCATATTTCATCTCAGTAAGATAAGTCTTCCTGACTACAGAACCAAAATTATAATGAGCCAAGTGAAAACAAATTGATGACTCTATCAGTGAATATGATACACATACACACACATTTCTGGGTATGTCTGTATGTATGATATTGAAGACAAACCGAAAAGAATTGTCTTAGGAGAACAGGTCAATGATCTAAAATCTAAGATTCATTGCACTAGAGAACATCAAAACAAAAACAGGCCTGGCTGCTGTCAAGAAATCATGAATAAAAATTTCCTAAATCTATTGGAATCAGAGGGGAAAAGAAAAATAGAAAAAAAATCACTGGATACCTTCCAAACAAAACCTGGAAAACACAATATCTAGGAATATCAGAGCCAAAATGCAGAAAGTCCAGGTCAAAGAAAAAAAATGCAAGCTTCCAAAAAGAAAGGTTTCACATACCAAGCATTTGCAGTAAGGACAATGCAGGATATGGCAGCTGCCTTTGCACAGAAGAGAAGAATTTGGAATACAACATTTCACAAAGCAAAAGGTAACTACTTACAACCAAGAATAAGCAACCTGGTTTAAAAAAAAGTATAACTCTCTGGGAGATTATAACAAAGAATAAGTAATCTGGGAAAAATAAGTATAATCCTGTGGGGAATGGATTTTGGTGAGAAGGATTTTAATGACATAGAGGACTTCCAAGATTTTTTAATAAAGAAAGAACTGAATATAAACTTAAAAATGCAAAGAGGTGGGAAAAAAGTTTTTAAATATACATTTGTTGAATTATAAGAGGCTATACTATGATGATTTATTTATATTCTAATGGAGATAAGAGAAAACAAAATGATTCCAAAAGTCACAGAGAAAATGAAATATGACAGGGTATGACTTTGTTTTGTTTTGTCTATCTTAGGAGAAGATTGAATTGAGTAAGAGAGAGAGAAATATTGGGGAGGAAATATAGAAGAAAGGCAATTTACTGTCCAACATAATAGGGGAGCACAAGATGATGATTACCCAAACACTGAAGAAGGATCTAGTGGAAGGATATTCAATGAATCTCACTTTCATCTGAAGCAGCTACTGAAAGATAAATATACCTCCCCCCCACATGACCCCCACACAGAGGTGTGCATGTATATTTTGGTGTAGAAATATACTTAAATACGTAGTACAGGAACAAAGAGAGAGAAGGTTAAAGAAAGGGCAAAGTCAGGTAAGTGAGAGAGTAGCCAAACAAAATCTATCAGAGACAGGAAAATAAAAAAGGAGAGCAAAAAGAAAGGAAAAGGAAAAGAAATATAATTAGGGTTAGGACAAGGGGAGGGGAAAGGGTAATGCAGGAGAAAGAGAATGCTTCAACTTTAAATCACTAGTGTTTATAAACTCATCCATTGCTTCCTTCAGCTTTGCAAATGAGAATGGGAAGTAATCAGTGATTTAAAAAAAAAGGAAAAGGAAGAAAACAAGATTGGGTGAAATATACCATTAACAATCACAAAGGTGAACATGAATGCAGCGCACTTAACCACAAAATAGAGGAGAATACACTCTAAAGGAAAATTTAATGACTTTTTTATTTTCAAGAAATAAACATGATGCATAAATGTAACAGAGTTAAAACAAGGGACTAGAATAAAATTTCATGCATTTGAAGAACTCAAAAAATGAATGGTTAGAAATGATTCTTTTTTTAAGTGATGGTAAAACTTATCAAGATTATAAATATATGTGTAATTAAACTGCATTATACTTAAGGGAAACATAGGTAATGAACATACACATGTATTTACACATACATTCACCAGACATAGCATATAAATACTTGAAGGAAATATTGACTGAATGTCAAAAAAAGGAGTAAAACTATACTTTTCAGTGACCTCTTTTAATATTTAGAAAAAATTACATCAAAAGACATCTAATAAAAATAAGGTCATAAATAGAATTTTAGAAACATTGGATAACAAGGTCTATATTGAATGAAAATAGAAAAATAATTTATATATTTCTTATCTGTATATGTTACATTTATAAAAATTGGTCGTAGTTTAGAATTTAAATCTTTACAAATATATTCAGAAAAGCAGAACCATTGTACACATGCTTCAATTACAACAATGCAATATAATTTATAATCAATGAAATGCATTTAAAATAATTAAATTTAGTTGGAGGCTAAATAATGTAATCCTAAAGCAACAGTACATCAAAGTATATGTCATAGAAACAATAGAATTTTTTTATTAAAGAAAATGACAGAAGAGAAATATACTAAAATTTATGAGATACAACAACACTTTCATATAAAGGAAAATTTGCATCTCTAAGCATATTAGTCAACCAAATTTGTAAATAACATCAAATAATTGAACTCATATGAAAATAAGAAATAGAAAGCCAATAAATTTAAAAAGCAATTGAACATTCAATTAGCATTTCAAAAAATCTACCCACATCAATCATCAGCATTTCTATATATTACAAAGTCCAGCAGGAAGAGATAGAAAGAAAAGTTCCACTTAAAATAACTGCAGAAAATATAAGATACTTGGGAACCTTCATGCCAATAAAAACTCAGGAATTATATGAGCACAATCACAAAACACTTGTCACATAAAGTCTGATCTATACAATTGGAGAAATATTAATTATCAATGAGTAGGCCAAGCCAATATAATAAAATGACAACACTACCTAAATTTATTCTCCTACTCAGTGCCATATGAACCAAATTACCAAAAATATCTTTCATAGAGCTAGAAATATAAAAAAACTCATCTGGAAGAACCAAAGGTCAAGAACATCAAGGGAATCAATGAAAAAATGTGAAGGAAGGTGGCTTAGCAATAAATTTTTTGCAAAAAATCTAAGCCAACTATATCTATATTACATACCAATCTATTACTTTAGTAATATTGGCACAAAAGAAAATGGATTTAGTCTGGCACAATTTGTTTTTGAAAAAGTCATGAGGATTCTTTGTAAACACTGATTCATTTAATAGATTCTTATTAGCTATACCTTTAGTAATATATGCTATAACATTTTGGAAACAAAAATGAAAAAAAAATGATTCTTTATGTATGTATCATAGATCATAGAATTCTCATTCCAGTGTGTATTCATTTGATTGTGACAAACCTTTATTAAATGACTTTTATGTTCAAGACCCTGTGCTAGGTGGTGATGATAGACAAAAATGAAATTGTCCCTTTGCGAAGGGATGTAAACATCTAAGCCCTAAAAACTAGAGAGATAAGAAAATATTTCATGTAAAATGTGGCAACTGAACTTAGCCTTGAAGGAATTTAGTGATTCCAAGAAACAGAATTAAGAAGGGATGTCCAACTTATTCTTAGACCTCTCAAACTTGTTGCTTGGTAGATATCTCAAACCCTTGATCTCATCTGTCCTTGTCTTCTTTGGGAGCTTGTCCTTTTATGCTTCCCTACATTTCATCTTTAATGCTGTATTGCTGGTTCCTTCCTTGCTGCCTATAAATATCCACACATCTTCCTCATCCTTCAAAAACCTTCATTTGATATCCTTGTCACAAAATGTAGCAGAGTAAAGGAGAAGACATGAAAGATAATGAACAGAGGTTTTGAGGTGTATAATTTTGCATTGAAGAAGAACATGAAAGAAGGGACAACCAGCACAAAAGTGTAGAATGTAGAACGTAGGAAGTAATATGTGGTAAATCTAAGAATAAAGATGAACATACAGGAAGAGGTGTGGGAGAGTAGAGGGTTTTCATTATAGCAGATTAACTCTTAATCATAATATTAGGGGTAGATCCATATGGAAATTTGCCCATCATCTTGCAATGGAAGGTTGGCTATTGAGGATCTAGTCCTTGGGCTTGTGCATGTTTGTCATTACTGGAGAGAGGGTATATGGAGCATAAGTAATAATCACTTCCTGCTGCCAATAAAAGTTAGGGAACTTTTACCGAAAAGCCCTTGAACCCATCTAAGAGCAGTATAGGTATTCTTTGGCTATTTCTTACTGGCTTACACAAGTAACAAAACAATCTTTTAATTGGATGCTGAGGGAAAAGTGAGTGTGCATCCAAAAGTTTTGAGAGATTAGTCTCTTGTTTTCTCCTGAGTAGTATTTGAATGAAAAGGAAGAAATTCTGTTCATGTTTGAGTTGAGCAACATGAGGGGAAGTGGCAGTGGTAGTGGCTGATTTTTTCTCAATAGTCTCTGTTGCCTTATCTCACAATATGACTCCAATGTGACCATAAAAATATATATGGCAGCTTTGTTTCTTTGTTTTTTCTTGCATTTATTTTGTAATGATCTTATGCAAATACCTATACAGAGATGAAACAGACCATGTTGTGTCAATCCGAGCTTTGAAAAACCAAAAAAGCTATCAGATAGAGCCATCAACTGGTGTCACTAATAGAGTCTGCTAGTGGCCTCAGCATCCATGTCTGGTGATGGGATGATACAGAGTAGTCACCTGTTTGACCAAGTCCAGCAAGAATCCAGTCTTATTGAGCAAGGGAACAACTCATCATAAGATATATCACACACAGAAGTGAATTCTAGGCAGATTCTGAGAACAAAATGACTTTCGACATCAGGAAATCCCCTGAATTTTTCATATTAACTATTTTGAGTTTGCAGTCTCTCCTCAGGGAGTAAGTGGTTGCATAGAGGGAAAAGTTCATCTATATGTTTGGGGAGGGCTTTAAAATAGTTTATCAATATATATGATTTTATATGATCTATAATTACTCCTATATTCCTACATATGCCCCCAAACCTCAGAACTTCACTCATTATTTTAAAAAAAATTGTGAAAAAGGAAAAATAAATATATGAAAAGAGGTAGAAGCAAAAAAAAAACACAACAAAATATATTATTATATTAATAAAAAATTCTGATGCTGTATGCAATGTTTAACATCAATATATTTCCCCTCTACCACCATCCCATATCTGCAAAGAAGTAGATAGAGGTGTCTTCTCATGTCACTTTTTTATAACACTTGTTCTTTTAATTTCATACCATTTATCTTTTATTATTTTGTAGTTGTTGATCTTTTCACTTACATTGATGTATTCAATGTGTATATTGTTTTCCTGTCTGTGCTTTTCTCATTTTGAAGTAGTTAATTTTAAACTTTCCATGCTTCTTCATGCTGTAAATGCGTAAATGTGTACACGTTTTGCTGTATAAAACATAAAAACATGTATATGTTTGATCATCTTCTAGAGACCCCCTTCCATCGCTCGTGGTAGTTAGGTTAGTGGGCAATGACAGGAACTAAAACAGCATAGAAGAACCAGTTAGTCTTGCTGGGTCTGTTCCAAATTTCAGATTCTCTTCTCAATGCAAATTCAATGTAGATTGTACAATATACAATGTAAATCATTGCTCTTAGAAATTATTTATGTATCATACAAGTATAAATAGCTTCATATTTACTTCTTAGCTCCACATTTTCCATGATCCTTCTTTCTTTCCATATTTTTTGCAATATTCTTCCATTCTCCAAACTTCTAACAGAAGTTAGTTATGTCCTTCTGCCTAATCAAATCTTGAGGGAGCTATAAAATGATATTGTCTCCTCATAGTGGCACCAGATCATAATAGGAGACACAGTATCATAAGGTTAGATATTTATGTTTGGAAGAGTCTTTGTAAATGAAAAAGCTAGGAATTGAATCTAGATCCTTTATCTCCAAAATCAGTGATCTTTCTGCTACCCCTTCCTGTCACCCTGACGGTCAAAGTTGTTGCTGGATAAGTATTTAAAATGTGTAACATACATGCCAAATATGTCAAAGTGAAAAGGAGTAATCAATTATATTACAAGTGAGTGGAAGGATTGCCATTTAGAGCTAGGAGAAGGAAGAAGTACATTCAGGATAAAATTAAGTATGAAATAGAGACTAATCCAGATAATAAAAGCCACCCCCTGCCAAAATTCCCTATTCATTCAATTATCTGAATATTTAAAGTGACAAGCTTTAGGATTTTTATTTTGATTGAATAGTGTAGGACTCAAGGGTAGGGAACTTGTGGCCTTGAGGCCACATGTGACTCTAGCTCCTCAAGTATGGTGACTGAATCCAAACATCACAGAACAAATCTCAGTCAAAGGGCCGCACTTGAGAACCTAGAGGGTCACATGTGGCCTCAAGGCTGCAGGTTCTCCACCCCTGGTAGGTTTTTGCCTCAGGTTTCTGTTGGACTCCATAGGATTAATATAACTTGCCCCACTTCTTTCTTTTAATATTTCACTCTGCACAATGAAGGGTTATGACTGCCTCTTCACATGATATTTTGTTTGTAGAAAATAAAAAAATATGCAAAGGGTAATCTTAAAGATCTTCAAAATGGTAACAAATATGATTTTGCAAGCTAGTCAGTTGCAGACTTTAATTTTGTGAACCAACCTCTGAAGTCAATTGTGTTAAAATTTTCCACAGACTCACACCTAAAGATAGATTCTGACTTTGCCACTAAGCCTCAGCTGTCAACAATTGCCATTCAGCACCTGTCAGAATTGACATTAGAAATGTAAACAATGCTTGGAGGAGTGGACACAGTGAAACCAGGATAAAATCCCTACATTTTCACCTTTTACAAGTGTCAGTTGCTTTATATTGTCAGCATTCAACATTAGCAGGAGGACAGCTTGGACACTTTCATATCATTTTAAAGAGTTTTCTTTTATATATGACATAGCTCAGTAGGCAATGTGGTGATGGAATCAAGAGTTGGAGTTGGGACTTCAGAAGTCATCTATTATGATATACTCACTTTACAGATGAGTAACTAAAGCCCAAAGAAGTTGAATAATTTGCCCAAGGCCACATGGGTGGTAAATAGCCAAGCCAGGATTTCAAACTAGTGATCTGTCTAGCTATTATTCATCCTTTATTGCTATTATTATTAGTTATTAAATATTATATTTATCATCATTCATTATCATTATTGCTACCATTGTTGCCATTGTTGCTGTTGTTTTTGGCACCTTGATTATAATGGATTTTTTTCCCCTTCGTATAATATTTAGTGACCCAATTAATTATCAAACTTGACACCTTGGCCTCATTCATAGCATATGCTGACCAATTGAGATAACACCCTGAAAACACTTGATTAAAATATAAATATAATGAAAATAGTTTGGACAGAGTATTATTAGCTGTAGTCCATATCAATTAATTCAGTTCCTGTCACCACTAAGCTGACTGTCTGATTTGATAACCTGTTTCCAGGTGAACATGGTGAGGCCATAGTCTTTCAGATGAATAACCTTAAAGGATAAAGTTGTTGGGGATTTCAGTTGTTTCTATTTACCTTACAAGCTCTTCTGTATCCTTTCAGACTTTACAATTGCTAGGCATCGTGCCTTAAAACTAGACTATTTGTATTCTTTTAAATATTTTTAATGTAATGTTTATATCCAACTTGGTTCAGGAAGGGGTAAGCCAAAAAGCTGTTTTCAGAAGTAAGATGTTTTCATTCTGACTTCTCTTCTGTGGTTATCAAATTGGATGCAGACAAGAGTCTTAAAGCTTCACCACATGGATATCTTTGGTGAATGTCTTGAAATGGTTGCTGGGCTTGTTATAAGCACAGCTTTAATGACCCTATTCCAAAAGAATTACGCATAATTAAATTGTAACAAGAGGCTAAGTATATGGTATTGGAGAATTCCTGAATGACAAGAGAAGCTCCAGGCAGCAGCCAAGCCCTTTATTAGTTCTCTTTGTTTATAGAATGTGGCTACTGTGGCTTTTGTGTGATCTTTTTCTCTAAGCCACTTAAAACCTTTGGTCTTTTTTCAAAGGTTAGGGAACAGAGGACCACAGTGTGTTCTTATATATGTGTGTGAGCGTGTACACACATGGGAGCCCACCTAAGTGTATGGGATATGAAGTACAGCCATTGCTACTTGATCATATTCACAGGTCTTGTGAAAATTTCTGCCTGATGTCTGTAATGTTTTCTTAACTTCTATAGAGATGCGCTTGTAGCATTCAGGAATAACAATTACTCTGAGCAGTGTATTGCCCAGTACTATAGTCTGGAAAGATTTTTTTTTTTTTATTTTTAAGGAACAGCTAAACTTGAAGATATAGGTACTGATTTAAGAACTAGACATCTTTACCTCACCTTAATTACTATCTTCACTGTGGAACTGAGAAAGTGGCTAACAAAACTTAAATTATATGCTCTCAACAATCTACTGATGATTATTTTAACTCCTTGTAATGATAGGAGAAAATAATGAGTAATCTCTATCCTCCTACCCCCAGTCTGTTTTTGTCATCCAACTTTTTTAAGTCCTGCCAGCACTGATAATTGCAGTCAACATTCTAGGGAAAGAATTTCAACTACATTTATATTGAGCTCTGATTTGCTTTATTTTATTTCATCCAGAAAATGACCCTTTGAAGTTGGGAGGACAAATGTCATTATATTAATTTAACAAATGAGCAAACTGAGGTTCAGAGATAAATTCACTTCACCAAAGTCATGTAGTAATGGGAGAGCCACAATTTAAATTCAAGTTTTCCAATTTTGATCCTAATTCATTTTCTTTTTTTTTTTTTTAGACAATTGGGGTTAAGTGACTTGCCCAGGGTCATCTGAGTCCAGTTTTGAACTCAGGTCATCCTGACTTAAGGGTCAGTGCTCTATCCACTGTACCACCTAGCTGTCATACACACAGACACACACACACGTGTATATATGTATGTATATGTATATATACATATATGTATATACACACATACATGCACTCATATATTATATATGTATGTGTATATAATATGTATGTATATGTGTATATATGTATATATATACTCTTCTCACCATCACCCCAAACACATGCACATTAAAGATTCCTTGAGAATAGAAAATGTTTCCTTTTTTTTCTATGATGCTTCAGTGCCAATATCATCTTACATATAAAAGGAACTTAATAAATTTTTGTTCAATTGAAAATTTCACCTTTATCATACCTCAAATACTACCGTTGATTCTAGTATACATGAAAGTTTAGAAAACAATAAACATATAAAATTAGAAAAAAAAATCAAATTTATATTAACAAAGCAAAGTTGTTTCCCCACAACTAAATCTTTAGGATGATACGCATTTATTTCATAGTGAGTTCCTCATGTACAGTTTTTTCTTCCTAAAACGCCTCAGCTTATAAAACCCAATCTAATTCATCACCCTCTGAATTGAAATGCATCTACCACTGCCTCTTTATTTACAAGATGTCCTAAGTCAGTTTTCCAAAATTCATATTGCTCTCATTTAAGTACTATTTCTTTACTTTCCTATATGGCATTTTATACATTTAACATTTCTAAAATTTCATAGTTATAAAACATATGATGGGGATAGAATTGCTGATGAGTTAAAATCTGAGATAAATCTACTATTGGAAATTCCTTTAAATCATTCTTGTTTTATGACTGGTTGACTAATATGAATTGCTATCTCTCTGAATTTTTCAGACACTTTTTTCCTTGGATTTTATGTATTTGAAACTTCTGATATTCTATTTCATCTTATCTTAACCATTTACACAATTCCCGGAGGGAAAAAAGATCTTGATATTCTTCTCTGATTCTTCAATTTCAAGTTTTGTATTTTGACTAGACCTTCTCATAAAATATTATAAAATAATAATACAATTGTAAAAGGACAATGCTTTCATCTTCCTTGTGAGGCCTCTCAAAGGACTAAAGAATCTCAAACATATGCAAATCTATCCTGTACCTCAAAGCCATTATGGCAGAAGATATTATTGTCTTTTCTGGTAACCCATTCCATAAGTACATTTTATCTCCTCTCAGGTCATATTTACCTACAGCTTCGAGATGTGCATTCACACTTTGCCATTCAGTTAGGTTGGTTTGTTAATATACATATATGTATATATATGTGTGTGTATATGTATATATGTATATATGTGTGCATACATATATACATATACATGTGTGTATATATTTATGTGTGTATATATTTATGTATGTGTATATATATATTCTTTTTAAATCCAAAAGTGAACACATGTAAAATATTGTGGAAAACTGTTGTCATCAAATGTTTATACCAGATGTATAGTAAAACAAAACCAAACTTTAAAAAAAGTCTGGTAGTCACTTCTAATCTGACCATATTTGTTATCTCTGGAAAATCTCATTCCTTTAGTAGCAAAACCTATTTTTGGAGGTTAAACCCAGTTAGGTCAAAATATAAATGGAATGACTGAAGGGTACAGTTATGAGCAATAAAAATCTTTACCATTTAGGGTGTTGATTGATTTGAGACTTTCCTCCAGGTGGGTGAGACTAGAGAGTACTATTGTAGAACAGCTGTTGAATTATGTGAAATGAGAGTAGAGTCTCAGTGCAGAGACACTTAATGGACACATTTCCTCGCCATTCCTTGCCCATCTTACCATAACAAATACTTCATATTAGTGATTTCCTAATAAGGATGAAGGTAAATTCAGATCCTTTAAGGATGATCCTTTTGGTTGATGATCTGCATATGGTTGCCACTTCTGTTCAAGTCACATCTCCACCCAGTTCTATTTCTTGTATTTGGCCCACTTTAGAGTGGGTACACAGGGAAACTCTTCTTTTTAATCTTGTTGTAGTTAAAGTGAGGGTTCCTTGACATTCTCACAAGCCTGTCTGTGTTATTTGAGCTTTGGGAGATGCAGCACTCTGCCTGCAACATTATAAAATAATAATAAGATTTTAAAAAAAAGAACAAGAATTCAATTTGATCAGCAAAGAATGCAGAAATTTACTTAAGTAGTCAAGAATGTGGCTAGCCTGACTTTTGTATTATATTACACCTCATGGTTTAGGCATCTTATTTGCCTTAAATGGTTTCATAAGCAGCAGGGCTGACTCAGAGCTGATCTGTGGTAGCTACAAGGGGTACAGCTAAACAGCAGATTTAATGAGGTAGGAATTTCACACAATGCCTTATTCAAAGAATCCAGGCAGCAAGACCAGTTGTTGTCAGTTGCATTTCCCCACTCTGTTCATCCAGAAGTAAAGCACATTCCACAAATCTTTTAGAAAACTTAAAAGCAAGTGCCAATTACCATTTGATTCTAGGTTACACTTTTCTGGATTCTTTTTTGTCTTTCCTTACCAATTCTGTTGAAGTCAGTTCAGGAAACAGAAATGTGGAGTTCTGAACAGTGCCCTAATGATATGCATGATCAAATATTTCCCAATAGATTTTGGCATGCTCCAAGTAATTTTGAAATGAAGGGCTGGAAACTTTGGGAAATGGACATTATTCATTCAGTTACTCTGTGTTAATTTGGAGGAGATTGAAATTCACAAGCTTTACTCAATACACAGTGTTCTTCTGAGAAATAATTCTAGGTTTCAGAAGTTCTTTTTATTTTTTATTGGATGGATTTGAATAATCAGCTTCTTAAATATCTCTCTAGAGGAGACAGTGTGGTACAGTAGTAAGAACATTGGATTTACTGACAAAAGATCTGTTTCAAATACTGGCTCTTCCATGTTATTACTTCTATGAACATCCATACAACATTCTTGACAGAGACCAAGATACTTGCCTCATTATTCTCAATTAAGATACCTTCACCCCTGGTTGCTTCAACCCTAGTAGAACTAGAGGAGGGGTTAGGATATAGAAGCATTGTGCTCCTTGTTTGTTCTGCCCTTCTAAGACTATAACCTCCAGTAGAAGGTTTGGGCTGGGCAGCCACATGCAAAAGTGGTGGGGGGAATGTAAGGTTGTATTGGTCTCAGCTCAATACTCTAACCTAGGATTATGGCAGCAGGATGATATAAATATTGATATATGATATAATATATCATATAAGTATTGTTTACTCCACTCTGACTCAAGAAGTAGGCAGGGTTGAAATCTAGGATCCTAGAACCAGGTACCTCCTTTAGAACAATAATGTCAATTTCATAGCCCCAGAACAAGAATATTGGAAGGTATGGGGCCAAGATATTATAAGTCTGTCCTAGTGCAGACTGAGGACTGAGATGTGGCAGCTTTTGGAGCCCTTTCATACTCAGACAGGGTCAAGATACTAGCTGAAAGGCAAGAGTGAAAATAACTCTTAACAAAGGCAAAGGTAAGAGAAGTTCAAATGAAATAGCAAAGAGGGAGATAGTTTTCCATCATCCCTAGCAAAGAGACTGAAGAAATGAGCCAACATATAAATTAATACAATGAAGAATACTATGAAATACGAAATATAAAAATAGAATTTCAGAAGTAGAAAATTAATACAATCTATTTACAAGTAGAATCACAGAAGGGAAATGGATTCAACAGAGTTGAAGAGTGAATAGAAGGCTTACTACTTTGTAGTAAGAGGTGAAGAATAAAATTAAATGTTTCAAGTCAAAACTTAAAGAATAAAAAGCTTAAAGTACAAGTTGGAAAATATTATTCAAGTGGTAGACACCCTGAAAATACGGTGACAGGATAAGGAGAATTCAAAAACTCAATGCTAAAACACAAACTATTAGAATTAAGTTAAAAAAAAAGAACACAAGGTAAGTCACACAGTAAAAACGAAGAAAAAAAGTGAACTAGACAGGCAAAAATAAAACAAAACACTTACATGGAAAAGATGATGAGAGAGAACAAAAAAAAATAATTATGTTCCTTAAAAACTATGATGAAAGGGGAAAACAAAGCCTAGATAACATATTTCAAGAAATCACCAAACTGACTTGAATTACTTAAACCAGTCTGCAAACTGAATCTGGCTTATTCTCACCTCCTTTACTTTTATTCACATATATTGAAAGGAACTGATGAAAGACATAAAACCATACTGATTGAGTTTAATTCAAATGTATCTTAATTGTGCCCTCACTACAGTGAGGTGGACATGCTATTACTCCTAATTAGCTTTGCTATTTTACTTTCCACAGCAGCTGTTACAAACATTCTCACATCTCCTCAAGCTTTCTACAACACTCTTTACCCCTATCTTCTCAGACAGTACTTAGTTTTATGCTTTTCTCTACCTCACTGAGAGTATTAGATGGGAATCCTCATACCCTTTCTCTCTTCCTCCTCACTCCACAACATCCAGCTTCTTCCCTCACTCTCATTCTTTTTCATTCCTTTCTCTGTTGAAGAGATGTTCTAGTCTCCTCACTTTTTTTCTTACCACAGTATCCCTCTCCCAGAGAAAGCCATCTCATATAAGAAATAGTAATTTTTTAAAGAAAACCAAAAAGAAGAGAAAATATGCATAACTGATCATTACATTAAAAAGGTTGAAAATATGTGCAAAGTATGACACTTTTGTACTTCTCACCTCTGCAAGGGGTTGGAAATGTCTTCTCATGTTTATAATTCTACAACATATTTGATATATGTGTGGGGGGGAGGGATTTGTTCTATCCATTTACATTGTTGAAGTCATTGTTTATATTGTTTTCTTGGTTCTGCCTACTTCATTCTGCATCAGTTTATGTAAATCTTTCCATGTTTCTTTTATTCATCACATTCATTATTTCTTACAACATAGTAACATTCCATTACATTCATATCACACCCTTTGTTTAATCATTCCCCAATCAATGGATGTCTATTCTGCTTTCAATTTCTTGCTATTATTAAAAAAAAGTGTTACAATACATAGTTATCTTACATTTGGGAACTATCTTCTTATCAGTGGCCTCCTTGGTATATGAGCTCAGCAATGGAATCTGTGGTTTGAAGGTTATGGACATTTTATTTAGATAATTCCAAATTGCTTTCAAAAATACTGAAATTGAGGTAAAAGAACTTACTAAGTACTTATCCTAAAAAAAAGTAAAACAGTATTTGGATTTAGAAAGAGCAGAAATATTCAATTTTTGGGGGTGCATCTTCTGTCCCATCTTATCAAGTGATTTCAATAAGGTGGTACAATATTATGCAAATAGTATCTTGCCATGAGAAATCTGTGGGGGCTATGAAGTTTTTCTTTGTTAACTTTGGGAAGTAGATGAAGTTTATCTCTCCTCTCAGGGGTTCCAATCCCATGTTATCTTTTCCCTCATACTCCAGAAATTCAGTGTTTTCATGTTCTCCAAGATTTCCTCCCAATCAAGAACTCCTTTCAGTTAAAAAAAAAAGCCCTTTGCTCTTCATTCATAAGATGATTAACAGGTTACCATGCTTCAAATTTTGAGATGTCTAATTAAGGGGGTAAAGGTGACTGCTGGAAGGCATGAAGAGTTATAAATAAATTCTATTGTTCAATAATTCCCCTTTAGGATTTTCATGAAAAGTTGATTAAATATCTCCTATATTCTATTTTAGAAAATAGCCTTCTCCCCTCCCTTTACTGCTCACACCCTACAACAACTCCCCAATCGTATTCAGAAAAAAAATGTATATACACCCATGCACATGCCCATATATTTATACAAATATATGGGCACTTATATGTACATATGCATACAACCATATACACATGTGTATATACACACATGTGTGAGTGTGTGTGCATGCACATGTGCATGTGTGTGTAAGGAAACATTGGTAGGCAATATTCCCAATTATTCCTGAAAGATCCTCATCTCACAGCACTACCAAGGCATTATAGTCCTAAATTATATGGAAATGGGACATCCTATTAACAAAGTTATGACCAATTAAAAGACTGAAAAGGATTATAGATTTAGAAGTATAAGAAAATTAGAGGCCATCTCTCCATTTCTTTAGCTTTCAAATGTGGAAACTGAGGCCCTAGACAAATCAAGAAACTTACCAAAGTTCACATAGGTGGTAAATGGCCGAGAAACACAGGAACAGAGTTTCACTATTGAGAAAATATCAAAGGTGGTAGGTACTAATCATATTGCTCAGCTTGGCCAGCTATGTAGAACTTGACATAGTACTTGTCTGTCACTCAGATATTATCATCTTGACTCAATAGCCCAATCCCTCTAGTATCCCCCACCCACATGCATTTTGCATGTTGTAGTAGAATAAAAAGAACTCAACTACTTTTATGAGAATTTTGGGTATCTAATGTCCCAAAGATAGATGAGAAGACATTTTTTATTAGGAATCCTCTTGGATGTTCCATAAATTGCATCCTTTAGGTATCCTCCAACATTATATATTCCCTGACTTGGGTTGGGGGAGGAAGATGCTGTTACATATCTGAATGTGAATATGAGTGAAAGATTGAATTAAGCTTTGTTGTTAGTTTTGGAAACAAATTAAATGAATTTATTCATCAGAAGCTAATGGGAGCAACAACTATTTCAGGGACTTCTTTCTCCTCTTCCTCCTCCTCCTCCTTCTCTTCCTCCTTTTCCTCCTCCTCCATCTTGAAAATGGATGGAAAATTTCCACCTTTTAGGCTCAAAATTTTTATTCAAAATGAGCCATGTTGCATCTAATTGTTTTACACAAAAATAAAATATAGTCTGCTGGCATTTTTCAGCTATTGAAGTTGATGCTTCATTGATTAAAATTCTCCTTCCTTGTGTCCTTGAAGCATCTTTTTTTTTTGCCCTCCTCTAATGGAATTAATTGTCCTCTTTCTCTTTACCATATTGAGACTATGTTAGCTTCCTATTATCATCTGTTTTCATCATGACAACAGGATTCCAGGGGAACTCTGAAGGATATGTCTTCAGAGCTTCTGAATCACAAAGGTTTAAATCTCTAACAAATAAAAACATCATTGGCACAGTTTTTCCCTTTGATCCAAGGGGGGGGCACTAACATTCTCTTCTTAATGACAGTAGAATGTAATTTCCTTGTGAGTATGTATTGTTTCATTTATTGTCTTAGCACAGTACCTGAGTCTCTGTAGGGGATTACATAATGTGGAAAAAACCCCAACAACTTTCCACTCTGATTTCCAAGATTCCACATGGTTTATGCCTGGATGAAACAGAATGTTTCATCTTCATTCTCAGAAGCCATTTTTTTGTTTGTTTCTTTTATTTTTTTAACTAAATGTAAAGAGAAGGAATGGAGAACATGAATAAATATTAGACTCACAGGATGCAAAGAAAATTCCTCAAAGAGATTCATGAGAACAAAGAAGGAACACTTTTCCATAAATGGCTATGTTGCTTCACTCCTTACATTGGAATTTCATAAGGGAAAAGACCCTTTCAGGCCCATAGATCTAGGAAAGCTTTTCCAGTCCTATTTCATATTAAATACCTTCAAAAAATTCTTCTTTGTGAAACTTCATCTGTCACCTCTGGATTTGATATGTCTATATAAGTCATCCCTGTTTGGAATGGACTTTAACTTCATCTCCAACTTATAGAAGACTAATCTTCCTTCAAGACTCAGTTCAGTGCCTCTACTTCCATGTGGCCTTCTATGCAGGCTACCTCACTCTTCTTCATTCACCCCTCACTGAAAACACTCCAATATTTGAAAAACTTTGTCTGGATCTGGCCTTTGTTTTCATCACTTCCCACCTGGTATTGTAGTTGAGTAATTATAAACACATCACTTTCTCTTCTCCCACAAATACAACTTAACTTCTTTGAAAGCAAAAACAATGTTAATTTTGACCTTTGTATCATCAGAGCTTAGTATTGCTTTGCTATTAATATATATTGAGTATTTTTTTAAATATGATGTTTGATATTTTTTGTTCAACATCAATATCGATGAATAGAGGTGAGAGCCTGCTCCATGTAACCAAGAAGCTTTTCTCTTGATTTTTGCTCAAGTGTTTTAGATTACCCCATTCAGTTTCTGGGAACCAGAGACAAAATTGAATTTTAACAAGATCTAAATGTTTTTGTGAGCATGTAAAACAAAACTGCTAATTCAAAAGACACAGTTCACTTCCATAACTGTCACTCTCTCTTCCTTTCTTGTTAATTCAAGGTTTCATTTGAACTGGTGACCTAGAAGGGAAAAGTTCTATATTGTATTATCAATCTACTAAGCCATCCAGTCTCCCATATATAATTATCTTTGTAACTGCATTAGAATATATGAAAATTAGTTACACCTAAATTATTTATACTTTCAAAATATACTTTCAAAAATTAAATTAAATTAAATTAAATATTAAATGTACTAGCACATGACCTCCAGATGTACTCAATATAAAAATGATAAAGCATACATATAATTAAATATCCTTTCATTAAGTAGAATACAGAGGGCAACAGCATGTAAAGGCTTATATTAAATAAGATTACATTAGTAAAGGAGAAAGTGATAGCCCAGTGACAATGCTCCCAAGAAGCAGACAGACAACAAGCTCCTTTACTGTGTCTGCTGAAAGTCACTTAGAGAATGATAGGATGATCTATGCCTTCAAAATTGGTGGGTAATTGTTTTCAGTAATCGGTATCCTCCAGGGCCTTGTACCAAAATGCAGTTTTGTCACTTATGTGTTTAAAATAGAGATGTGGGAAGGAAGGATGCACATTTTTCTAAGTGCTTTTTATTTTTTTTTTGGCATTACTTAGCAGAAGCAAGACCGAGAAGCTACCTTGTGAAATCCCAAGTTTAATAGATGAACTGTGGAGTGCGTTTGATCCCAGGGGCTGTGAAATATGCTTGTTCTACCCTTAGAGGATAAGCAAACAACTTTGGGGATGTTGCTGCAATGGATACCAGTCTAATTGTCATGTTGAGGAGATGCAAAAAAGTTAAGTGTAAACATTGGGGGACTTCAGGAACTCATTTGTGAGTTGTAAAAATCAAGGAATTTTAATGTTCTTATTTATACAACTAGAACTAGTATACCATATTTTTGACTCCATGACTATTATTGCATAGGCGTTGATGATAGGCAGAATGATTGTACCATAATGTAGTACTGTTGACATGAGGATAAGTTTTCTCTAAAGCAGAGCTGTAAGAGATATATTCCAGATTCTAAGTTCCATAGAATTTGATAGTTATCTTTTCAAACCAAAGTATAAAAATAAAAGATGAAAAAAATCTGTTTTTTTTTAAAGTTGCATTGACTATTTTTGTGTCATTGACTGACCAAGTTAGTCTAGTCAGACTAATTACTTAAGGAATTGCTGACTTTACTGTATGTGTGTGTGTGTGTGTGTGTGTGTGAGAGAGAGAGAGAGAGACAGAGACAGAGACAGAGACAGAGACAGAGACAGAGAGAGAAAGAGATAATTAACAATTATTGACATATTGGCCATATATTGTCATATATTGACAGTTTCTTGGTTATGGAAGTTCAGTTACATAAATAACAGTTGTATGGTGGTTATTATGTTTTTTTAAAGTATGAAAATACAAATTTATTGTATAACTCAGGGAAAAATGTGATGATTTAAACTTAATTGGGAGGGGAGAGAGAATAGTCCGGAATTTAAATTACTATAGGAAATTCTAGGATGAGGGAAGTACATTTACCAATGCATAGTGGCACCTTTTCTGCAACTCACAGTCTTTTTTGTTATTTAGTCATTTTTTAGTCATATGTGACTCTCTGTGACTCTATTTGGGGTTTCCTTGGCAGTGATACTGGAGTGCTTTGTCATTTCCCTGTCCAGCTCATTTTACTGAGGAAGAACTGAGGCTAACAGTGTTAAGTGACTTGCCCAGGGTCACACAGCTAATAAGTGTCTGAGGTCAGATTTGAACTCAGAAAGATGTTTTTTTAATTTATTTTTTACTGGAGGACTGGAACTCTATTCATTGCGCCGTCTAGATGCCTCTATAGTCTTAGAGTACTGCTAAAGGCCCTGAAATGTTAAGTAATTGGCCAAGGTCACACAGCCAGTGTGTCATAGACATGACTTGTACTTAGCTCTTCCTGGTTCCTGACAATCTTTATCTCATAATTAATTATTGGTTGTAACCTCAGGTAAGTAAAATGGGATAAAAAATTGGTCTAGATTTAAACATCTCACATAAATTAACTTTTACGTGAAAAAGATTTTAACCTATATCACATTAAAAAAACCTTTATTTTACACAAATAAAAGATACTATTGATGGAATTTGAACTTGGAAAGTAGAAATTAGTTTGGATAAATGAGAAGAGAAAAACAATGTAAAGAATGATCTGTATCTTTGAAATATTTGTTAGCAAGCCAAATTAAAAACCAAATAATAAAACTAATTTATTCTACCTTTAAGGTAGTATAGCATAATAATAACGTGTTGGTCTTAGAGCCAAGAAGATTTCAGTTCAAATCCTGCTACTGGGCTTGATAGATCTATTCCCTGGGATAATATAATTTTGTTATGCTTTAGGACACTCCTTAAGACTTATCAACCAAGATATAGATGGATTCTGATTTGTTTTAGTGAAGGGAATTCTCACAACAGGAGTTCTAGATGCTGAGGAAATAAAAGATCCTTCACAATTTTTAAATGCATAATACTGTGAAGTATTCCTTTAGTAATATTAGATTTTGATATATACATAAATTAATTGAATATCCCATTTTGATGTAAGATTTTTTTTTCATTTTTAACATTATTGCATATTGGATAAGTTGACTTTTCATTATAATTTTTGTACTGTTTTTTTCCCTCCAGAAATAACTGGATTCATTGGAGTTCTGAGGATTTAGTTATACTGCTTCTTTGCTATGGCCAGATGATTCATGCTAGGAGTGTCAGAATATATGAAAATAAAATTTAAAGATAATACCAGAATTCCACCATCCATTTAAAATCTCAAAAATAATCAGTGAGAATGAGGTGACTCAGTTTCATGTTTATTATTTGAAGGTCAAAAAGATTAAGTTTACCTTTATAAATTGACCAAAGTGGTGAGGACTACATTTCAATTGTGTCACTCACAGTTTCGTATTTGTCTTGTATGAAAATATGTATTTATATAAGTTTGTGTGTGCGTGTGTGTGTGTGTGTAATATATATATTCACCCTAGCTTAGTGTTAGACCTCACTCACTGACATATACTCTTTGATCCAATGGCACTGGACTCCTGGCTTTGTGCCAGGAACATGACACTCCATCTTTCAGCTCCTGGCATTTTCTCTGTCTCCTGTGTCTTCTTCCTCTGCTCTGACTTCTAACCTCTGTGGCTTGTTTTAAGTCTCAAATAAAATTCTATTTTTGAGTGGAAGCCTATCCCAACCCCTCTTAATTCTTATGCCTTCCATCTGTTAGTTATTTTTTATAGATAAAATGCTTTGTATATATTTGTTTGCATGTTTTCTCCCTAATAGATTATAAGCTCCTCAAGGAGAAGGATTGTATTTTACCTCTTCTTGAATCCCAATAACTTAGCACAGTGTGCTTGTAGGTGCTTAATAATTGTTTATTTATTGATTGGTGAAGTGCAAAGAATGATGGATTTGTACTTAGACAGCCTGTACTCAAATTCAAACTCTGATGCTTACTCTCTTTGTGACTTTAGAGTGTTGAACAAGATGGTATCTGAGGTCCATTCCAATGAAGGAGGGAGAGTGAGAGAGAGAGAGAGACAAAGACAGAGACAGAGATAGAGAGATGAATGATGTTATTGTGGTAAATAAATACTTATCCTATAAAATTTATAGCTCATATATAGGTAAGACAACTAGCCCTTTAAGAGCTACACCAAATTGCTTAAATTGACTTCTTATTTAATTTTGAGATTGATACTTTTTTCTCCCAAATTTATTATTAGAGGAAAATCCAAGATGGTGAAGCAGAAGTAGGGACAAGCCTGATATCAACCAAATTCACATCAAGAGAATTTTAAAATCACCTCAAAATAAATTCTGAAGCAACAGAATCAACAAAAGAATGGGATGAAACAATTTTCCAGGCCAAGACATTTTATAAGGTTGGCAAGAAATGTCTGTTTCACTGGAGTGAGAGTGGAGTATAGTCTAATGCAGGCTATGTCCCAGCAAGCCAGGAGCAGGATTTAGGAGGGATCAAAGCAAAAGCAGGGCTTCTGGAGCTAGCAGGCTACAGATGGTAAAGAGGTCAGACAATTGGTCAGGAAGGGTTATAGGCGATCCTTTGCTGGCACTGGGTGCAGGACTCTGTTGCCTTGCCCATACCCAGTTCTGGGTCACAATATCCAGGTGAGGAAGAGCAATATAAGGAGTAAGGTCACAGCTCCAGGGTGAAAAGGGGGCTGGTGGTCACTCACAGACCAGAAAATAGGCCATAATAGCAATGACTACACCTCTTCTTAGATAACACGATGTTGTCAGAACCGAAGTTACAGATCCCCAGAACTACCTCTGAAAAGAGTAGCACAAAATACCTATAGCTTGAGACAGTGCACTGTTCTTCCTCAGGAGCAAAGCACAGCTCTGTGTTCCTGCTATAAATCCCACTTAGTCATAGTGTATAATCCTTGTGATATATTGCTGTAATAACCTTGCTAGTATTTTGTTCAAATTTTTTGCATCAATATTCATTAGAGAAATTGGTCTATAATTTGCTTCCTCTGTTTTGGCTCTTCCTGGTTTAGGTATCAGCACAATATTTGTGTTATAAAAGAAGTTTGGTAGGATTCCTTCTTCACTCATTTTTCCAAACTAATTTATGCAATATTGAAATTAATTATTCGTTAAACGTTTGTAATTTACTCATGAACCCATCTAGCCCTGGTGATTTTTTCCTAGGGAGTTCATTACTGGCTTGTTAAATTTCTTTTTCTGATGTGGGTTTATTTAGGCATTCTATTTCTGGCTCTGTTAAACTATGTAATTTATATTTTTTGTAAATATTCATTGATTTCACTCAAATTGTTAGATTCATTGGCATATAATTGGTCAAAATATTTTTAGTGATTATTTTAATTTCTTATTCATTGGTGGGGATTTCACCCTTTTCATTTTTATAGTGGTAATCTGGGTTTCTTTTTTCTTTTTTTAAAAATTAAATTAACCAATGACTTATCTTATTAGGTTTTCTTCATAAAACCAGGTCTTAGATTAATTTATTAGCTCATTTTTTTTTTGTTTACTTTCAGTCTTATTAATCTCACCTCTGATTTTGAGGATTTCCACTTTGTTGTTCAATTGGGGATTTTTAATTTGTTCTTCTTCTAGTTATTTTATTGACATGCACAATTCATTGATCTCTTCTTTCTCCATTTTGTTGATGCAAGAATTTAGAGAGGCAGCTAGGTAGCACAGTGGATAGAGCACTGGCCATAAAGTCAGGAGGACCTGAGTTCAAATCTGGCCTCAGACCAAACACTTGACACTTGCTAGCTGTGTGACTCTGGGCAAGTCACTTAACCCCAATTGCCTAAAAAAAAAGGAATTTAGAGAAATAGTTTTTTGCCTAAGTACTCCTTTGGGTACATCCAATAAATTTTGGTATGCTGTCTCATTATTGTCATTCTTTTTAATTATATTATTGTTTCTATGATTTGTTCTTTGGTCAACTTATTCTTTAGGATTAGATTATTTAGTTTTCATTAATTTTGTTTGCTTTTTTTGGGGGGGGGGTGAGGCAATTTGCTTTAAGTGATTTGCCCAGAGTCACACAGCTAGTAAGTGTCAAGTGTCTGAGGCCAGATTTGAACTCATGTCCTCCAGATTCCAAGGTTGGTATTCTATCCACTGCACCACCTAGCTGCCCCTTTCAATTAATTTTCAATCTATCTTTCTACTGCCCTTTGTTGAATGTATTTTTATTGCATTATGATCCAAAAATACATTTAATATTTTTTCCTCGTTATAATTAATTTTGAGGTTTTTATGCCTTATTATATGGTCAATTTTTGTGCAGGTGCAAAGTGCTCCTGATTAAAAAAAAGATGTATTCTTTTCTGTTCCCATTCAATTTTCTCCAAAGGTCTGTCATATCCAACTTTTCTAATATTCTATTTACCTCCTTAGTTTTTTTCTTGTTTATTTTTGGTTGAATTTATCAAGTTCTAAGACGGGATAGTTGAGGTCCCACACTAGTATAGCTTTGCTCTCTATTTCTTCCTGTAACTCATTTAACTTCTCTTTCAAGAATTTGGATGCTATACCACTTGGTGTATACATGTTTAGTATTATCTATTATACCTTTTATCAAGATGTAGTTTCCTTTTAAATAAGTCTATTTTTGTTTTTACTTTGTCTGAGATCAGGATTGCTACTGCTCTTCTTGTTCTTCTTGTTCTTCTTCTTGTTCTTGTTCTTCTTGCTCTTCTTTGTCTTCTTGCTGTTCTTCTTGTTCTTGTTCTTGTTCTTGTTCTTCTTGTTCTTGTTCTTGTTCTTGTTTTTCTTCTTCTTCTTCTTCTTCTACTACTACTACTACTACTACTACTACTACTACTACTACTACTACTTTAGCTGAAATATAGTAGATTTGGCTCCAGTCCTTTCCCTTTACTCTGTGTATGTCTCTTTGCCTCAAGTATGCTTCTTGTAACAACATATTATAGGATTCTGGTTTTTTGAGGCACTCTGCTATTCATTTCTGTTTTATGTTAGAGTTCATCTCATTCTCATTCACAGTTATGACTGCTACCTGTGTATTTCCCTCCATCCTATTCTTCCTCCTATTTGTCCTCTCTCTCCTTTTGCCATTTTCCTCCTCACCAGTGTTTTGTTTTGGTCTACCACATCCCTGAATCATCCCTCTCTTCTGTCAGTCCCCAGCACTGCCCCCCTTCACTTTATCTTTTCTTCTCCTACTTCTCTGTTGGGTAAGATAGGTTTCTAGATTCAACTGATTGTGTATAGTATTCCCTCTATGAGTCAATATGATGAGATTAAAGTTCAAGCACAGACCATCACCCACCCTCCCATCTTTCCCTCCAATGTAATAGGTCTTTTGTACTTCTTCATGTGAAGCAGTTTACTGCACTCTACCTCTCCTTTCCTTCTACCCTCAGTGTACTCCTCTTGCTCATCCATTTTTTTTGTCATTCCCTCAAATTCCCTTATACCCATACCCTTTGTCTGCATATATTCCTTCTAGCTGTACTATTATTAATACATTTTTTAAGAATTAGAAATATCATCTTCCCATGTAGGAATTTCAAAAAAAAATAGCTCTCCTGAATCCTTTATGTTTTCTTTTCCCTTTTTACCTTTCTTGGCTTCTCTTAGGTTTTGATATTGGAGGTTAAATTTTTTTGTTCAATTTTGCTCTTCTCTTTATGAAAGCTTGAAATCTTTCTATTTCATTGAACATCCATTTTTCCCTTGAAGTATTTTGCTTAATTTTGCTGGTTACATGATTCTTGGTTCCTATCCTCTTTGCCTTCCAGAATATCATGTCCCATGATCTCTGATCTTTAAATATTGCAGTGGCAGATTACTGTGTAATCCTGATTGTGGCTCTCCAATGTTGAATTGTTTCTTTTTGGCCACTTGTAGTATTTATCCCTTACCTGATAGTTCTGAAATTTGACTATTTCCTGAGGTGATTGGTGGATTCTTTTAATACCTGTTTTGCCCTCTAGTTCCAGGATATCAGGACAGTTTTCCTTGATAATTTTTTGAAAGCTACCATCCAGGTCCCCCTTTTGATTATGGTGTTCTGGTAGTCCAATTATTCTGGCATTGTCTCTGCTGGATCTATTTTCCAGGTCAGTTGTTTTTCCAATAACATATTTTACATTTTCTTCTATGTTTTTCATTTTTTTAATTGATTCTTGATGTCTCATAGAATCATTAGCTTCTACTTGCTCAATTCTAACTTATAAAGTTTTGTTTTCCTCAGTTAGCTTTTGTACTTTTTCATTTGACCAATTGTACTCTTTCAGGATTTGTTTTCTTCAGCGGAGTTTTGCATCTCCTTTTCCATCTGGCCAGTTCTACTTTTTAAGCAGTTTTCTTTTTTCCAAACTGTTGACTCTTTTCTTCATGCATCATTCTCATTTCTTTTCACAATCTTTCCTCTACCTCATTAATATGATTTTTAAGCACTCTCTCTCTCTATCTCTCTGTCTCTGTCTCTCTGTCTCTCTCTGTCTCTGTCTCTCTGTCTCTTTCTCTCTGTCTCTTTGTCTCTCTCTCTCTCTCTCTCTCTCTCTCTCTCTCTAAGAGTTCTTTCTTGAGTTCTTTCTGAAGCTATTTCCCATTTTTCTTTGGGGTTTTGCCCATAGGTGTTTTGACATTGTTTTCACCTCCTGAGTTTGTGTTTTGATCTTTCCTGTCACCATAATAACTTTTTATGGTCAGATACTTTTTTATGGTTGTTGGGCTGTTTTTTTTTTTTTGTTCATCATTTTTGGCCTTTTTTCCTTTAAATTTGATGTCTACTCCAAGAGTGGAAGGGAAATTTTCTCAGATTTCTTGTGTTAGGGGCAGGCCCTGACTGTTTACCTGGTGTTGCATTGATGTTTTCCTGTGGTCCATGGGGATCCCTTTTGTCTGGTGCTTTGCTGAGGGGGGTAGGGTGGGGCAAGACTGACTCTGCTGGAGGCTGTAGGGGTTGGGCAACTTACCTGGTGTTGAGTTGTGTCCTAGTTGTGGTGTCTGGTGTGTACTGAGGCTGGTAGGGTGTTTCTACATTTCCTTGGGGTTACAATGGATCACATTGTGGTCTGGCTGCTGGTGGCTTTCTATTTACCCAGGGCTATGCTGAATAGCCCAGAGCTGGTGGCTGCCTATTTGCTTGGGCACTCCTAGGGTTGGAGTTTACCTGTTTGTCAGGAGCTACACTGAAACATTTGAAGTCTGGGGGCTGGAAGTTTCCTCTCTGACAGGGGCTATGCTGAAACAAGTGGTGGTTCTCTGAGCTGGAGTCTGTAGGTTCCCCAGCTATACTGAGGAATATGAGGGACCCTGGTATTGGTGTTTGCCTGCCCCACCACACTGTGGCTCAGGATCTACTGTTGGTTTGCTGAGATGGAACTTGCTGATGGCTTACTGTCCTGGACTGCACTCCCCTTTTACTTGAGTGAGACAGACCTTTCTTACTGATCTTCCCAGATTCTTGGTCTCAATGACTGTTTCCCCTATCTTTTTACTTGTTCTGCTGTTCTAAGATTTGTTTTGTGGAACAATTTTATGGTTGTTTGCAGGTGAATATGGGAGAGTGGATGATTTGCTGCTTTCTCCACCATCTTGGCTTCCAGAAGTCAACTGTCATCACCTCTAATTCTAGAATAATCTAGGTAGTGTTTGTTTTAGGATTTCTCATTTATTAATAATGTTTCATCCCCTTTCTAATTAGTTAGTTCAGAGTTTCTACCACATTTTCTCAACAATTAATGTTTTAAATACAGACAATGTTCTTTAACAATAAGCAGATATTCCTCTCTCTCTCTCAAGGTAAAAGCTCAGACTTCTAGTATTAAAAATAATTATTTGCATATAAAATTTATTGATGTAATCCATAATAACACAGACATAAATAATTATTTATAACTTGTATGTAAGAAATATCACTTCCAGCTGTCTAAAACCACAGTTTTAACTGCACATGACTTCTCTTTAGTTATAGAACTTGATACCACCACTCAGTTTACTCTAATAACTCTCCTCTCAAAAATTTTGTTTATCTTCATCACAGAATAATGTTTAAAATGTTTCATCAAGGAAGACATCTCTTTTTTTCTGCCTCTTTTCCAGATTCTCTTTAGCCCTGACAAGAACTATATCTCTGCAATAACACTCAAGCCATCACTCTTAGCAGTCTCTCAAACTGAGTCAAAAGTTATGTTCTTTTTTACCGTTTTAGTTTTTTTATTTGACAATCACAAAAGAACATATTACAAAATATTACAGAAAATAGGATTATATGTGAAACCATGAATTGTTATTACATAATGCTTGTTTTTTCTTTGTTTGTTTCAGTATACCATATATTCTATATGGTATTCAATGGCCCTATTTTCTTTCCTTCTTTTTTTTGAAAAAAAAAAGCATTTACTAGCTACCATCTTCTTGTAAAATGTATCTAATAAAAAGAATAAGAATACAATCCCTGTAAAAGAAAGTATAATCAAAAAATTTACAAATTTATATATCCAGAAATGTATTCCTCTCTCTTAACCCTTATTCCATCATCTTTCTGTCAGGAAGCTGGCAGAAGCCATTATCATCAGTCCTCTGGAGTTATGGTTGGTAAATGTATTGTTCAAAGTTATCAAGTCTTCCAAGCTATTATTTGTTTACAATATTATTGTAACTGTGTAAATTGTTCTTCTTGTTTTTCTCACTTCACTTTGCATCAGTTCATAAAACTCTTTACAGGTTTTATGTCATCTTTTTGTGACACGAGTATTTCATTATATTCAGATGACATAATTCATTCAGTCATTTTCTACTTAATGCATACTTCCTTTCTTTTCATTTCTTTGATACTTTAAAAAAGAGCTGCTGGGAATATTTTTGTTCCCATAGTTCCTTCTTTTCTTTTCTTTTTTTTGTTCTTTTTGTCTTAAAGTATATCAAAGGGTTAGCATAGGTTGGTGACTTTTGGGCATACTTGAACATTATTTACCATAATAGTTGTACCAATTCATAGCTCCACTGATAGTACATCTTTTTTCCTGTTTTTCCACTTAACTATTTCTTTTAAAAATATTATATTGTTTTCTTGCCATTTTATACATACAAACACACATACATATATCTATACATATAAAATCAAAGCTACAAATTTTATCTTCTGTAATCTTTATTTCTTTTCTGGCTGAAAACTATTTTCCTATCTAAATTCATTAAAGGAGGTTTTTTTTTGCTTCTCTGATTTATTATGTGATCTTTTATATGAACACAAAGATATGATTGAGGTTGCAATCTGCTAGAGAAAACAAGGACAAAGATCAACAGCATATTTAGATAAGTTGACCTTCACAAGTAGAAGGGCCATTGTCAGAGAATAGGGTATTGGAGGTGAGAGAGGAGCATGATGTCAAGTGACTTTAAGATGAAGAGAAGTGGCTAAGACTGAACTCATGTCAAATGGCCTTAATTTTTCCAGCAAAAGAAGAGGAATAGTCCTCAAAATGGGTTGAGAAAAGAGGTATGGGAGGCCTGAAGAAAAAAGAAATGGTTTGAAATATTTTCCAAGGTTAATGGAATAGACCCATTAATTAGAAAGGAATAAAAGGATCACTTTATATCAATGAGGGCCCATTTAATGTTAGATAACACAAACTTAAAATGTACTCAGGCAACAGAGCTTTGTAGTTTCCTCCAGCTTTGTTTAGAGCACATGAGCAATGGGGGAGACAGATAGCAGATAGTGTGAGTAATTCATGACAAGGTTTTGGCAAGGAGTGAGCCCTCTACATCTTGTACTTCTGAATTGGATATTTGGAATATAAATATAATGCTGTATTTATCCTAATTGAATTGTATTATAAGTGACATTTTTCTACCCTCTAAAGATTATACTAGATTATTACTCTGTCACTCAGTGTGTTATTCTTTCCAATCAATCAGTAAGTAACTTTTAAAAGTACTTACTATATGCCAGGCAGAGTGTTAATCTCTTAGGCTACAATAAAAGGCAAAAACACAGATTCTGCTCTCAAGGAGCTCACATTTTAATGGGAAAAAATATAATTCAAACAACTACATAGATTATATATATATATATATATATATATATAATTTAATGAGAAGGAACCATAGATGGAAGGTATTAGTAGTGTAGGGGACCTAGAAAGTTCTCTTCTGGAAGATGTGATTTGACATGAATTATGAAGGCAGAAATGAGGAGGGAAATCATTCCAGGAAAGGGGGATAGACAGTGAAAAGGCACTAAGTCTGGAGATAGAGCAATGTGTACAAGGAAATGAAGAAAATCAGTTAATGGATTACGTGGTATGTGGAGGAAAATTATGTATAAGAAGACTAGAAAGGCAAATACAAGGCAAGTTTTTAGGTACTCTTTTAAAATATATAAAACATAGGATTTTACATTTGATCCTAGAAGTAATAGGAAATTTATTGGGGGGGTGACATTATCAGACCTACAATTTTTGAAGACCTCTTTAGTAGCTGAATGAAGGATGAACTGGATAGAGGATAGATGTAAAGGGGAAAAAATGTCCAAAAGGCTGTATCAGTATTCCAAGTCTGTGGTGATGAAGGCCACTACCAGGGAGGCAGCTGGGAGATACTGTTAAGGTAGGAATAGCAAGAGTTGTAAACCATTTGGATATACAAGGTGAGTGTGATTGAAGAGTGAAACATGATAAGTTCAAGTCAGGCTGCCTGGAAGACTGATGGTATGCTTAACAATTATAGAGAAGTTGGAAAAAGGTAACTCCTTGAGGGGAATGATATTGTGTTCTCTTCTGGATATTCTGAATCTGAGATGTCTAGCAGACATTCAATTTAAGATGTTGAATAGGTAGTTAGTGTCATGTGAAAATTTGATAAGCATGCTCTATATACTTTCATAAATTATTGAAAAAGTGTTAAAGAGTACAGGGACATGCATACTATGATTTAGACCTAGAAGAGATCTCACATGTGATCTTGGTATGTGTCATTTTGTTATAGAATTAGAGCTAAAAAGTACCTTAGAAGTCATCTACAACATTATCATTTTATATATGGGGAGGGAACTGAGTCCCATATAGTTTAAATTACTTGGTCAAGGACGTACAACATGAAGGACACACAAGGTAATGAGGGACATGGCTGAGATTCAAAGTAAAGGCCAATAAATTTAAATCACTACCTGGGGCCTGGTAGAATTTGTTACAACACTAATATGTTTTTCAGGGAATTTTGACTCAATTTATTTTTCTAGGAAGTATGTGTTTATTAGGATGACTCTTTCCTTTGGTTTTCCTAAGCTAGATTTTTTCTGTCTTCATCAGTTATTCTTAAATATTTTTTTTACTTTTCTTTAGTTTCCTTTCTGTAAATATTTTTTCTTAACCTTATTGATTATTAGTCAAACTTTTTTTTTATATTTCCTTCAGGTTAAGCTTCGTATTCTCTCTTCTCTCAAATCATGTGACTAGACAAAAACTGTAGTGAGGTCCTGAAGGGATACTGATAAAGGGACACTGCAAGAAGCCAATGTAATGTGGAAAATGCTTCACAATTTTTAGCCATGTAATCGAGGAATTCCCCTTCCTCTCTATCACCTGTTCACTAGTCTTTAGTCTAACCCTGGAAGCTGGCAGTGATGGTTTTTGGTGGAGAGATTCTCCTGGAATATTGCTTACAGTAGGAAAAAACTCCAAGAAGTCTTAAAATTAAGCCATTATCTCAGCTCTACTCATGATTCTACAGATTTTTCTATGTCCATTAAGTTTCTCATCCTGGAGATGCCTTCACTCATGGAGCCTTCTCTTCCATTTGTTGAGTTCATGCATGATACTGTCATGTGAAGCAAATCAGTGGTTTACTGGAGAGAGTGCTGACCCTGGAGTCAAGAAATACTGAATTTGAAACTGACTTTACATACTAGCTACATGACCCTGGGAAATTTATTCTCTATCAGCCTTGGTTTCATCACCTATAAAATAGGAATAATAATAGCATTTAAATCTCAGCATTGTTGTGAAGATAAAATTAGGTAACATATGTCAATTGTTTTGCAAACCATAAAGCACTATGTAAATTCATCTTCTCCCTTTTTGCATTTTATTATTATTGTAATTATTATTATTATTAAAAGTAATAATATTCTCAGTGCTGGGTACTTAGTAAATAGTTAATAATTATTTCATCTATCCATTTATCTATCTTTTCTTTTCTACCTTTTCTACCTTCTTTTCTACCTTTTTTTTACTCTGCCTTCTGTTAACTACCCATCCAATCCTGTTATAATAGATTATTTTAAATAGCTCTTACCCTCTTCCTTTACAATCTTTGCCAATTATCCACTATGCTTGTACAACTGTTCTCTTTCCTTATTCTCCAGCATCAAGGCTACACAGATTCAAAAGCTTCAATACACCTAGGGATCCATATTACCCTTAGATATTGCCAATGATTGACTCCAAAAGTTGGTGCCTAGCATTATTAGCCCCATGTGGAACAAATTATAGCCACAGAATGTGGAGACAATGTCAGGAGCAAAGAACCTGTTGAATATGTCTTTATTTTTTCACTTTTTTTTCTTGGAGAACTATTGTGAGGTAATTTCTTTCAACTGTCCTTTTTTTGCTGTTATTTTCCATTTTGGAATACTTACATTGCTTTTGTTAATTTGTTTGTTTGTTTGTTTGTTTGTTTTGGGGATGGTAGTGTGTATATGGAGGAGAGATAACTTTAAGTTACTCATTAAGTCATAATTTTTCCAGTATTCTCCCAAGTAACAGTTGTAGTCCTTATCTTTCCTTCCTATGTACCATTCACATTCGGTGAATTTCTTTATTTGGGGGAATGACCTAACTCACTAAATGTTGATGATTGTAAAACTTTTCTTCCCTTCTCTAAAAGGAAGTCCTTTTAGTACTTAACCATGGTGAAGCTAGTCCTGCTCTGACTATGCTTTGATAGATTGTCTCCTGGAAGATGGTTTGAGATAATAGAAAACCAGTGCTTCACAAGACTTTAGAATGATTTTCTTATTCTAGCTTCCTCATTTTACAAATAAGAGACTAAGGTTCATGGAAGTCACCTGACTTGCCCTAGATCACAGTCAATAAGACACAAAATTATTACTTGAGCCCAGATGCCTAGCTCTTACTCTAGACTTTTTTCAAGTACAATATGCTACAGCCAATCATAACCAGAACCATCTCAGGCCATTAGCTAAAGTCTACACACAAATGACTAGTCTTCAGAGTTGATGTAACAAGGCCACTTGAGAAATATTAAGTCAGTCAACTATTATTAATTACCTATTAAATGCCTGAACTGTGCTAAGCACTTGGAGATGAAGGTAACATTGTGACAGAACAAAATTAAAATCTGAGATTATTGATTTAGAACTTTGGAGATCATGATATCAAAATGTAGATCAGGAAGGGATCTTAGAGGACATCTAATTTAACTTCTTCATTTTATAGATAAGGAAACTGAGGCATAGAAAGGTTAAGTGATTGGTCATGGTCACAGATAGTAGATGGTAGAGTTAGAATTCAAACAAAGATGTTGTCAATGCAGATACCCTCTTCTCTTAGTCATACAGGCTTTTACAATTCTCTCTGCTTGGTGAATTTGACACATGAAAAGCCTTCCAGAAAATAGCTATACCTATTTCTTATTCTTCCCCAAACTCTCTCCCTCCTTTTAGTGTATAAACTCTTTGAGGGCTAGTATTGTGTTAGATTTTATCTTTTTATCCCTAGCACCTAAGTCATAGCAGCAAGGGCTTGAAAAATATTTATTGAACATGTACATTTTTAGACTTTGAGTTCATTTTTATAAGACACATTCACCTCTTTAGAAGAAAATAAGTAGATAATTATAAAACACATTTTATTATGAGAAGAGACAATATTTTCCTACAGGTATAACCTTCCTAATATTTATAATGCTCCCTTTTGGACTTCCATGTTTTGAGACTGCAGTTAAGCCCCTTGTGGTTTTAGAAGTAGCAGAGAAAGCTTAATAGTGAGAGAATGACATGTCAACCTACAAAGGGTTACTGGGCTTATAAAGTTAAAATGCATGTAATTGAAAGGGTGTCCTCATAGTTGAGTGTGAAGAATATTTTAAAGGTTTTTTTTCAAAATTTGTTTGTATGTAAATGGTTAAAATGTAATGATTCATATGAATTACATATTCCATGAAATGAGATCATATGGCTTAAAAATTTCTACATCACTTGGCAGCTCTTCTATTGCTCAGCCCAGAAACACAGACTTCTGGAATGTAGTCTTAAAATAGTAAAAATGCAGCAGAATTTGGGGAGTTGTGCTTTCCCATTTAATGACTTCATATTTAAATATTCAGATTTTTTTTATTTTTGAAAAAATGTTTGAGCAGGAAGGTTGTTTTTTTTTTTTTGAAAAATTTCCCAGATAAATATTATATAAATATTTAGTATGCAAAATTAATTGTTAAACTCATTTAACAATCAGAGAGAGGCAACTGCTAACACAGATTTAGTTTAAAATATTTGGAACTCAGCCTTCTTCCACGCTCATCTCCAAATAATTCCATTCTGCCCCATAGGATAAATACCATAGGAACTGTGATGCTAATAGGTTCCTAATTCCTTTTATGGATTGGGGGGAAAAGTGAAATTCCCTTTGCCTAGCTAACTTCTTGAATAACCTAATGGAGACACCCACTGATCAGAAATGTTAAATGAATATCTTATTTTTCCTGTAATTTAAGAAAACATTCTTTAGCAATTTGCTTCTAGCTCTAGCTCTAATCTGTTGTAGACTTTCTGATATTTTCCCTAGAGTCCTAGAGTGGTCTCTGAATGGAGGAAGGATCTGTTTTATAACAGTTTATTCTTTTAGAAGGCACTTCAGGGACTATTTGGTTCAACCTAGGAGTGAAAAAAAATGGCCTCTTTTATATACTATCATAGTGATTGTCTTGCCTTCATTTGAAGAGCTCAAAATAATGGAAACCCATGACCTTCCAAGATAATATATTACACATTTTTTTCTATTTTCCAATTTTATTTATTTAATTTAGCATTCATTTAAGAAAAATGAGTTCCAAATTCTCTACCTCCCACTCTTCCCACACCCATTGAGAAGGAAAGAAATATTATATCAATTACACATGCAAAGTCATTCAAAACATATTTCCAGATTTCTTATGCTGCAAAAACAACAACAATAAAAAACAAGGAAAAAAGAAAGAAAATGTGAAAGTATTTTTTTCTTTTTTCTATTAATCCATTTTGATTTATCAACAATCACTTCCATAAGCTTTTGAGTTTTAGATTTTTCTCCCCCTCCCTCCCTTCCCTCCCTCCCTAATATGGCATACAATCTGATATAAGCTATACATATACACTCCTATTAAACATATTTTCACATTAGTCATGTTGTAAAGAAGAATTAGAACCAACAGGAGGAACCACCAGAAAGAGGAAACAATAAAGCAGAAGAAAAAAAATAGCAAATAGTATGCTTCAATCTGCATTTAAACTCCATAGTTCTTTCTTCGGATGTGGATAGTATTTTCCATCATGAGACCTTTGGACACGTCTTATATCCTTGCATTGCTGAGAAGGGCTAAGTCTATCAATGTTAGTCATTGCACAACATGGCTGTTACTGTGTACAATGTTCTCCTGGTTCTGCTCACTTCACTCAGCATCAGTCCATTCAAGTATTTCCTGGTTTTTCTGAAGTCCTCTTGATCATCATATCTTGTAGCACAATAGTATTCCATTCTATTCATATATCATAACTTGTTCAGCCATTCTCCAATTGATGAGCATTCCCTCAATTTCCAATTCTTTGCAAACACAAAAGGAGCTGCTATAAATATTTTTGCACCTGTGGGTCCTTTTCCCATTTGTATGATGTCTTTGTGAGAAAGTATTTTTCAATCTTCACTCAGAGTTCACCATTTCTTTCTCAGGAGGTATATAGCACTTTTCATCATAAGTCTTTTGGAGTTGCCCTGGATCATTGCATTAATCAGAATAACTAAGTTTTTTACAGTTGATCAACATTACAATATTGTTTTTACTATATACAATGTTCTTCTGGGTCTAGGTCACTTCAGATGTGGCCTATTATGCTGACAGTTTTCCTAATATTGAACCAATCCTGAATTCCTGGTATAAATTACATTGTGAATGATCTTTCTAAAGTGTTGCTGGAATCTCCTTGATGGTATTTTATTTAAAATTTTGCATCAATATTTATTAGGGAAATTGGCCATTAGTTTTCTTTCTTTTTTACTATCCTTGGTTTAAATATCAGCACCATATTTGTGTCATAAAAGGATTTTGGTAGGACTCCTTTCCCCCTATTATTCAAATAGTTTATATAGTATTTGGATAAATTCTTCCTTACATGCTTGTTATAAAAGTTTTAATCCATCTAGTCCTGCTTTGTTCTTTTTTTGGGGGGGGGGTGTGGGGGAACTCATTTATGACTTGTTCAATTTTTTTCCAAGATAGAGTTATTTAAGTACTCTATTTCTTTTGTTAATAGTGACAATTAATATTTTTGTAAATATTCATCCATTTCAGTTACATTTTTTACTGTAGTATATGATTGGGCAAAATGACTTTAATTTCATTCTCAGTGGTGACTCATTCACCTCACTTTTTTCATTTTTGAGATCAATAATTTGGTTTTGTTCTTTTTCTTTTAATCAAATAAGTCAATGATTTATTTTTATTTGTTTTTTTCACAAAAGTTTCTAGTCTTCTTTATTAATCTTTTACTTTCAATTTTATTAATATCTCTTTTGATTTTCAGGACTTTTATTTTGGTGTTTAATTGGGAATTTTCAATTTGTTATTTTTCTAGTTTTTTTCTAGTTGTATGTCCAATTCACTGATTTGCTCTTTTTTTTTCTTTTATTGATATGTGCATTCAGAGATATAAATTTCTCCCTAATATTTTTTTGGCTACATCTCACTAATTTTGCTATATTGTATCATTTCTGTCATTATCTTACATTAAATTATCAATTTATTTTATGATTTGTTCATTCTTTAGAATTAGATTATATAGTTTTTAATTAACTTGAAGCTGTGGTTCCATAACCTTTTATTGAATGCAATATTTATTGTATTATGGTCTGAAGATGGTGCATTTAAAATTTCTGCTTTTCTTCAATTATTTGTGGATTTTTATATCCTGACACATGGTCATTTTTTTTTTGTGAAAGTACCGTGTACAATAGAGAAAAAAATATTCTCCTTTCTCTTCTCATTCTATTTTCTGCAGAGGTCTATCATATCTAACTTTACTAAAATTTTATTAATCTCCTTAACTTCTTTCTTATTTATTTTATGGTTAGAGTTATATGCCTCTAGAAGGAAAAAAAGTTGAAGTCCCCCATTAGTATAGTTTTATTGTCTATTCCCTTTTATAGCTCATTTAACTTTTCCTTTAGGAATTTCAATGATATGTAATTTGATGTATTTATGTTTAGTTTTGATATTACTTTACTGTCTCTGGTGCCTTTTAGCAAGATGTAGTTTCCCTGCTTATCTCTTTTAATTAATTCTAATTTTTCTTTTGCTTTTTCTAAGATCATAATTGTTGTCCTGACTTTTTTTATTTCAGCAAAAACATAATAGAATCTGCTCCAGCACCTTATTTTACTTCTGTGTGTATTGATGTTTCAAATGTTTTATATTGTTGGATTTTGGTTTCCAATCCATTCTGCTATCTGCTTCTGTTTCATGAGTGAATTCATCCTATTCACTCACACTCACAGTTATGATTACTTACTGTATATGCCCCTCCATCCTTTTTTTTTCTGTTTATCTCTCTTTCTCTTTTACATTTTCCCTCTTCAAGTCTGCTTTGCTTCTGACAACTGCCTCCTTTAATCTGCCCTGTTTTATCACCCCCTTTTATCTTATTTCCATCATCCTCTATTTTTCCCTTGCATAAGATGTATTTCCATATCCAATTGATTGTGTATGTTCAAACATTGCTGCCCCCCATTTTCTTCTTCACTGTAAAACTTTTCCTTGCATATCTCTTTATATCATTTAATTTTCCTCATTCTTCCTCTTCTTTCCCCCGTTTACCCAGTGTATTCCTCTCTCTCACCCATCTTTTTTATAATATTATTCTAACATAATTGAATTAATCCTATTTCCTCTGTTTACGTGGAATCCTTCTAACTTTTTTTTTGGTGAGGCAATCAGGGTTAAGTGACTTGCCCAGGGTCACACAGCTAGTAAGTGTCATGTGTCTGAGACTGGATTTGAACTCAGGTCCTCCTGACTTTAAGGCCAGAGTTCTATTTACTGCACCACCTAGCTGTCCCCTAACTTCCCTAATGATGAAAAAGTTCTTAGATGGTACATGTATCATCTTCCCATGAAGAAATTTAAATAGTTTAACCTTATTGAGCCCCTTCTGATTTCTCTTTCATCTTCTCATATTTAGAAGTCAAATTTTCTATTCATCTCTGTTCTTTTTATCAAGAATGCCTAAAAATCCTCACTTTAATCAAATAGTCATTTTCCCCAGAAAGATTACATACTGCTGAGTAAATTATCATTTGTTATAATCCTAGCTTTTTTGCCTTCCAAAATATCATATTCTTAGCCTTTTGTTCCTTTACTATGGTAGCTGCTAAATCTTGTGTGATCCTGACTGTGGTTTCTTTCTGGCTGCTTACAGTATTTTTCACTTTGACCTGGTAGCTCTGGAATTTGGCTATATATCTCTTCATTGCTTATTTCTTTACCAATTTTTTCCCATGTCTCTCTTATATGATATTGAACAATCATTTTTAACTCTGAAAATTCTTGTTGAGCTTGTGTGTAATTCATAGCTTTTCTTTGAGGTTTTGCTTATGGCTGTTTTGACATAATTTTCTTCTTCTGAGTTTGTGTCTTGATCTACCCTGTCACCACAATACCTTTTTATGGTAAGATTATTTTGTTGTTGCTTGCTCATTTTCCTAGCCTATTTGTTCACTTTGAACTTTATGTTAAAGTTAGGCTCTGTTCCAAGCTTGTTAGTAGTGGGTAACTGTCCCCAGCTTGAGGCTTTTCCACACTGCTATTTTTAGAGCTAGTTCTGGGGCTTTGCATGTTTTTAGTGCTTCTGAGGTGGTATGATCTGGGGAGATGTAAGGTCACTGCTATCTTGGTCTTTGTTCTGGTCTTTACTTAGAAAGGAAACCTGATCTCTTATAGCTACAATCAAAATTGCTCCTCAGGGGCCCTGCTTTCTTGAGACTGAAAATGGTAATGTTCCTCAGGGACCCTGATCCCTTGGGAAAGCAAGCAAGATTGTTCCTCACAACCTCTGATACCTTGTGACTGTAAGCACTCCTTTCCACAATCCATGACTTGATATAGGCAATGGAGTTGCAAAACAACACCCTGTCCCTGTCCTGTGGCAAGTGCTAGTGCAGTGGTCCCCTGTAATCTCTCTCTGACCAGTTTCTGATTCCTTTACCTTCTTTGGCTTGTGAGCTCCTGAAGCTGCTGCTGTTGCTGTAGCCACTTTCAAGGCCCACATTTGATGTTTCTACCATGTGGGGTCTGGATCCATCCCATCTCAGTGTCATAGTCCTGTACTGTTGTCTTGGACTAAAAAAAGTCTCACTACCCCCCCCATGGCTCTACATCTCCAGAATTCTATTTAAGGCATTATTTTAAAGTTTTTTAGAAGGGAATATTAGGACAATTCATCTGCTTCCTCTACTCTACTATCTTGGCTCTGCCCTACATCTCCATTCCACTTTTTGATAGCTCTAATTTTGATTTTTTTTAACTTTAAACCTAATTTATTTAGCAGCTTCCACTCAGCATTACTAATTCTGTTTTCTGAGACCAAACAGAACAAGTCTATTCTATCTTCCATGTATCAGTCTTTCAAATGCAAGAATACAGATTTAGTGAAATTCCCTCAATTTCCACAGGTTAAGCATACCAATTTCCTTCATCTGATCCTCATACAAATTAATTCTCACTCTTCATTACTCTAGTTTCTTTCTTCTGGATGCCCTCCAGCTTATAAATTTTCTTCTAAAGTGTACCACTTGACCTCAGTTCAAGGGACTGGGTCATACAGGTATATTTTAAATATCTAAAAATGGATGAATTGGTTTTAATAGCCAAAGTCAAATTGTAACCCAAACCATCACTGATATCTTAGTTTCAAATGTTAATAAATCAAGAAACAGGTATTAAGGACCCATTAAGTGCCAGGCACTGTTCTAAGTTTGGGAATACAAAAACTGAAACAGTCCTAAGTTCCTCAAGGAACTTATAATCTAACAAGAGAGATGACATATTTTATATATAAAATATATAATATATATAAAATATATAATATATATAATATATAATATATATACTATAATATAATATATAATATATAAGATAATATATAATATATATAATTCAAGGACAGGAAAATCTGGTTTGAAACATTAGTCCTGAAAAAGGAACACAAATATTATGGGAAATAGTAATTCAAATTTATCCTTTTAATATCTTCTCCTGTGAAACTCAGATATACTGAACACTTCAGTTTTCTCTTTGCTATTTCTATTTGGGGGTCATTCTCTAACCATAACCTGGCAATATGGAGAGAGAGAGAGAGGAGAGAGAGAGACAGAGAGAGAGAGAGACAGAGAGACAGAGAGAGAGAGAGAGAGAGAGACAGAGAGAGAGAGAGAGAGAGAGTGAGAGAGAGAGAAAGAGAGAGAGATCTTTGGCTCCCAGTTGTTATAATTAAGTTGTCACTGTCCTAAGATCACATAAAATTTTTCTGAGGTAAGAATAATGATAAAGAGAAGGGCTGTGGTTGGTGCAGTGTGGGAAAGTGCCTGTGATCCTTCTGTTCTTTCAACATTTGTGTTCCATGCAAAAAGTGATGAGAAACCTCTAGGGTACTATGACACAAATGACATACGTGAATACTGTAAACCCATCCTCTTCCAACTTGGAGAGCCAAATGGTCCCTACAGGGCTGGAAAGTCTAAAGGAGACTCAAGAGAGAGAAAAGAAAATTATAAGAACTTCTGCAAGACTTCTGTTAGTTCCATTAATTCAACCAAGGGAATTTGCAGTGAATGATCAAAGACATAAAAAGGTCTATAAAACCAGAATTTATACTCAATGTTCTTTTCTCTGTCCTTTTGCAGTTCTTAAGGGATCCAGATAGGGTTGGACAGGATAAAACAGGTAGTCATTGTATAGAAATTCTCATGTCGTATGAAACTATCAAATCTCTTCTACCCCAAATGCATCAAGCTCTTGAAGTGATGAAACTTTTTTTAAATGGAGATGGATGTATTTTTGGGGGGGAAATTTGATTTTGCACGGAAATAAATATAAAGACCAGTACCTAATCTCAGAGAAAAGATGAAGAATCATAATATGGTTTTTAAAAATGCAGTAACACCTAGGTATATTTCAACAATTAAATTACAACCATCCATTCATCCTGAAACTAAAAGTAAGTAGACTTCCTCTAACCTTATACTCATTGAATTATCTTGTTGTCAATGTAATAATTTTTACACAAAGCAAAAGGAAAACAAAAAAAAAATATTTTGTTGAAAGCAACACACCATTTATTACTAGCTTCCAAATGCAAGATTTTTGTTGAGCCTTAAATACCTGAAGTTTCTGAAAGCTCCCCATTTTCTGAGAAATTCCTATATGAAAGATCAACTATGTTAATGAATATGGAAAACTGGTTTAGAAAAAAAAACTTGTAACAAAACAAACACATTTTCCTTCTCAAGTACCAACTAGAAGGATCCCTTCTTTTCTTTTCCTTTTTTTTCAGCATGGTGTAAAACCTAGGAAATGAAGCTCATTTTGGAAACACATAATAACCATAACTATCAGGGCAGTAGAATATTTGTTGTAATATGTTAACATGAAGTGAGGAAAATCCTTTTTTTTGGCCATAAAGATCCATCAACAGAGACTCGTATATGCTATGACTATAATGTTATTTGTAAGCATAAAATTATAGTACTGTATCTTATCCAGAGGCATTATTGACACTGTGCTTGATCAAGCATGAAAAGCTTCTTCTATTAATAGTAAATAAAAGTCTTACATGGGAATTTTTGAATCACATTACAGGAAGGTCATATGGCCCCATGATTTTCTTGTTATCAATATAATACAAATAGATATTGTGATCACACCTTTAGCTGGAGGTCAAAGGGGAATAACTAATATACTGCAATAATAAATTACTAATTGCTAGATTGTTTCACATACCTTCAAGCAGCATATGAAAAATCAAAGATTTTGGAGATTTGCCTGAGACATGGGGAAAAACACAAAAACAATGTAATAATGAAAAATATGTGCATGAGGTTGCTCTGCTTCGATTGCTATAAAGTTGTTCTGTGAAGTAAAAATAAAAATATCCTGACTTCTGGTTCAGAGATGATGCATCAATTGAGATTAAAAAGTATTTTCTCATAATCTCTAGTATTTGCATCTGGACCATTGGTATTGTAATGTTTTCTCTAAAATATTTTCTTCTTTTGCCCTTCTTCAGATCTTTGTTATCATTTCCCCCCTCCTGTAATCATGTTTTTCTAATGATCTGTACCATTGGTTCTTGGCTGTAGTTCAATAATGACCTTTTTCATATTACACTGTACATATGGTATTGATTTTGTATGTCCTTTAATTATCCTCCTTAATCCTATCATCCTAGCTAATTCCTCTTGTCTTCCTGGCTGTGCCTGTATTCACTGATATCACATTAGTTTCCTTCAGACCCTTGACTATAGTAAATGACTAGTCCAAGAACTGCCATTGGAGATGCTAGAGGGCAGGGAGGCTTTTTCTTTCTCTTCTTTTTCTTTCTCACCATCAGTGGAGAGCTACAGCATCACAGAACCTTAGTGGCCATCTAATCCCATCTGTGTGGGATCATGTATACCCACTCCTTCTAGGAACTAGAGAAAACTCTAATTATCAGGAAAGTTGTTGTTAACTTAAATACAATCCATCTCCTTACAATTTTATCTATTCCTCATGGTTCTTCTCTCTTGGGCCATGTAGAACAAATTAATTTCTCTTCTACTTGATAGATGTTCAAATACTTAAAGACACCAAAAATTTTTTTCCTCTCTCTTTCCTTATTTAATCCAAATGTCCTTCATTTCTTTGATCCTAAGGACTTGAGTGTTATCTTAACACCCTTCATCATTCTGCTGGATCTCCTCTAAATGTTCTCTAATTTCTCACAACTTCATTAATATGAGACATCCAGAATTTTAAACATTACTCCAGATACAGTCTTACTAAGGTAGAATACAATATACTATTCCTAATATTGAAAACTGTCTGTCTCTCTCTGAATGTCTGTCTCTGTCTCTAAGTCTCTGAGTCTCTCAGTGAATCTTTTTCTGTGTCTTTATGTCTCTGTGGCTATCTCTGTTTTTCTGTCTCTGTGTGTCTGTTTCTATTTCTCTGTCGCCATTTCTGTGTCTCTGTTTCTCTATCTCTCTCCACATTTCTTATTCTTCCTTTCTCCTTAACACTCTTGTCCAGACAGGGAGCACCCTATATCCTCAACTCATTGTCTTGGAGAGTTGCTTACAACAGTAGTGTCAATTTTAAATAGAAGCAAATCCTTGTAGGCCACATACTGACTTAGAAAAATGCAAATGAATATTATCTATGTTGTATTGTATTTTTTAAAAAATAGTTAAAGATTTCTCAATCACATTTTGATCTGGTTCAGGCTGTACTGAAGTGTTTTGATGACTGCAGTGAATTTGACATATGTGACCTAGAGTATTGAAAGGCTAAGTGGCATTGCTAGGGTACAAAAGTCAATATGCATTAGATATGGACCTTGAATTCATATCTTTTTTTTTAACCCTAGGGTTGCTTTTCTGTCTATTAGGTTATATTGCCTATCATGTCTCTCTTACTGAGAGACATAATATTATTTTGGGAGTGGTACTTTTTGAGTTTTTGTCTTGTCACTAAACTCATAACTAATGATAGGAAATTAAGTCTTTGTCAAAATTCAGAGAGTACTGTTAATAATTGTATTCATTCAGTAGACAATATAAAAAAATGAGTTTAGCACTTAGTAGGAAAATATCAGCTAAAATATGAAAATACCAGTTGGTACTCCTCTTTTCTCACTGTACTCCCTAGGTGAGTTGGTTATTCCTTAACCTGGCCTCACTCTGCTCCCTGTGCACACAGGGTCTCCTCCTTAGAAGTAGCTTCAAGGTTCTGCCAAATCTTTGTTACCTCCATCTTTGGGCAGGAGACAATCTTTTCCTCAAGAACCCTTTTATTAGAAAGTCAGAGATTTCCTGACCTCCTGCAAATAAATTTGTATTTAAAAAAATAAAAATGACCTGATGGTGCTTTTTATGACACCACCTATTATTTGTTTGTGCTGTTTGCCTCAGGTACCAGTACTACTAGTTACCTCTGGGCCTGCTACAATCAAAGAGAGTTTGTTAGAAACAACTAATAAAGTTGGCTTAAGGTTGTGTTTTTCGTTCCATTCTCATCTGAATGCATTTTCTGGTTTTCAATCCTTCTATGCATATGTTATAAAGACTTTTTTTTTTTACTGGCTGTCTACCACATCTAGTATATAGTTTTCTCTCACCTCCACCACTTAGAATCCCTCATTTCCTACAAGATACATCTCAAATATGACTTTTTGCATAAACACTTTCTTGATCTTCCTAACTGCTAGGATGTTTTATCCCTAACTACCTTATATTTGTTCTCTATGTATCTATTATACATACTAATATAGGTGCATGTTATCTGAAAGAGCAGAAATTGTTTCATTTTTTTGTATCCTGACCTCTGACACATAATAAGTACTTATTGGCTGAATTATTATTGAGCCTTTAATGTTCTTATCAATTTAGGACCAATACAGCACAAATAAGGAAAATATTTGTCCATTAAATGGCTTATTTGTTCAATAAATGTGATCAATTCAGATTAATCTGGAAGCAGAATGACTATTTAGCTTAAATGACAGTAAAAACTGACAAAAGCTCTGCATTTTTTATATTAAGACAAAAATGTATTCCAGTTATCATGTTTGGCATTCTATAAATAATTAGTATTATTTACATTTCTTCTCTTATACTTTGCTTTTCTTCTTGCCTACTTCCAAAAGGATTTCATGTAAATTGTAGTTTAAGATGTGGTGCAAAATAAGCTATTTAATGATAAAATAGAATATAAGAATGCAGAAAGCAAAAAGATGCTAACTTACTTGATTTGAACAATTTGCATTCCTTGGATGGCACATTTGTCTTGTTTAAGGGCAGGCAACAAAATTAAGAGGTGAAGCCTTTTGGAATAGATGGTTTTCTGAAACATACAAATTCAAATATTAATAGGAAGTTAGCATTGGAAAGAACATTATAAGTCATCTAGTCCCAACATTACACACAGTAATCTACTCTACAACATTTCCTATTAATGGTCATCAAGTACCTTTTTGAACATTTCCAGTTACTGGGAACTCAATATGGGTACCTCTGACAGTTATATACTTTATATTAAACTAAAATCTGAAATTTAACAAACCATCAATGAGCTCTCTAAGAAAAAATCCTCATGACCAGATAGATTCACAGATGAATTCTACCAAACATTTAAAGAACAATTCCAATAATATATAAACAATTTGTAAAAATATGCAAAGGAGTCCTACCAAATTCCTTTTATAACACAAATATGGTGCTGATATCTAAACTAGAAAGATAAAAACAGAGAAAGAAAATTATAAACCAATTTCCCTATTGAATACTGATGCAAAAAAATCTAAATAAAATACTAGCAGGGGGATTTTGGCAATATATTACAAAGATCATACACTATGATGAGACTTAAACCAGGAATTCAGGGCTGCTTCAATAGTAGGAAAACAATCAGCATCATTAACTATATCAATAACAAAACCAACAAAAATCATGTAATTGTGTCAATAGATGCAGAAAAAGAATTTGATAAACCACAACACTCACCCATTCTTATTAAAAAGATGAGAAAGCATAGGAATCAATGGAGCCTTCCTTAAAACTATCAGTAATATCTGTCTAAGACCAACAACAAACACTATCTGTAATGGGAATAAGCTAGAAGCCTTTTTGATACAACCAGGAGTGAAGCATTGATGGCTATCATCATGCTGTTATTCAGTATTTCTAGAAATGATATCTATAGCAATAAGACAAGACAAATAAAATAAAAGAACAGAACAGGCAATGAGGAAACAAAATTATCACTCTTTGAAGATGCTATGATTGTATAATTAGAAAATCCCAGAAAAAATAAACTTGTGGGAACAATAAAGAACTTCAGCAAATTTGTAGTATATAAAATAAACCCACACAAATCATCAACATTTCTCCATATTACCAACAAAGTTCAGTAAAGATGGAAAGAGAAATTGCATTTAAAATAACTACAGATAATAAAAATACTTTGGAGTCTACCTGCCAAGACAAATCCAGAAATTATTACAAAACACTTTTCACACAAATAAAGTCAGATATAAACAATCAGAGAAATATTAATTGCTTATGGGTAATTTATTCCAATATAATAAAAATGAAAATTCCACCTAAAATAATTTACTTATTCAGTGGCATACCAATCAAAATAACACAAAATAATTTATGTAGCTAGAAAAATAATTATAAAATTGATTAGGAAGAAAAAAAGTGGTTAAGAATAACAGGGGAATCAATAAAAAAATGCAACTGTATTACAAAGTGGTAATTATCAAAATAATCTGGTAGTAGTTCAGAAATAGATCAGTGCAATAGATGAAATATACAATACATATTAGTAAGTGCTCATAATAATCTAGTGTTTGAGAAAACCAATGATCTAAGATTTTGGAATAAGAAATCACTATTTGACAAAAATTACTCTAAAAACTGGAAAGCAGTTTGTCAGAAACTAGATTTGACCCAGCATCTCACACTGTATACAAAAATAAGGTTAAAATGGATACATGATCTAGACATAAAGGAAGATTTCATAGGCAAATTAGGGGAATATGGAATATTTTACCTGTCACATTTATGGAGAAGGGGAAAATATATGACCAAAAAGATTTTGTACAGTGCAGCCAAGGTTAGAAGGAAATCGGAAAACTGGGGGAGAAATTATATCAAGTTTCTATGATAAAGCCCTCACTTCTCAAATATATAGGGAACTGAGTCAAATTTACATGAATGTGAGTAATTCCCCAATTAGAGAATGGTCAAAAGGTATGAATAAGCAGTTTTTAGAAGAACAAAGCAAAGCCATCTATAATAATATGAAAAAAATTCTCTAACTCACTACTTAGAAAAAAATCTTAGTGATTAGGAAAAAAATGCAAATTAAAGGAATTCTGGAGTACCTATCACACATATCAGATTGGCTAATATGACAGAAAAGGAAAACAATAAATGTTGGTGGAGATGTGGAAAAATAGGGACACTGATACACTAATGGTCAAGTTGTGATCTATATCCAACCATTCTGGAGAGCATTGGAATTAGGCTTAAAGGGCTATAAAATTGTATATACTCTTTGACCCACCAGTACTATTACTAGTTCTGTGTTTAAAAAAGATCAAAGAAAAAGCAAAATAAATTATATATACAAAAATATTTATAATAACTCTTTTTGTCATGACAAAGACTTGGAATTTGAGGGTATAACCATCAATTGAGGAATGGCTGAACTAGTTATGTATATGGTTGAGATGGAATACTATTATGTTATAATAAATGATGAGCAAGATGCTTTCAGAAAAAGCTAGGATGACATACTTGAACTGATACATAGTGAAATGAGTAGAACCAGGAGAGCAGCATACACAGTAACGATATTGTATAATGAACAACTGTGAATAATAGCTATTCTCAGTGATACAATGCTCTAAGAGAATCCCTAAGGAATTATGATGAAAAATGCTATCCATTTCCAGAGAAAGAACTGATGGAGTGTGAATGCAGATCAAAGTGTGAGTGTGTGTGTGTGTGTGTGTGTGTGTATTATTCTTTTTGTCTGTGTTTTCTTTTGCAACATGGTCAATATGTTTTGCACGACTGCACATGTATAATTTATATCAAATTGATTGTCTTCTCAAGGAGGGGGGAGGGATAGATTTTGAACTCAAATTTAAGAAAATATTAAAAATTAGGCTTACCTGTAATTGAGAAAAAATAAACATTAAATATAAAATGATCTTTGCTTAAAAATAAAAAGCTAAAATCTGCTTCCTTACTAATTTCAATCCATTTTTATAGCTCTGCGCTAGTAAGGTAGGCTTTAGTAAAAGAGAAGACTTCAGAGATCATATTATTGAAATTTACTGACTAATCACTCTATCATACAGATGAGAGAACTGAGACACAGAAAGGCAAAGGGATCTGCAGAAAATTACAGCTAATAAAATGAGGGACAAGGGATCCAAATCTAGATCTTCTATTCATAAGCCAACCTTCTTTTCACCATAGCCCACTTGCTCGTAGTGTTACATGGAATTATTTTTTCATCTGCCAAAAAGAGTTTTCCTGAAACCAAACCCAAATATATATTAATCATAAAGGTCTTTATATAGAGGGCAATGAATAATGTGATAAATAATATTTTCAACTAGTTGTATGAAAGACATAAAAATATTACTCAGTGGAACAGTTCTTAAACTGACCCCTGTAAAAGCAAAGTAATAATTCAAAATCATAATTCAGTGACATAATTATTATGTTGGATCTTTAAGGATTATTTTTCCTCCACTTTTGTATCCACTATTAACTAAAAAGTTTCATTATCATGATTCTATTCAATTTGTAATGATTAAATATTTAAACATTGTGTGCTTTTAAACAGTGGTATGGTTTATCCTATATGCAGGTCACTTTTGCTATTCATATATCCATAGCTTCTTTTTTATTTTTCATCTTCTTTAACCTTTCTGTAGTTTCTGATACTCTTGGTGAATCTCCTTCTTGACATTATTTTCTTCCTTGACTCTTTAAACTCTGGTCTATGGAATTCTACTGGTTCTCCTTCTATCTTTTTGACCAATGTTTCTCCATCTCCTTTTCTTCATTCTTTTCCTCTCACACACTTCCGGTCTAGGCAGTCTGCAAAGGTGCTGTTTTTGATTTCCTTCCTTTCTGCCTATACTATGATTTGGCAATCTTAATATCTTCTAATATTATTTTTGCAGAATTGTCTTTCAAAACTATGACACTATCTTTAACTCTTCCTTCAAACTCCAGTTCACTATCTAGAACTGCCTACAGGAAATCTGTTGGATATCCTGCCACCAGAATGTCAAAATTTGAACTCATTATCTCCCCCACAAAACCTGTCTTGTCTTAACTTTTAATTTCTATAGAAGGCACATTCATTCTCCCAGTTATCCAGAAACAAAATCTCAGTCATTTTGACTCTGCAGTCTTTTTTTTTTAACTATTCCCCCAGCCCCTATTTAATCATTTGTCCTCTTGGAACCATAAACTTAGCATCTTCTCAACTGAATTAATCATTTTTTAAAAAATTCTTCTTAAACTCTCTTTCTGTTGATGAGAGTCACATAGAATTAAAAGCACAGAATTATCTTGAATCTTCTCTCACAATCACTAATGACATCTGTTCAGTTGGTAACTGAAGGTTGCTTAAGGTCAAAAAGAGATTATCAGAGCTAAGATTTGAATATAAGTGTTGAAGCAATTCAGTGAGAACTCCCTTTTCTTCTCCCCTTTTCATCTCACATTGCCCAGATACCTTTTGTCTCTATCTTCTCATTGTTTCCTGTCTCTCATGAAGAAGAGTACATTCTCCTTACAAAATCAGTTCCCTCTAAATGCACAAGTCATCACTTTCTATTCTTTCTTCTCTATAAGACTGGAACTGTTATCCCTTCTCTTTCATTTATCTTCACTCTCTCCCTGTATGATGGCTGCTTTTCTATTGCTTGAAAACACACCCATGTCTCCTCTATCCCTAAAACTCTCAATCTATTAATCCTTACTAGCTATTGTGCCATACTTCTCCTCCCTTTTGGGGCTAAACTCATTGAGAAACTCATCCACAATAACTGCCTAAGCCACTTTTTCTCAATCTCCTTTCCTGGATCATTATCCAGGGTATGCCTTCTAGTTTGGCTATCCCCAAAGCACTGCCCTAGGTCTTCTTTTCTTCTACCTCTATGGTATTTCTCTGATAATATCATCACCTCCCATGCATATTATTATCGTCTCTACTCTGAAGATTCTTAGGTCTACTTATTCATCTATGATCTCTCTCCTAAATTCTGACTTACATCTACAACTGACCACTATACATCTCAAACTAGATGTCCAGTAGACATCTTAAACTCAACATGACTAAAACTGAAGTCCCCCTACCCTTATCTATATCAAGCCTCCCTTCTTTTAACTTTCCTATTACAGTGAAGGGACTGAGAGTCACCTAGGTTTTATAATTCTGTGTCATTCTTGACTCATAACTCTATCCCCTTCAACTCTCAAGCCCACCATATCCATTTGTTTCCAAGTTCTGCTCTGTAGCATCTCTTAGATGCACACCCTTTTCTCCTCTGACATTGCCACCACCCTGTTGTAGGAACTTATCACCTCACCCTGGATTTTTGCAATAACCTGCTGGTTGGGATTCCTCCCTCAAATCTCTCACCAATCCAGTCTATCTTCTACTCAGCTGTCAAATCAATCTTCCTAAAATCAGGTCTGATCATGTCACCTCTGTTCTTCAAAAAATTCTGGTGGATCACTATTATTGCCATGATCAAACACACAGTCCTCTGTTAAAGCCCTTCATAACCTGCCACTTTCTGTCTTACCAGCCTTCTTACATTTGACTTCCTGTTGCCATGTATTCAACAATAGAGTGAAATTGAAATCCTTGCTGTTCCTTGAATGAAGCACTATATCTCTCTACTCTGTGCATTTTATCTGACTCTCTTTCATCCCTAGAATTCTTTACTTCCTTATCTCTGCCTCTTGGCTTCCCTGGCTTCTTTCAATAATCAACTACCCTCTGCAAAAAGGCTTTTTTTATCCACCTTAATGCTCATATTTTCCCTTTGTTGATTATCTCCATATACATATATATGTACTATTTGTATGTATGTGTGTGTTTGCATAATATGTGTGTATATGTATGTTTCTTATTTGTATATAGCTGTTATTGTTACCATGTTATCTTCCTTAGAATTTGAGGTCCTCAAGAGCAAAGATAGCATTTTTACTTTCTTTGTAACCCTAATCAGCACTTAGCATGGTGCCTGACACATAGTAAAAACTTAATAAATGCTTGTTAACTGACTGGATGACTACCAGTCTTTTCATTACATCACAATGCCTCAGCTGTCCTTCTTCATTTGAATCTATCCAGTTTCTAGATCAACCTTTGTCACTTTGACTATAGACTCTTAAATCACCATTTTCAGCCTTCCATTATTTCAAAAACTTGAACAAAAATGAAGTGATTCTTCATACCTATTGAATAAAGTATAAATTACTGATCTTGGCATTCAACATCCTCTACAACATGACTCCAATCTTCCTTTCCATATTTATCTCATTCCCACCCTTTTCACATATCCTACTTCCCAATCAAAGTAGAAGGCACTTTATTTCCTAAATCTCAACCTGTCCTCTGCTACTTCGGTGTCTTTTGTATTTATATCTGCCAATCAATATTCTTCCTGTATTTTTAGGCCCTACACTAGTATCGTTTCCTCTATAAACATTCAATATCTTCATAGCTTTACCTGATCTCTCCATCTTTGAATCTCTCAGAAGATTATGTTTTAGCTCTTTTTTGCTTTTAATGTTACTAATATCCTCCCATTCCCACCACTGACCCTCTTGAATATAATCCTGAGGTCAAAGTCTCCTATTCTTCACCTTTCAACAACAACAAAAAAATGTGGCACGACATACACAGAAGGTATTTAATAAAATTTTGTTAAATTTTGAATTGTTTGTTGAACATTTAGAGATACTTTAGAGCTTGAGAAAAAATTGAAAGTTGTCTTTTTCTCAGGGTTGTAGTAGTATCAGAATCCTTGTGAATCAGAAAGAAGAAAAGATGTTTTTTAGATTACGTGTATAAGAACATAACACATTGAATTACTTTATAAACACAACAAAATGGTCAACTTAATCATATAATATTTATTCTGCATACAGTTAAAATTGCTGTGTCGTGTGTCCTCCCTTGTATTTCTAAAATTATATTAAAGGCCTGCATGAAAAAGAAAGCCATCCACATGGCCTAGGAATATAAGAAATTTGGATGAGCTGATAAATATTAAGCCTATAAAATGACAAACAGATATTAGCTTTCTTCTGTTTTGTGTGTGTTTTGGAGTGGAAGAAAAGAGATATTTGTTTTGAAGTGTTATTTGCTAATATTTTTATAGATAGGAATATTATACTGGCTATTATGTTCGTTCTCAGTAAAGCAAATTCTTTTGAGTGTCTTAATCTCTCCTTGGTAGTCAGTTAGATGCACATGTTTTAGCTCTTTAAGATCACAAGGAAATCATTCCAACTTATAACAACCACATGAAATTCCAGGACAATTGCCAGACACTGAATGCTATTTTGAAAAACATACCCAATTATTTTCCTTTTTTTCCCTTCATTGCTTCTTTTTGGAGGGCATTAGTTGACCTATGAACTTACTAGAGTGTGTAGTTGCTGTACTTGGAGTCAAAACAGAACTTGCCTTAAATTCTGCCTCTAAGTATTTACCTCACAGGGTTGTCATGAAGCTTAAATGAGATAATGCCATTAAATTTCTTTCTTTCCATAAACCTCAAATCACTATATAAATATCAGTCAGATTTAATAACACAAGTAGTCAACTTACTACTTAGGAGTCACAAAGATTCTTAAAGAGGGCAGAGACCAAGGTCTCCATCAGCAAGATATTGAGATTAATCCAGAAAGACAAAGTCTATGTAGGCAAAAGTGTTAACTAGCAGATAAAAAATATCTAATAATATGGATCAATACATACAGGAAATTTAGTCAATTAATGTTCTAACGCTTTACCTTTTCCAATAGTTTTTCACCAAATTATATGAATAGTTCATTCAAATATTTATTGCTTTATTTTGAGTATGTTTTACAGCCAAAGTATTATATATTTCAAGTATAAAATATTGATTTGATATGAGTGATAAAATATTGTTATCTCATGAAAATTAGTGACTATAGATCACTTAGATACTACTCTCTGCCCATTTCTTAATAAACAAACCAGTTAACTAGCATTTATTAAGTTCTTGTTATGTGTGGAACACTATGCTAAATATTAGGGATATAAATAGAAGGGGGAAAAAAAGACAGTTCCTGCCTTCAAGAAACTTACATTCAAATGGGGAAAAGAAAATACATAAAAGGAAACTGAAAAGAGAGGAAAGGAAGGTACCATTCATAGGAGTATGTTGGATAATGAAGTTCAGAGAATTAGGAGCAGGCCCAGAGAGGAATGAGAGAGTGAACAATGCTGGTCTTGGTACCCTTCCTCAAAACAGTAGTTACTGGAGAAAAGGAAGAATCAAAGGAAGGGATGGCAGCACCACAGTCTCTGTCTCAAGAGATTGAGAATTGTTCACCAAGACACTATAGATGTATTGGGAAAATCTTCCACATGAGAAAGATGAAGGGGAACAGAGCTTTTCTAGTTTAAGAAGGCTGCTGGAGGATGGTGGCAAAATTAACTTTCAGAAATATGTTTAATAGGAATGTATATGTATAGCCTATATCAGTTTGTGCACCATGTTGGGGAGGGGAGGAAGAAAGAGGGAGAAAAATTTAAAACTCAAAAGCTCATGGAAGTTATTGTTGATAAATCAAAATAAATTAATAAAAAAAAAAAGAAAGGAGCAGGAGGAACTGCTGAAATGAAAGTTTATATCAAGCCACTTCTCTGCAAGGGTGTGTTGATCAATGTTTAACCACTGGCCACCAAGTAAAATCATGGAACAGCTGAGCCAGCAGAAAGATAGGGTGGAACAGTCTCTTAGCCCAGGAAACTTGGAGGATCAGCAAGAAAGGTCCATTTCACTGAAGTAAAAGGAGAGTGTATTCCAGGACAGGAAGTGTCCCAGCAAGCCAGTGGCAAATCCCACTTCAGCAAACCAGTGGGAAATCCTGAGTCCCAATGTGGTAGAGCAGGCAAAAGTCAATAGCAGGACTCCCCACATTCATTAGCATAACCAGGGGACCTGGCAGACTCCAGCTCAGTGAACCACCAGTGCAGCCCTACGTGGGTAGGCATCACCCAGCAGCAGACCTACATGTGCTTCAGCACAGAGCAGAGTGGGCAAGCATCTTCCAGCAGTGGAGATCCCCCTGCATCAGTGATGACATCACCTGTGGAAAAAATGCAGAAAAACCCCACCTGGCCTCAGCACACATCAGACACCACCACTAAGACCCCAGCTCAGCACCAGGTAAGCTGCCAGACACCTAGCGCCACCAGCTGCCAGCACCTTAGGGCCCACCACACAAAGCCAATGACCAGACCCCAGGTCCCCAGCACAAGAAGCTGCTATGCTCCAGCAAGAGAGCTCAGCTTTAAAAGCCAGGAAATACGCAAACATCATGAGCAAGAAGCAGAAAAGAACACTGACCATAGAGAATTATTATGGTGACAAGAAAGATGAAAACACAAACTCAAGAGGACACCATTGTCAATATACCTACATCTGAAACCTCAAAGGGAAATAGGAATTCGTCCCAAGCCCAAAAAGCCTTCTTGGCAGAGCTCAAGAAGGATTTTAAAAGTCAAATAAGAAAAGTAGAAGAAAAATTGGAAAATAAATTAGAAGTATTCAAGTGAGAGTCAACAGCTTGGAAAAAGAACAAAAATTTACTGAAGAAAACAACTCCTAAAAACATACAATTGACCAAATGGAAAAGGAGGTACAAAAGCTAACTGAAGAAAACATTAAAAATTACAATTTCGGCAAGTGGAAGCTAATGACTTTATGAGACAGCAAGAATCAGTCAAACAAAATCAAAAGAATGAAAAAAATAGAAGAAAATATGAAATACCTCATTGGAAAAACAACTGAATGGGAAAATAGATCCAGGGGAGATAATTAAAGAATTATTGAAAGAGTTGGAGCAACGAGCGGCAGCGGCGGCGACAGCAGCAGCAGGAGCGGCAGCAAGAGCCACAGCAGCTGGAGGACGCACGACGGAAGAGACGTCGGCGGCGGCGGGGAGCGGGGCCCGGAGCCGACCCTGACTTCCTCGTCTGTCCCGGCCCGGGAGGTAGAGCGACCGAGCCCAGGCTCCCCCCCCCCACCCCAGCCATGAACCTGGCCAGTCAGAGTGGGGAGGCCCGCTCCACCCAGCTGCTCTTCGCCAACTTCAACCAGGACAACATGTCCTTAGCTGTTGGTAGTAAATCTGGTTACAGATTCTTCTCTCTCTTTCCTCTGTGGATAAGCTGGAACAGGTTTATGAATGTACTGATACCGAAGATGTGTGTATTGTGGAAAGACTATTTTCAAGTAGCCTGGTGGCTATTGTTAGCCTCAAAGCTCCATGGAAGCTAAAAGTTTGCCACTTTAAGAAAGGGACTGAAATATGCAATTATAGCTATTCCAATACCATGTTGGCAGTCAAATTGAATAGGCAGAGGTTGATAGTATGCCTCAAAGAATGTCTATATATACACAATATTCGTGATATGAAGGTACTGCATGAAATCAAGGAAACTCCCCTTAACTCTGCAGGTTTGTGTGCCCTGTCAATAAACAATGACAATTGTTATCTGGCTTATCCTGGGAGTGCAACTATTGGGGGAAGTACAAGTCTTTGACACTATTAATTTGATGGCTGCTAATATGATACCAGCCTATGATAGACCCCTACCAGCCTCGACTTTTGATGCAAGTGGTACTAAACTTGCCACTGCTTCTGAGAAGGGAACTGTGGTTAGGGTATTCTCCCTCCCAGAAGGACAGAAAATCTTTGAGTTCCGGAGAGGAGTAAAGAGCTGTGTAAGCATTTGTTCTTTGGCCTTCAGCATGGATGAAATGTTCCTCTCTGCATCCAGTAACACTGAAACAGTGCACATCTTCAAACCTGAGACTGTGAAAGAGAAACCTCAGGAGGAACCCACTACCTGGACTGGTTACTTTGGGAAAGTGCTTACGGCATCTACCAGCTATTTGCCCTCTCAAGTAACAGAAATGTTTAACCAGGGTAGAGCATTTGCTACTGTCCAACTACCATTCTGTGGTCACAAAAATATCTGTTCACTTGCCACAATTCAGAAGATTCCCTGATTATAAGTGGATACTTATATATGTATAACCTGGATCCTCAGGAAGGAGGGGAGTGCACAATGTCTTTTCAAAGCATAGGAGGGAAGAATTACCAAACTCTAGAGAGTCATCGGAGTGAGCCCCACCAGATTCACTTCTGAGTGTTACATAACTAATGAATGAGTTGCTCCCTTGCTTGCAGGACACAGTGACTGAGGCTAGCTGTTGCTGGGCTGGGCCAAGCAGGTAGCGTCCTCAAGTCTGGCTCCATACCAGACTTGGTTATTGTGGCTATCAGCAGGCTCTGTGGACCCTTGGTAGTTCTATGACGTTTTGAAGCCCATGAGATCATAAATTGATCTATCTCATCTCAGATTCACTCAGGATCAGGAAAGACTACACAGAGCCAATAGAAGGAGCACTATGTGTTCATGTTCAACAAGATCAGTCACTGGACAGCTGTACAAAGGCTAACAGGGCTTCATCATATACTTGAATTCACCAGGTCTCTACATTGATTACCAGCAGGCAGACTCATATTGCACATGCAACATGGACTGAACACTTATTGGCCAGTTTCCCCATTCCACTGTTACTCCACCCTGCCATCCTCATCTGGCTGGGATGCATTTTGAATATATTATCTTTATCTAAAACAGTTCTATAGGATACTGGAGTGGTTGTCCTTTCATTTGTTTCCTTATTGCTAGACAGGAAAGAGTTAGCATGATTTTTGAGAGTCACAGATTTAATTTTTATCCTGATGATTGTACATGATACTGAGAATATGTTATCTGCTTTTCTTTTTTTCAAGTATATAATAAATTCATGTGTTTCCTCCTGGAAAAAAAAAGAATTATTGGTCTACCTGAGAGGCATGATCAAAAAAAGAACCTAGACAGCATCTTTCAAGACATTATTGAGGAAAATTGCCCTCAAGTCCTAGAATCAGAGGGTAAAATAGTCATTGAAATAATTCACCTGTCACCTCCTGAAAGAGATCCCAAAATGAAAATTGTAGGAATATTGTAGCCAAATTCCAGAATTATCAGGTGAAGGAGAAAATCCTGCAAGCAGCCAGAAAGAAACACTTTAAATATCATGGAACCACAGTCAGGATTACATAGGATGTAGCAGCTGCTACATTAAAGGATCACAGGGCCTGGGATATAATATTTCAGAAGGCAAAAGAGCTTAGATCACAACCAACGATCAACTACCCAGCAAAACTGAGCATAATCTTTCAAGGAAGGAGATGGACCTGCATGAAACAGGAGACTTCCAAACCTTCCTGATGAAAAGAACAAAGCTCAACAGAAAATTCAGTTTTCAAATACAAGAATCAAAAGAGGCATAAAAAGGTAAACAAGAAAGAAAAAAATAACATTTTCAAATAAGGGTAAACTGTTTACATTCCTACATGGGAAGATGATAGTTGTGACTCTTGACAACTGTATTTTTATTGCAACATTTAGAAGGTATATACATAGACATAGTGTGTTATATACATTGACTTTGATATGATGATAAAAATTAAAGGGTTAAAAAAGACTGTACTGGGAGAAGAAGAAAGGAAGATATAGAAAAGGGTAAATCACATCACATGAAGATGTGAAAAGACCTATTAAGGTAGAGGGGAAAAAAGGGAGGGAGGTGAACATTATTTGAAGCTTACTCTCATCAGATTTGGCTCAAAGAGGGAAAAACACACACATTTGCTTGGGTAAAGAAACTTATCTTACTATATAGGAAGCAGGAGGGGAAAGGGGAAAGAAAAGGGATGGGAACTGATAGAAGGTGGGCAGATTGAGGGAGGTGGTGGTCAGAAGCAAAATCATTGTGAGGAGGGAAAGGGAGAAAGGAGAGAAAAAAACCATAAACAGATAGGAAAATACGATAGAGAGGAAGAAACAGCAAACATAACTGTAAATGTGAATGAGGTGAACTCTCCCATAAAATGGAAGCAGATAGAAAAATGGATAAAAAAAACATAATCCTACAATACGTTCTTTACAAGAAACATATTTGAAGCAGAGAGAGATATACACAGAGTAAAGGTAAAAGGCTAGAGTAGAATATATTATGCTTCAACTGAAGTTAAAAAAAAAAGCAGGGGTAGCAATTCTGATCTCAAATAAAGCAAAAGTAAAAAATAGATCTAATTAAAAGAGATAAAGAAGGAAACTGCAACCTGCTAAAAAGCATGATAGACAATGAACTAAAATCATTAATACACATATAAGCACAAAGTAGTATAAAATCCAAATTTTTAGAGAACTTAAGGAAGATACAGGAAGAAATAGATAACAAAACTATACTAATGGGAGACCTCAATCTCTCACTCTCAAAACTAGATAAATCTAACCACAAAATAAACAAGAACAAAGTTAAGGAGGTGAATAGAATTTTAGAAATGTTAGATATGGTAAAGTTCCGGAGAAAACTGAATGGGGATAGAAAGGAATATACCTTTTTTTTTTTCTCAGAGGTACATGGCGCCTACACAAAAATTGACCATGTACTATGACATAAAATCTTGTGATCCAATGCAAAATGACAGAAATATTAAATGCATCCTTTTCAGACCACAATAAAATAAAAAAAATCATGTAATAAAGGGCCATGGAAAGATATACTAAATATTTATTGGAAACTAAATAATGAGTGGGTCAAATACTGAACTATAAAAAGAATCAATAATGTCATCAAAGGGAGGGACAATAATGAAACAACATAACAAAACTTATGGGATGCAGTAAAAGCAGTTTTCAGGGCAAATGTTATATTTCTCAGTGCTAAAATAGGAGATCAATGAATTGGGAATGTAACTAAAAAAGCTAAAAAAAACCAAATTAATAACCCAAATTAAATACCAAATTAGAATTTCAGAAAATCAAAGGGCAGATTAATAAAGCTGAAATTAAGAAAAGTATTGAACTAATAAATAAAATTAAGAACTGGCTTTATGAAAATAAAACAATAAAATAGATAAACCTTTGGTTAATTTGATTTAAAAAAATAAAGAAGAAAACCAAATTACCATAGTTAAAAATAAAAAAGTGAATTCACAACAAATGAAAATGAAATTAAAACAGTAATTAGGAGTTATTTTGCCCAACTGTATGCCAATAAATCTGACAATCTTAGTGAAACAGATAAATACAAGAATATAAATTGGCCAAATTAATAGAAAAGGAAAGAAAACACTTACATAACCTCATTTCAGAAAGAAAAAAAAAAGAAATTGGACAAGTCATCAATGAATTCCCTAAGAAAAAATCTCCAAGGCCAGGTGAATTCACAAGTGAGTTCTACCAAACAATTAAAGAACAATTAATTCCAATACTATATAAACTATTTGGAAAAATAGGCAAAGAAAGAGGCCTGCCAAATTCTTTTTATAATTCAAATATTGTGCTAATACCTAAACCAGGAAGACTCAAAGCAGAGGACGAAAATTATAGACTAGTTTTTCTAATGAACAAAAATGTAAAAGATTTAAATAAAATGTTAGCAAAAAGATACAGTAAATAATCTCAAGGATAAAACACTGTGACCAAGCAGGATTTATACCAGGAATGTGGAGCTGGTCCAATATTAGGAAAACTATCAGTATAATTGACCATATCAATAACAAAATTAACAAAAATCATATGACTATCTCAAAATATTCAGAAAAATTTGACACAATACAGCACCCATTCCTATTTAAAACACTAGAGCATAGGAAACAATAGAGTTTTTCTTGAAATGATAAGTAACATCTATCTAAAAGCATCACCAAGCATTATATGTAGTGGGATAAGTTGCAGCATTTCCAATAATATTGGGTGTGAAACAAAGATTCCCATTATCACCACTGTTATTTAATATTGTACTAGAAATGTTAGCTTTAGCAATAAGATAAGAAAAAGAAATTGAAGGAATTAGAAAAAGCAATGAAGAAGCAAATCTATCACTCTTTGCAGATGACATCATGGCATACTTAGAGAATCCTAAACTAAAATCCTAAAAAAAATCCTAAAATCCTAAAGAGCATCCTAAAGTAAAACTACTTGAAAAAGAATTGAAAACTTTGGCAAAGTTGCAGAATATAAAATAAACCCACATAAATCACTGGCATTTCTATATAATACTAACTAAGCCCAACAACAAGAGATCAAAAGAAAAATTCCACTTAAAGTTACTATAGACAGCAAAAATATCTGTGTGTTAACTTGCCAAGACATACCCAGGAACTATATGAACACAATTACAAAACACTTTTCACACAAATAAAATCAGATTTAAATAATTGGAAATATATCTGTTGCTCGTGGGTAGGCCAAGTTAATATAATAAAAATGACAATTCTACCTAAACTAATTTACTTATTCAGTGTCATTCCAATCAAACTAACAAAAATATTTGATAGAGCTAGAAAAAATAATAACAAAATTCACCTGGAAGAACAAAAGGTCCAGAATATCAAGGGAATTAATGAAAAGAAATGCAAAGGAAGGTGGCCTAGCTGTACCAGATTTTAAACTGTATTATGAAGCAGCAATCATCAAAACTACTTGGTATTGGCTAAGAAATAGAGTGGTGGATCAGTGGAATTTTGTCTTCACACGAGACACAATAGTCATTGACTATAGTAATCTACTGTTTGATAAGCCCAAAGACTCCAGCTTCTGGGATAAGAACTCACTACTTAACAAAAACTGTTGGGAAAACTGGAAACTAAGCAAAGACCAACATCTAGCACTGTTTACCAAGATAATGTCAAAATGGGTACATGATTTAAACATAAAGGGTGATACTATAAACAAATTAAGAGAGTAAGGAATAGTTTACCTGTCAGATCAATGGATAATGGAAAAATTTATGAACAAACAAGACATAGAGAAAATTATGAAATTAAAAATGGATAGTTTTGATTATAATACTTTAAAAAAGTTTTTGCATAAAACATCAATGCAAACAAGACTAGAAGGGAAGCAGAAAGCTGAGAAATAATTTTTACCGACAATGTCTCTGATAAAGGCCTCATTTCTAAAATATATAAAGAACTGAGTCAAATTTCGAAGAAAACAAGTCACACTGTTGATAAATGGTGAAAGGATATGAAGAGGCAGTTGTCAGATGAAGAAATTAAAGCTACCTATAGTTCTAGGAAAAAATGCTCTAAATCACTATTGATTAGAGAAATGCAAATTAAAACAACTATGAGGTACCACATTACACCTATCAGATTGACTAACATGACAAAGTCAGAAAATGATAAATGTTGGAGATGTGGGAAAATTGGAACACTATCTATCTATCTATCTATCTATCTATCTATCTATCTATCTATCTAATATGGTGTTATGTTAATAGCTCCCTCCCCAATCATCTCCTTTCCTATAAATCCCTCCTTTGAGAAATGTAAACATCAGATTAGACATAGATATAAAGAAGTATGGTCAAAGTACACATCCATGTGTACCAAATAAAGGAGTCCTGTCTGTCCCCTTCTCCAACTCCCTGCCATGAAAATACAAGTGAAGGACCTCTTGTTTGCTTGTGTGATTCTATCTATCTGTTCTCCCTTATGCTGAATGAGAACAATGAATGTGTTCTCTATCTGTTTGTCACTTGGGTTCATGATAATTGAGTAGTTGGGAAACTATCTGAAATAATATCAATATCATTATAATGCAGTTTACTATCAGATATGAAAGCACAAAATAGATATATGGATTAAAAGTGCTAATCATGCCAGAGTCACTGGATGTAGTCAGGAAATGTAACAGCAATATCTGACATCAGAAGCCTGGACCCAGTAATGGTAACAGAGTGAATTAATCAACTGAAAATGTGTATCTTATTAGAAATATGTTATTCAATTAGGAAACATGTGCTGTGATGACAATGTGTTAGGCCAAACTGATGCAATCAGAATCTTTTTGAAAGCCCTGATGGTTACATTTTGTACTTAGGTTAAAAATGTGAATCCTGTATATTTATATCTTAACTGCACAGTAACCTTTCTAGGGAGAATATTGTTGTAAGAAGGAAATTATTTTTAATTGGAGAAAAACTGAACTCTCCCTTTAATCTGATTCCCTCTACTCTGTAATCATAAGCTCATCCTCTTTCCAGTAGAATTATTTTTGCTTTCCCACAAAGGAGACAGAAAAACGTTTTTTCATCTCTTTCCTTTTGTTAAAAGGTATATACCCTTTTCCTTTTTTTCTCTTTCCAACACTCTAATTATTTTTCCCAATTGCTTTTCCACTTTTTTCATTCTCTCTTCTGTACCAATCTTTCCAATCATTGTCTTTTCTCCCTGTAGCCCCTGAAAACACCACTACCAGCAATAATAAAAACTATAATGAATAAAACTAAGAAGTTTACATAAAGAGCTGTTTAGCCATCATTTCTTTCCCAAGCCATGTTCTCTCATTCATTTCTGATACTATTATAGGATAGGATTTTATATTAAAATTGGAAAAGAACTTAGAGATCATTAAAAACAAGCCCTCATTTTACTTACAAAGAAACCACAGTGGAGAGAGATTACATACCTTTTACAAAGACACAAGAGTTTTAAGTGGAATAATTGAAATTCAAGGTCCCCTGTACTGGCTCCTAATCCAGAGCTCTTTCCACTATATTAGACTGTCCTTGTGATGGCATCCAATATGTCAACAAAGTCTGGGGATTTATGAAATTATTTTTAGGTGTTGAAAACTGCATTTAAGAGAAAGTCAGTGGTGTGATGCCCAGAACATTGTCTTGGCAAAGGAAGAAGAAGGAAAACCTTGCATAAAGCAAGACTGTCTGGATAGGCCACTGGAGCGGGTTTTGGGATAAAATAGAAATGAGAAGATAGAGAGGATGGGACCAGTTAATGGAGCAGTTGAAGTGGAATAATCAGGGGATTGTATTTGTTCAGAAGAATAAAGGAAACCTTGGGGCAGAAATGACTAAGAGAATTACAAAAATGAAATAATCAGCACAGGAAATGATGGTAACAGCATTGTGCAGAGGAGTTTGTAGCATATGGAACTTTGCCGGGAAGTTAGTAAAAGGGAAATGACAGTAGTGAACCATGGGATCATTAAAGTCTGAACACAGGATTTGGTAATAGAGAAAGAAAGAAAACAATTAGTTAGTGCACAAAAATTTTTATATCTATCCATTATCTAGGCAATTGTTTGACATATTAAAATATTGTCTACTGGCACCTTCCTTTATTCCTACACACTCCTACTTAAAAAAAAAACATTAAAAACCAAAACAAATTAAAATAATAGAGACAAAATTTCAGTTGACCATAGCATCCCCCCCACCCCCAGCTCTCATTCTCTATCTCATCTCCTTTTCACATTCATACTTGCAGAAAAAAAGCTATACACTTTCCTCTTCTCTCTCTCCCTCTTCAACCCTTTGAAATATGGCTTCCACTCAATTGTCTTTTGTCAGTACTTCTTCTTGTCATTCAAAACTACTGACTTTCCTTTTTTTTTCCCTCTGAGTTTTGATAATGCTCTCTCTTTGTTCTCCACTTACCTGTTTGTCCATTCTTTCTTACTCTCCCTGATTGGATCATCCTACCTCTAAGCAAATCTTGATGCGGTCTATTTTGGGTGGGAGTGAGAGAATAATGGGAAATTTAAACTGGTATCTGTGTTTGTAAGCAGGGTTACTCACTTAGTTGAGGGTTCAATAAATGGCACCCTGGCTAGGTCTCTCTTCTCTTTTCTGCCTGCAACTTTTCCTCAATGATCTCATCAGCACCCATCAGATTAATTAGCATCTCTGTACAGATGAATCCTATAAGTTCGGCTTCAGTATCTCAAACTCTAGCTTCACAACTCGAATTGATTCCTAGATATTTCCACCTGGATATCCTATAGGCATCTCAAACTCAATATGTAAAAAACAGAATTAATTATATTTTCCCCAAAACCTAGCCCTTATCCTAATTTTTCTATTTTTATTGAAGGAACAACTATTGGTCTAGGACCCCAGGTTTGTTACTTTAGTCAACCTTGAATTTTAAATTCTCACTCACTACTTTTATATAATCAATTGCCAAATCTCATAGGTTCTCACTGCCCAAACACACACACCCATCATTCATCTTACAACCATCTTCTTCTCTTTATTCATACTGTCACCATTTCAGCTCAGGCCTGAATGAGCTGTTGCCTGGACTATTGGAATAGCCTTCTAATTGATCTGTCTGCCTAATATCTACCCCTCTTAGCCACAGCCTCTAAGGTGATACCAAGCTACCGAGCTAAAATTCCAAAAGCAGAATTCTGCTAATGCCACTCTCCTACTGAATGATTTTTAGAAGCTCCCTATTGGTTCTAGGAACAAATATAATCTGTTCTATGTAGCATTCAACACTCTTTACAATATGAATCCAACTTACTTTTTCAGTCTTACTACACATTACTGTCCTTAATTCTCAAAGAAGATACCTTGTAGACATGTTAAAATTAAAATGTCCAAAACTGAACTGATTATTTCCCCCAAAAAACCCTTGCCTCTACCTAATTCCTACTACTGTTGAGGGCTCCAGCATTCTTCCAGAGCTCAAACTGAGAACCTAATTTTCATCCAGTCCAACTGGTCTTCTTTCTATTCACTGGTACATATAATTTCATCTTCTACCTCCATATCTTTATCCTCCATATCTTTTCCCCTAATCCTAGAATGTACTTACTCCTCAACTCTCTCTCTCTCAAAATCTCCAGTTCCCTTCAAAAACTCAACCCCTGTGTTCCTACTTACATAAATCTTATCCTCATCACCCAAAAGTCTTTCCAAAATTATTATATATTTCACTTATATGTTTTATATTTTACTGGCCAAAGAGGGGTCAGTCCCTAAAGCATGTAAAATATTCTTTACTTTGTACCATTCCATGTTGAGTCTTTGTTAACCTACTTCCAGAGATGCATTTGTCTGATTCTTTTCCCTCCCTGCTGTAAAGAATGCACATTTATTCTCTGTTTCCTGATATTTTAAGGTGTGGTGATGGAATGGTGTGTAATTGGCTGCTGAGCTAAAACTGAGTGAGCATACAAAAGTCTGAAGGAGACAGAATCTCTCTCTTTCCCCTTTTATTTCTCTTTCTTCCTTTCTTTCTCTTCTTTCTTTCCTGTAATGATAACCTTCTTCTTCCCTGCGAGTAACAGAGAGTCAAAGAAAAATTCTTGCAGACCTCTGGGTGGGCCAAAAGGCAAAACTGGATAAAGCAGCTTTAGCTTAAAATCTGCCATCATTCACTGTCTCTCTGTCTGGATACTGTGTGGGCATTACTTCATTGTACCACTGCTGCTCATGTCTCTGTTTTTATTATTTCCTCATTTTGGCATCCTCAGCTGACCTTATGTCATATGTGTTTTTCATTTTTTATGACTTGATCATGTTGTGATTCGTATTATAATTGTATGAGTTGCATTACACTTCTTTTATTGTATAGTTCTCAAAGACAGGAATTACCTAGGCTAAATTATGAAAACAGATAGAAGAGCATAGGTTATGACCTTGTGAGCTCCAGAGTTCAGAAGAGCCCTTAGAGGTCCAGTAACTATTTAGCTACAGAGTCTCCAGGTAGCTTCAGCAGTTGAGTGCTATAAGTATTCATGCCTAAAGAAGTTTGCTTGATCCAGCCCAGTAGTGAATGAACCCAGCAGATAAGATATTATGTCCTGCAAGCTAAGTACAGACTCATCCATAGCCTGTGGAACACAGAAAAGTGACTTTGATGGAAGTAATTTTTGTTACTAACAAATTAAGTTTGAGCCCACTGTCCTTAGGATTAGGCTGTAGAGGAGAGTGTGTCCTTAGTTTGGAAAGTCGTTGTACTTTGCTTCTTCTCAGCAAATAACCCTTCATAAGTTGTTGCTAATTATGTAAATGATATCAGGGCTATATCAACTATCAACTGTTATGAAAGAGAATATACTGAATGAAGCTCATGAGCAATAGTACTAGATTATTACTAACCCCTCAAGGTTACCTCTAATCATGAGGGGAGATGTACTACCCCTGCTTCAGGGATCTCACCTGCTAGTCTGAGCATTATTTGGGATACTGAGCATAGAGATTATGGGTTACATGAGCTTCCTCAGGGATATATGTAGCAAGTAGAGAACACTGTTCATCCTCCAAGAATTGGGGCACTCTTGGCTAGCACTATTACTTTTATATATTTACCTATTCACTGAATTTTCCACCCTTATCTTCATGACACAGTATACTACATGTTCCTCAGTGACTCAGAAATCATTTCATTTTTTCTTAGAATCTCTATGTAATGTTTTGCCTATCACAATCATTTAATAAATGTGTGTTGATTGATTGATTACTTTATGGGTTGGGAGAGCATACAATGAGAAATAAGATAAGAATTCCCTCCCTTAAGGACTTAACAATAGAATAGTAGTGATAAGCTTCATACAAATAATTATAATAAAAATTTCAACATGATCAGTACAGAAGAGAAAGAAAAACCAAATGTGTCATGAGGTCACATAAGGGTCGCAATATTCCAGACATTTATAAATTAATTTCCTAGAGATGTGAAGTTAGATTCTCCAATCAGGAAATGAACAGATTCATTGACATCAACATAGAATAACAAAAGTAAAGTTCTATTTAGTTAACTAATACTATTTAGTTTCTTGGTTTTAAGGGTTTTTAATGAATTTAGTATCAGATTATTGTATAAATTTCTAAAAAGGCACATTTGATTTTTCTTTAGAGAAGCATCCTTAATAGACTGTTTTTCAGCTTTTGCCAATGGGATGTGAAAGTAATGTTGCTACCTACAAAAGTAATAACTTCTATGAAGTGTGCCCAACTTAAGTGTATGTAGTGTGGTTCAAGAAAGCTATTTGAAATATCATATAACTGTCTTTGAGAAACCAATCAAATAAAGGTTAAAAAAGGGATAGATAATTGCAGATCTGAAGCTCATATTTCAAATTCCACCCAGCTCACGTCAATCTGAAAGTCACCAATTTGATTTAAGACTATAAATTACAACTCCATTTGCTTCTGAGTTGTCAGTTCAGTCCCTTGTGACAAATTCCTAAAATACTTTCTGGAAGCATGTAGGAATGGCTAAAATATACTTTAAGAAATCAGTCATACCCCACAAACAAAGTAAAAAAAAAAACTTAAAAACTCACTGTATAAATGGAAAGAGACCAGAAATATTAGGGAAAGGTCTACGTTGAGTGATAGGGGGAGAAAAGGAAACATTAAAGATTAGCATATAAAAATCTGGAAGGAGGGCTAGCTATGTAGTTGAGGGTTCAGTAAACAATGATGTCATCTTACAAAATAAGAATTACTTTTAGAAACTTCAATTTACTGAAAATATATATCCTAATTCTTAGGTAGTATAATAATAGTCACTTTAAGACAATAGATAGATACATCTATAGATAGAGGAAGATATCATAGTTCCCATTGTCTCAAAAATAATTTTCCTATGTAGTATTACCTCATTCTGAGTTACTGTTTTTTTCTCAAGCTGAGACTGAGTTGTTTATGTTTTGAGAAAGATAACAATTTTAAATAAGCCTTTTAGACTTTAATTCTTTTTACTTATTTTCTCACAATAAAAAATACGAAATTGTCATGAAAGGAAAAGGTAATAGAAGAAAATGTTATTATTCACTTTTATGGAAATGAATCCCATATCTACCTTTCTGCCATGACAACAGGCAAATACAAGGTGGCCCAAGTTTTGGATATGAACACTGTGAAAAAAAAAAAACACATGGGCAGCTAGGTGGCATAGTAGATAAAGCTCTGGCCTTGGAGTCAGGAGGACCTCAGTTCAAATGTGACCTCAGGCACATGACACTTACTAGCTGTGTGACCCTGAGCAAGTCACTTAACCCTGATTGCCTTCGCCACCCCCCAAAAAAATGAAAAAAAATCTTGCCACTGAAATACTAAGTGTATAGTTTATGTATCTCTCTATTTAAATAATGTCTGTTTGAAAGTACCATGCTATTGCCCAGAGAGAAATGGAAAATTCAGTTATATTTGTCTTGTAGGACTATCATTATTCACTATGAAAGTACAGCTTAGTCATTCACCAACCTGGAATTCTCTCTTTTTAGCCATTTACACATCATGAAATGGCTGACCCAGACAGTGTGTGACAGAGCTCTATACTAAAATACCTCAGGCATGGGGGAGATAGGAAAATTATAAAAGAGGAAGATACCCTTAGATGAATCTCTCAATCACTTTTTTCCTATGAACACTTTGATTTAAGAAAGTACCTGTGGCTTGCAAGGGTTTGTCAGGTCAAGCAGTGAAAAGGTTGGCAGCCCTGCTGCTGCTGTAATTTGATCTGGGCTTATAGCTCTGAAAAAGGAAGTTAGGTAGATCATGGGATGCAGCCTTGAAGACAGCAGCCACTACAGAACACAAGACTGGTCAATTTTCAGGACTGATGTGACACAAACTGTTAGTTGGCACAAGTTCCCAGTACGTGAGTTGCAACAAAGGACTGAGATTAAAGGAAAAGAGGAGGAATAGGAGATGGGGAACTGATCTAAACATCAGATAAGAACAGGTATTTTACCAATGCTATTGATACAGGTGATTGAAAATGATATAATTGGGGACTTATCTTTCTTTTCAAGTAGTTTACTTTTATCTCTTAATGAGTTAATACCATTTTCTGAGGAGATACTATGAGAGAGCAGCACTTAGTAAAGTGCCTGCACATGGTTGATGTTTAATAAATGATGATTTATTGATTGAACCAGTATGTTTTGGTAGATACAATGCCATACCTTAGAGTCAGAAAGGCCTGAGTTCATGCCCTTCCTCTGCCCCATATTGGTTGGGCAACCCTGGACAAGCCATTTCAGCTTTCATTTTCCCAAAGAAAATCTCTAAAACTACAATTGGGAAAGCAAATATTGTTTTTCATTGGAAGAGGGAACTTCCTTACAAAGAGTTCCCTACAAAAGTATCAAACATGCCACTGAGAGGCAGCATATGGACCACAATACTCCTGAGTACTACCTGAAGCAGATTAAAATGGTCTTAGGAAATATTTAAGAAAATTAACAAAATACATTAAAACATAATGTTAATATGTGGTTTTCTAGGTCTATACATGGCCTGCAGGTACCCTTAGATAGGGTTTAGTGGCCCCATTTTTATTTGAGTTTGACATTTCTGCCCTCCACCAATTGACTCATAAGGTCTAGATGAAAAAAAAAACCAATATAGTACAAAACAAATAAATATATGTGCAGAGTATATTCCTAAGTATCATTAAGAGACCATGAGTTTATCATGGAAAGAATATTACTTTAAGAGCCAGAAAACCTGATATCCAGTTCCAGTACTTCCATTTAACAGCTGTTCCTCACCCTAGCTGACTTGATCAATATTCTAGAGCTGTACCATCAAAATTTATCTATTATCTTTTAAATCTATTGGTCCAAATATAATAAAAATATTGTTGTTGTTGTTGTTCCATTGTTTCTGACTCTTTGTGATCCCATGAACCATAGCATGCCTTCTATATTCCACTATCTCTCAAAGTCTGTGCAAATTCATGTTCATTGTTTCTGTGACACCATCTATCCATTTCATCCTCTACTATCCTTTTTCCCTTTTTTCTTTCCCAACATCAGGATTTTTTTTTCTAATCAGTTCTGTGTTCTCATTATGTGGCTAAAATATTTAAGCTTCGGTGTCAGTATTTGACCTTCCGGTGAATATCCGGAATTAATTTATGTAAGTATTCACTAATTTGATCTCTGTGCTGTCCTAGGGACTCTCAAAAGTCTTCAGCACCACAATTTGTTTTTTTTTAATCTTTTTTTTTTGTTTTCAACATTTATTTCCACAAGATTTTGAGTTCCAAATTTTCACCTCATCTCACCCCTGCTCCCACCCCAAGGTAGCATGCATTCTAAATACCCCTTCCCCTAGTCTGCCTTCCCTTCTATCTCTTCCCCCCTTCTCTTATTCCCTTCCCCTTCAATTTTCCTGTAGGGCAGGATGGATTTCTGTACCCCATTTCCTGTATTTCTTATTTCCCAGTTGCATGTGAAAACATTTTTTTAAACCTATGTTTTTAAAACTTTGGGTTCCAAATTTTCTCCCTTCCTCCCTCCCCACCCACCCTCATTGAAAAGGCAAGCAACTCAATATAGGTTATATATGTGCAGCTATGCAAAACATTTCCATAGTAGACATGCTGTGAAAAACTAACTCTGTTTCCCTTAATAATATCCCACTCCCCCATTTATTGTATTCTTTCTTTTGACCCTGTCCCTCCTCAGAAGTATTTGCTTCTGATTACTCCCTTTCCCAAACTGCCCTCCTCTCTATCATTCCCTTACTCTCTTGTCCCCTTCCCCCCCCTATTTTCCTGTAGGGTAAGACAGATTTCCACACCCAATTGAGTGTGTATGTTATTCCCTCCTTAAGTCAAATCCTATGAGAATAAGATTCACTCATTCCCACTCACCTTCCCCCATTTCCCTTCCACTGTAAGAGCCTTTTCTTTTCTGTTTTTTTTTTGTGGGATAATTTATCCCATTCTACCTCTCCCTTTTTCCTTCTCCTAATATATTCCTCTCTCACCCCTTAATTTTGTTCTCCAGATATGACCCCTTCATTTTCAACTCACCTTGTGCCCTTTATCTATCTATCTATATCTATATATACGTACATATGATTTTTTCCCCTCCAACTACCCTAATACTGACAAAGGTCTAATGAGTTACAAATATCATCTTTCCATGCAGGAATGTAAACAGTTCAACCTTAATAAGTCTCTTATGATTTCCTCTTTCCTGTTTACCTCTTCATGTTCCACTCGAGTCTTGTATTTGAAAATTAAATTTTCTATTCAACTCTGGTCTTTTCATCAAGAATGTTTGAAAGTCCTCTATTTCACTGAATGACCATTTTTTCTCCTGAAGGATTATACTCAGTTTTGCTGGGTAGGTGATTCTTGGTTGTAATCCTATCTCCTTTGCCCTCCAGAATATTATATTCCATGCCCTGTGGTCCCTTAATGTGGAAGCAGCTAAATCTTGTGTTATCCTGATTGTGTTTCCACAATACTTGAATTGTTTCTTTCTGGCTGCTTGTAATATTTTCTTCTTGACCTGGGAACTCTGGGATTTGGCTACAATATTCGTAGGAGTTTTCCTTTGAGGATCTCTTTCAGGAGGAGATCGGTGGATTCTTTCAATTTCTATTTTGCCCTCTGGTTCTAAAATATCAGGACAGTTGTCCTTGATCATTTCTTGAAAGAAGATGTCTAGGCTCTTTTTTTGATCATGGCTTTCAGATAGTCCAATAATTTTTAAATTCTCTCTCCTGGATCTGTTTTCCAGGTCAGTTGTTTTTCCAATGAGATATTTCACATTGTTTTCTAATTTTTCATTCTTTTGGATTTGTTTTACAGTGTCTTGATTTCTCACAAAGTCACTAGCTTCCAATTGCTCTATTCTAATTTTTAAGGAAGTATTTTCTTCAGTAATCTTTTGAACTCCTTTTCCATTTGGCCAATTTTGCTTTTTAGGGCATTCTTCTCCTCATTGGCTTTTTGGACCTCTTTTGCCATTTGGGTTAGGCTACTTTCTAAGGTGTTATTTTCTTCAGTATTTTTTTGGGTCTCCTTTAGCAAGCTGTTGAGTTGTTTTTCATATTTTCTTGCATCACTCTCAGTTTTTCCTCTACTTCTCTTACTTGCTTCTCAAAATCCCTTTTGAGCTCTTCCAAGGCCTGGGACTGATTCAAATTTTTCTTGTAGGCTTTGGATGTAGGAGCTTTGGCTTTGTTGTCTTCTGGTTGTATGTTTTGATCTTCTTTGTCACCAATGTAAGATAATATAGTCTGACTCTTTTTGAGCTGCTTACTCATGATACCAGTTAATTACTTGAGTTTTAAACTCTTTGTGAAGGTAAAAAGTATGCTTCCAATGTGAAGAGTGTACTGTCCCAAGCTTAGGAGGTTTGTACAGCTGTTTTCAGAGGTACTTCTAGGGACCTGTAAATTTTCAGTTTTTCCAAGGTGGTATGATAAGGGGCGAAGGCAAGGTGTTTCCTCTCCACTACCACAACAAGCTCCACCATGCCAGCGCTCCTCCTCAACTGTCCCCAGAACTGTGACCCAGATCCAAGCACCAGTAAAGCAAGAGATTCCTGCCTCAGCACTGGCAAAGAGATCCCTGCAGTCCCCCTCTGATCAGCCACTAGATTCTCCCTCAGTCTGTGGGCCGAAGCTCAGGAAAAAGCCATGTCCCCGGGGGTGGCTAAGACCTAGCTCCTCTCTCACCTCAGTCACAGACTTTTCCCACTGACCTTCCAAGTTTTCTTTGGCATTGCTGGGTTGAGAAATCTGGAAACTGACACAGGTGCCAGTGATTCAGCCCTGTGAGGTCTGCTCCAGGGTGGCTGTGGCCTGTGCTCTCAAGCAGAACTGGCTCCTCTCTCCGCCAAGCGCAATACACCTTTCTGATCAACCATATGGGCTGTCTTTGGCTGGAAATTTGTTTCACTCTCTTTTTGTGGGTTCTGCTGCTTTAGAATTTGTTTAGAGACCTTTTTTTAGGTATTTGGAGGACTTTGGGAGTGAGCTCAAGACAGTCACTGCTTTCCCTCCGCCATCTTGGCTCAGCTCAGCACCACAATTTGAAAATGTTGATTCTGCAGTGCTCAAATTTCCTTATGGTCCAACTCTCACAGCCATACATTGCTACTGTAAAAACCATACCTTTGATTATACGGATCTTTGTCACCAAGGTGATGTCTCTGCATTTTAGTATGCTGTCTAGATTTATGTTCCTTGCAAGGAACAAACATTTTTGTCTGTCTGTAGCACTGTCTGCAGTAATCTTTGAGTCCAATAATATAAAATCTGACACTTTCCATTTCTTCTTCTCTATTTGTCAGGAAGTGATAGGAGCAGTTGCCTTAATCTTAGTACGTATTTTTTAATGTTAAGCTTCAAGCCAACTTTTACATTCTGCTCTTTCATCCTCATCAAGAGGCTTCTTAATTACTGTTCACTTTCTGGTGTCAGAATGGTATCATCTGCATATCTGAGATTGTTGATATTTTCCCTGCAACCTTAATTCCACCTTTTGATTCATTCAGCCTGACATTTTGTATGATGTACCCTGCATATAAGTTAAGGAAATAAGGTGACAATATAAAGCCTTGTCATATTCCTTTTCTAGTCCTAAACCAATCAGTTGTTCCATGTTTGGTTCTAACTGTTGCTTCTTGGTCTACATACAGGTTCCTCTTAAGACATGTAATATAATCTGGTACTGCAATGATGTTGAGAACTTGCCACATTTTGTTGTGATACACACAAAGGCTTTAACATAGTCAATGAAGCAGAAGTAGATTTTTCTTTTTGGAACTCCCTTGCTGTCTCCATAATCCAGTGGATGTTTGCAATTTGTTCTCTAGTTCCTCTGCCTATTCAAAAACCAGTCAGTTCTTCCAGTAGTTCTTGGTTCATACATTGCTGAAGCCTAGTTTACAGAATCTTAAACATCACCTTACTAGTGTGTAAAATGAGTGCAACTGTTCAGTAATTTGAGCACTCCTTGCAATTGACCTTTCTAAGGATTGGGCCATAAATTGACTTTTTTTCAATCCAGTGGCCACTGTTGAGTTTTCTAAATTTGGTGGCATATTTAGTACAATACTTTCACAGCAGCATCGAACAGAATTTTAAATAGCTCCATTGGAATTCCATCACCTCCACTACTTTTATGGTTATCAATGTTTCCTAAGGCCCACTTTATTTCATTCTCCAGATGCCTGGCTCTATATCAGCAACCACATCATTGTGGTTATCAGTGATGTTAAGATCTTTCTTATACAGTTTTTTTTTTTTGTATTCTTGTGACCTCTTCTTAATCTCTTCTGCTTAAGTCAAATCTCTACCATTTTTTGTCTTTTATCATGCCCATTTTTGGATGAAATATTTCTTTGGTGTATTTATTTTTCATGAAGAGATCACTTGCCTGTCCCATTCTATTTTTTCCTTCTTTTTCTTTGCATTGCTCATTCAAGAAATCCTTCTTATTTCTTCTTGCTATTCTCATCAATCATTTAACCAAGGATGGTTTATTTCACTTAGCTAGAGATGAAACACTTAAACCAAAAGAAATTAAAAACAAACAAAGTAGCATTTTTTGGCATTATGTGAAACTAGAAAGGGAAATAATTTAAAGTTAGAAAAATAAGACAGTGGTGGAAGCTTTGGGAGGAATCTTGAAAACTAATTTGTAAACTCTCACATAAGCTACATTTATCTTGCATATACTTATTTATTGTCATGCTATAACCTTCATTAGAATGTGAGTTTCTTGAGGTCAGGGTCCGTGATTTAACTTCTGTATCCATGATACCTGGAACATAGTAGTCACTTAAATGCTCAATGACAGGCTCAATGAATATAAGCCCCAAAGTGTCTTACAATTTTAAAAAAGAAGTGTAACCAGGGATTAAAAAATCTGGGATATCCTACATTGGACCTGACTCAGGCTAGTCCTTTAGTAGTTTAAGTTTAACATTGGAAAAAGAAAGAGATTCTTAGAGATATTCAACAGTTAAAATATTTAATTAGCCTTAGGATAATATTCAGCAAGGATAAGCATTGAAGATACCTTGAGTTGATTCAACTGAGAGACATGCAATCTGATGTAGGCTTTACATATACATTCTTATTAAATATATTTTCACATTAGTCATGTGGTAAAGAAAAATTAGAAAAAATGAGAGGAATCACGAGAAAGAAGAAACAAAAAAAGTGTGTGAGAGAGAGCAAATAGTATGTTTCTATCTACATTCAGACTCCATAGTTCTTTCTCTGGTTATGGATATCATTTTCCACCATGAGTCTTTTGGAGGTGTTTGGCTGTTGCTGTGTACACTGTTCTCCTGGTTCTACTCACTTCACTCAGCATCAGCTCATATAAGTCCTTCCAGGTTTTTCTAAAGTCCTCCTGCTCATCATTTCTTATAGTGCAATAGTATTCCATTACATTTTTATATCACAACTTGTGAAGCCATTCCTCAATTGATGAGTATCCCCAAAATTTCCAATTCTTTGACACAACAAAAAGAGCTGCTATAAATATCCTTGTACATGTGGGTCCTTTTCCCATTTTTATGATTTCTTTGGGATACAGCCCTAGAAGTGCAATAGCTAGGTAAAAAGATATGCACATTTATATGGCTCTTTGGGCATAGTTCCAAATTGCTCTCCAAAATCATTAGATCAGTTCACAACTCCACCAACAATGTATTAGTGTTCCAATTTTCCCACATTTTCTCCAACATTTATCATTTTCCTGTTTTGTCATGTTAGCCAATCTGATAGGTGTGATGTGGTACCTAAGAGTTGTTTTGATTTACATTTCTTATTATATTACATTTACATTTCAATAGTGATTTAGAGCATTTTTTTCATATGATTATAGATAGCTTTAATTTCTTCATCTGAAAACTGCCTATTCATATCCCTTGAACATTTATCAACTGGGGAATGACTTCTCGTCTTATGAATTTGACTTAATTCTCATTGTACACAGTAATAGCCACATTGTGCGATGACAAACACTGATAGACTTATCCCTTCTCAGCAACAGGAGAACCTATGACATCTCCAAAAGTCTGATGATGAAAAATGCTTTCCACTTCCAAAGAAAGAACTACAGAGTTTGAATTCAGATTGAAGTATGCTATTTGTTATTCTTTTTCTTCTCTTTTATTTTGTTTCCTCTTTCTTGTGGTTTGTCCTATTGACTCTAATTCTTCCTTACAACATCACTAATGTGAAAATATGATTAATAGGAATGTATATGTATAGCCTGTATCAGATTGTGTGCCATCTTGTGGAGGGAGGTGGGGAGAAAGGGGGAGAAAAATTTAAAAGTCAAAAGCTGATGGAAGTGATTGTTGATAAATCAAAATAAATTAATAAAAAATAAAAATAAATAAATAAATTGTAGTTCTCTGTATATTTTAAATATAATGCCTGTATCAAAGACACTGGTTGTAAAAATTATTTCCCAATTTTTTGCTTCCCTTCTAATCTTCGTTGCACTGACTTTGTGCAAAAACTTTTGAATTTAATGTAAGCAAAATAATCCATTTTGCATTTCATAATGATCTCTATCTTTTGTTTGGTCATAAATCCTTCTGTTCTCCATAAATCTGACAGGTAAACTATTTCTTGCTCTCCCAGTTTGCTTATAGTATCAGCCTTTAAATCTAAATCCTGTACCCATTTTGACTTTATTTTGGTGTGTGGTGTAAGATTTTGGTCTATGCCTAGTTTCTGCCATGCTCTTTTCCGGTTTTTTTCAGCAGTTTTTGTCAAATAGTGAGTTCTTATCCCAGAAGCTGGGGTCTTTGGGTTTATCAAAAAGTGGATTACTATAGAAACTGACTCATGTCTGACATACCTGATCTGTTCCATTGATCCACCACTCTATTCTTAGCCAGTACCAAGTAGTTTTGTTGATTTCTGCTTTCTAGTGCAATTTAAGATCCAGTATGGTAGGCCACCTCTCTTTGCATTTCTTTTCATTAATTCCCTTGATATTTTGGACCTTTTGTTCTTCCAAATGACTTTTGTTATTATTTTTTCTAGTTCTATAAAATAATTTTTGCATGGCACTGAATAAGTAGATTAGTTTAGGTAGAATTGTCATTTTTATTATATTAATTTGACCTACCCATGAGCAACTGATATTTTCTCTATTATTTAGATCTGACTTTATTTGTGTAAAAAGTATTTTGTCATTGTGTTTATGTAATTCCTGAGTTTGTTTTGGCAGATTGACTCCCAAATATTTTATAATGTCTATAGTAACTTTAAATGGAATTTCTCTTTCTATTTCTTACTGTTGGGCTTTGTTAGCAACATATAGAAATACTGATGATTTCTGTGGGTTTATTTTATATCTTCCAACTTTGCTAAAGTTGTTTATTATTTCAAATATTTTTATGTGATTCTCCAAGATTCTCTAAGTATGTCATCATATCATCTGCAAAGAGCGACAGCTTTGTTTCTTCTTTGCTTATTCTAATACTTTGAATTTCTTTTTTTCCCCTCTTATTGCTAAAGAGATAAGCAATTTCTAGTACCGTATTGAACAACAGTGGTGATAACGGACATCCTTGTTTCACCGCCAATCTTATTGAATATACTTCTAACTTATCCCCATTACATACAATGTTTGCTGATCATTTTAGGTAGGTAATATTCATCATTTTAAGGAAAGATCCATTTATTCCTATGGTCTCTAATGTTTTTTAATAGGAATGGGTGTTGTGTTTTGTCAAAAGCCTTTTCTGCATCTATTGAGATAATAATATGATATCTGTTGTTGATATGATAAATTATGCTGGTAGTTTTCCTAATATTGAACCAGCCCTGCATTCCTGGTATAAATCCTACCTAGTCATAGTGTATTATTCTCATGATGAGCTTTTTGCTAATGTTTTATTTAAAATTGTTGCATCTATATTCATTAGGTAAATTGGTCTATAATTTTCTTTGTTTTGACTCTTCCTGATTTAGGGAAGTACCATATTTGTAGCATAAAAAAGAATTTGGTAGGACTTCTTCACCTATTTTCTCAAATATTCCATATAGCATTGGAATTAATTGTTCTTTAAATGTTTGATAGAATTCTCTTGTATATCCATGTGGCCCTGGGCATTCATTAATGGCCTGTTCAATCTCTTTTTTCTGAGATGGGGTTATTTAAATATTTTACTTCCTCTTCTGTTAATCTGGGCAATTTATATTTTTGTAAATATTCATCCATTTCACTAAGATTGTCAAATTTATTGGCATGCAGTTTTGCAAAATAGTTCCTAATTATTGTTTAATTTCCTCTTCATTGACATATCAATACCTTTTAAGGAAAAATTAGCTTGTGTGGGAAGGAGTTAGAATATTCTTCCTACTACAGGATAAGGGAGAAGGGGTGGGAACTACTAGCCCAACCCATGTGCTGAAGGAAAAAAAAATGAGAGGTAGTGTAAGTGGCAGAGAACAATGAGTGTGTGTTTATGGGGTGGTGTTGGTGGTTTAGGATCTTTGGTTTTCTCCAGACAGGGACTGGGTTGTTCTAGGATGTGGTAAGTGCTTCCACACACCAGGAGCTGCATATAGGGACAAGGTATTTAAAGGCCTGTACCTTTAGGTAAGTGTTTCTCTTTGTAGGAGGCATTCTTCTATGGGACTTGTATACTAAAGAGAGAACCCTAAAAAGAATCTAAGTAATTTCCAGTTATAGATGGCAGGCTTCCTTAGGGGCTATGGATAATTGCTTTTCTTGACCAGAGTTCTTGTCCAAGAAAATAGGATATGTTAGCTCCCTGCATATTCCAGGAGTGAGGTCCTCTCTGGTATAGGAAAGTGAGGTAACTGTCTGGACAGAATCAAGTTCTTATATTACCTAATTTAGGCTTTCCATTTTCTTACACAGTTGTAATGAGATAAAGGGTTGCCCATTCTTCACTCTCCTGCAAAACCCTATGACCTCCACCCCTTTCCCAAGGCCCCCCTTTCCATCTTTGGGGGCACAAGTTGGTGGACAAATATGAGACATCAAGTGCATGGATTATGGTATCTCAACTACAGATAAAGGAAAATGCCCTCTGCAAGTATGATCTACCCCAGGGATGGGGAACTCTGCGGCCTCAAGGCCACATGTGGCCCTCTAGGTCCTCAAGTGTGGCCCTTTGACTGAATCCAAACTTCACAGAACAATCCCCTTAATAAAAAGATTTGTTCTGTAAAACTTGGACTTAGTCAAAAAGCCATACCCAAAGACCCAATAAGTTACATGTGGCCTCGAGGCCACAGGTTCCCCACCCCTGATCTACTCTAACTTCAGCATTTGGAGTAAATTCATAACTTGCCACACCATTTATAATTCTCATGAGCAAAAAGACTGTTCCATAGACATTAGTTGATTGATTAATGTAATCCTACTCTGTAGGCAACAACTAATTCTGACTACATATAAGGCTAGCCCTGTATTCAAGTGAAAGGACAAATAAGGTCTTTCCCCTGAAAGATTTTATAATCTATGTTGTTGGAATTTAAGGAATATTGATTTTATATGTAATCTGAACCCAGTTATAGTAATTGCCAGTTTTAATATAATCTTACTCTAAAAATACATCAACCTTCAAAAATTATTACTAGCTGGCAAAATTTTACCATTACTATCTAATGATGAATTGCTTAATGCAAATATGTAATCACTTTATGCAGTTACTAAAATTCTCACTGTTTTAGGCTTTTTAAGGTCATATGTCTTCTTCTTTTCTCTCTCCCTGCCTGCCTCTTTCCTTCCTTCCTTCTTCCTTCCTTCCTTCCTTCCTTCCTTCCTTCCTTCCTTCCTTCCTTCCTTCCTTCCTTCCTTCCTTCCTTCTTTTCCTCCCTCCATCCCTTTCCTTTCCTTTTCTTTCCTTTTCCTTTCCTTTTTTTTCTCTTATCGCTAAAGTTGACATTTCTAGTACCATATTGAACAACAGTGGTGATAACGGACATCCTTGTTTCACCCCCAATCTTATTGGATATGCTTCTAGTTTATCCCCATTCCTTTTATTTCCTTTCTTTCTCCCTTTACATTTTGCAATTCATTCAACAAACATTTATTAAATACATAATTGTTTCAGGCACCTATGCTAAATGATGGACAATGTCTTGAATAAATATGGCCACTGTTTTCATGGACTTGCAGTACAGAATGGGAAATGACTCAGAATCAAAGAATGTTAAAATTTTAATGATGATTACAGATCATAAGGATCAAAACACTCATGAGAAAAAGCAATCGTAAGTCACTTTTTATTTAGTGTTGCCTTCAAGTTAACCTAGTGTTTTGTTTTGTTTTGTTTTCTCATGAGGCAGTTAGATGATACATTAGATAGAATGCTGGTCCTAGATCTGAGTTCAAATCCACTTTTGGACACTTACTAGCTGTGTGACTCTGGGTAAGTCACTTAACCTCCATTTGTCTCAACTTCCTCATCTATAAAATGGGGATAATAATACCTACCTACCTCCTAGGGTTGTTTATGAAGATCAAATATGGTAATTATTATAAATCATTTAGCATAGTACCTGGCATATAGTAAGCACTATATTATATTAATGTTATATATGTATATAGTAATATTACAGTAAGCATTGATGTTACTTATTATTATTATTATTATTCAGAACAATACTATGATAGGTTGGTAAATATTATAAATTTATAATATGTAATATAAGAATACAAGAAAATTATAAATAATGCCATCTCCAGTTTGCATATTAGGAAATGTTAGTCCTAAATTACTTGTTCAGATTCACAAAGTTAATAAATGAGTGAATGAGGACTAGGACTCAAATCTCCTGGTTTCCAATCTCTTGTGCTTTTAACTGCCCCTTTCCTAACTCTCAGGCTCACAAATAACTATAATTTGAAATACCAAGCAAATAAGATAAACATGAATACTATTTGCCCCATTGTCTATTCCCTGCTTAACTCCTGAGTTCCTATTTTTCTTATCTTAGGATGACCTGGGATTGACTTACTGACCATTCCAATTAAACTAGATGGCTGTAAAATACTGTTCTCCCCTACTTTTCCCTACCCATCTGTTACATTCCAGAGTTATATGGTAGACTGAAGTGAATTTTGCATCTATGTTATAGTCTTTGCCTCTCTGTGGGATTTTATTATTTCCTACTCTTACTAGGGTAACCTATATGGTAGATGCCATCTCCAGGATCAAACAATAAGATTCTCTCTTTAACATTCAAATCCCTTCATAACTTATGCCCCTCTTACCTTCCCAGACTTTTTACATCTTACTCCCCTTAATGTATTATTTGATAAATGTGACACTGGCCTCCTACATATTCCACAACCACTACTCTGTTTCTTGCGTGTGGGCATTTTCTCTGGCTGTACCCAAGCTTGAGCTTGCAATGATCTCCCTTCTATGCTCTGCCCACTGACCTCCCTGTTTTCAAGTTGCAATTAAAGTCCCATCTTTGACTGGAAACCTTCCTCAATCCTTCTTAATTCTAGTGCCTTCTCTCTGTTAATGATTTCCTATTTATTCTGTGTATAGTTCACTTTATATTTATTTGTTTTTAGGTTGCCTCCCCTTTGATTGTAAACTCTTTGAGAGCAGGATCTGTTCTTTTCTTCTTTTTGTGTTGTTGATGCTCAATTTAGTGCCTGGTGCATGGTAAGCTCTTCATAAATATGTATTGATTGGATGATAATTTTTGAATATTTTTTAATTTTTATTTTCAGTTCAAAATTCTCTCCCTCCTTTTACCCAAGTCACCCAATTAGAAGGTTGGAAATTCAATACTGATTATACATATGGAGTTATGCAAAACATGTTTCTGTATTAACCAAGGTTGATGGATTAATTGGTGGAGACTTCTTGCATGAAAGTAGAAGTTCAGAAGGGGAGGCAGAAAAGAACCCCTAAATCACAAATAGATATTAGATTGATTTCTTTCCCTAGTTCTCATCTAGGGAATTAATTATTTACCACCATTGGTGTTGCATGGGTTTTCTTGAAAAGTTCATTTTATAATAATTACATTAACAAAAATTGCTTCATGAGCATATTCTCATTCTTCTGACAATTAAGTTAGATGGATATACCACAATGGGTTAGACTTTGAAATTTATAAATTTTAGGGACTGAAGGATAGGAAAGAATGATTTTCATGTATCAATAAAATCTAGTTGGTAAGCAAAGGCTTAGTGTTACAACTGTCTTAGATATGATAACCAATTTCAAAAATTTGAATGTTTGGAAAAGGGGTTCAACTGTTCTACCTGACCATGGAAAATAGAACTAGAACCATTGGATGAAAGTAACATAGAGGCAGATTGCAGATTTTTTTTAAAAAATGGGTGATGACAGACAGGCACAGAGGCAGAGAGAGAGAAAGCTTCCTTATAATTTTAACTATTCCTTAGAAGAGTGAAGATGTTAAAAAAGAAACAAAATGAAAAACTGTATTGAGGGATAATGAGATTCTATCAAATATTTTCTATTTTCAAATGAAAACAAGATGGCCACTTGTTGAGGATATTATAATTAAGTAAGATCTGGAGTAGATGATATTTTATGACCATTACAATATTATGAGTATAAGTAAAATCACATATTTTGGAAAGCACTCATTTGAGATATCACTCTGTTGAAAATTTGTTTTGTCCTTAATACTAGTATCATTTTTATTATTATATAAATTATTGTTTACAGCAAATATTGCAAGCTGTGTCCTATAAAGCAAGTACTCCTCTCTACATAACAAGTAGATTTCTCTTTTTAAAGTCCTTATTACTGAATAAAATCAACTATTTTTCAAACTGGCAGATGTGATTCTGTGTTTTTCTAATGGTCATTAATTGGAATAAAAAAGTAATGTGGCTTTCAGTCATATATTTCTACTCCTTTTGGTTCATAGGAGGGTCTCAAAATGGCTGAAGGAAATAAAATCTTACATTTGCTCTCTTTTTTGGAGTATAGATATGGCTTTAAATCATAGTTCTAATAGGAGTAACTAATTTTGTTTATCACAGTAGTGTCTTCCTTTTCTTCTTTCTTCATTATCATCATTATTCTCTTCATTATTATGTTAATAAAGCATAGAGTAACAAAAATTCTATGCTTGAACAGAAATGATCATACATCACCTGATATGATTCTAAATAAGATAGAATAATTACCAAGTATTATACTTTTTGGTGAGAATTCTCAGTCTGTAACATACATGCTTATTTCACATACCATAAGATTATAAATAATACATTAAGATCATTTTGACAGACTCAGAAATGATATTATTGTAAGTATACTGCTAATTAAACTTTGTGACAGATAAAACATCAATATATATTTAACATAAAAATGTAATACTTTATGTTGTGCTCATTTAAAACTACTGATTTTGAGACATTAAAATTATTTGCTATTTTGTGAATCATGACTCATGGTTTTTCTTTATTCCCTTGTCTAACCTGTGCATGTGGAATAGTAATATGTGAAGATGAGATAATCCAAATACTAAGCAACTAAGAATTTACCTGGACACCTATGACCTCTTGTAATAAAGGAACAAGGCAACCACACATGAATATATGACAGAAGAAATAAATGTTGTTTTGGGAGGGGAACACACCTTTGTGTATTCTTTATTTTTGATTCAGAATAAAGTTTCAAACTTTTATAAATTAGGGGATTTATTTTAAATTTTTAAATTGATATTAAAATATTTCATTGATATCTTTTGTTTTTAAATCATTCATACTTTCCCTTTCTCTCCTCTTAGAGATATTTCTTATAACAGAGATATTCCTTGCAACAAATAACATAAGAAAGGGGAAAAAAGTATTTGTGAAAATCTAATCAACCTCTCAACAAAATCCAATATTATGAGATCTCCATATCTTAAAGAAATAAAATTTGGGAATTCTTATTCTTTTTCCTTTGGTGCTAAGCTGGGTCATTGCAATTTTAGAGCATTCAGTTGTAATTATTATTTTTTTTTGCTTTTCTAATTTATGCTGTTTTAGTCATTGTGTATGATGATTTTCTAATTCTGCTTACTTAACATTGAACCAGTTCATATGTCTTCCCATGTTTTTCTATATTTCACAAATTCATCATTTCTTATAATAAAGTAATAGTGTATTACATTCATTTAACAAAATTTATTTAGCCATTTTCCAAATGATTGTAATCTACTTTGTTTCCTTATCTTTGCTATTAAAAAGGTGCTCCTAAAAATATAATGATGTATATGGGAGTTTAACTTTTATCATTGACTTCCTTGGAGTATATGCCTAGCAATGGGATCTCTGGATCAAAGAGAATTGACATTTGGGTTGCTTTCTTAAAATGTTTTCAATTATTTTCCAGAATGTTTAAATGCTACATTGTAAAAAGAAATAGAAAATAATTAAATAATATATATTTTACAACTTTTAATTCTTAAATAAATAAAAAGTCTTAAAAAAATAAGAGACTATATACATATGTAACAGGTAGAATATAAATGTATATCACATTTAAAATAATATAGGTATACATTTATGTATTTTATATTCATGCATACATACATTGTATAACATAAGCAAGTATGCCTATAAATGTGTGTGTATACATGTATGTGTGTGTATGTACATAGATAGATGATAAATAGATATAATTTTGGTTAACTTAAATTGAAATGGGTTTTTATACTGGCAAAATCAACACAACTAGGAAAAGTAGGGAAGTTGTTGCATGGGGCAGGGAAGGATTTCCTCTCCTTTATCTCTGATAAGGAAGGAGAGAAATAAACATTTATGAAGCACTTAATATGTGATAGGTACTGGGCTACATGGTGGGGATATAAATATATGCAAAAAGAAAGATAGATAAGGGTATTAAATAATTTATCATATACATATACACACACATATATGTGACCAAAGACAAATCTTCAGAAAATAAATGTGAAAGAAAATAAGCCAAATGTCTTTCACTTTCAAATGTCACAATTTCTAGCTCTGTGATCTAATGAATTCTGAATTTCCCTGCTTGCTTAGGCCTGTGGTACTTGCCTAAGACTTTCTGTCTTAGTTGATTTCTCTGGCATCAACTTTCAGCACACCTGGCATATGATAGCTATTTTTCCTGATCCTTTTTCTTTAACTTGAATTCTAGTCTTAGTTAATTCCTGTTTCCCATTTGAAAGGTGGCATGGCACTCAGGTTCAAATCCTAATGCATACTGACTGTTACCATGGGATAAGTCACTTAACCTTTCATCACTCTAGGCAAATCTAACACTATACATTCAAAAGAAAGTGACAGCCTGAATTAATAGAAGGAATTTCCTTATCCAGAGTTCTATATTACAGTAAAATCAGAGGTTGAGTCCCTATCCCCTATATGTATATTGTAAATGTGTATGTGTGCATTCTTCCTATTGTGCTACTGAAATAAAGAATATCATAAGAAAATTTTACATTATACATTGTGTGAACAGCAAACTTATTTGTATAGACAATAGTTTTTCCCCTGATTCTATGGCAGATGAATTTTTTATTAAGATATTTATCAAAAATTCTAAGTCATGAAATAGCCAGGAATGTTTTACTTAATTATCACTTTCTCCACAAAGTATTTCTTGACTAACTAGGTGAGGAATTCTGGAAGGAAGTCTAACATGGGATAGATTTAGGGGAGAAATGGTGAAAGGAATCTAGCTATTTAATAAATGTAAGAGGACAAATTCTGAGCCATGTGGCCAAAAGGCAAGACAATAAGAATTTGTTAGTTTATAATTTCTTTCCAAAAATACACAAAGTGTCAAGGCTGAGGGTAGAATTTAAATAGAAGTATTAGTGGAGGAATAGGGCCAAAACCACAAATTAAATGACACAATAACATGATTGCAGGTGAATCTCTTTTTTGTGGGGTAAAATTTTAAAATGGGAGGGTGAATAAAAGGCAAGAGAGAATGAGGTGATTAGAGGAGAATGTGGGATTTAACCTGATCAAGTCAAAAGTAAATAATGAAAGGAAAATAACTCCTGTAGTCCCTCAGGAAGAGGACCTACAGAAGGTATGAGGTATAATACAGGGTTGAAAGCAGGGGAAATGAGAAAATCTTGATTCAATGATGGGAGAGGGTCCAATTGAACAACACTTCCATGAGCAAAGAGATTTATTCTATAAAGCAAGATGTGGATCTTACAATGAATATAATCTTTAGGAATCTGGTACTTATTTCAGAAATCAATGATTTCTGAAAGGGTGTTGTATTTTCATAGATGGCATCCTGCCTTAGAAGAAGGTGAATCAAAACTCCTGGGGGCAACTTCTCTCTGAAAATAGAAAGGCAAAGAGATGCAAAGAAGAGATATTTTGGAAAGTGGGGGAGGGGATTACCATGGGGATTTGAATGGGTAAAAATAAACTGCACAATCAAGGTGAGCTGAATATTTTACTCTGTGGGAATTGATATTTCCCAAGAATAAGACAATGAAAAGAAATGGGGAGTGATGTGGGTAAAAATCTACAAGGCCATAGAGGAGGAGGGAAGTCAAAATAGGTACTTTTAGAAGTTTTATTTCAGTGAGTAATACACAGACTACAGAAGAAATTAATGGCTTTAAAACCTATAAACCAAAGGATAAACATCTAGAATAGGAAGAAATGGAAGAGAATTAATGAAGAGAACAAAGGAAAGAAATTCATTTTAGATAAAGGCATAGAAAGTGTCTCTGATAAAAGCCTCATTTCTCAAACATATAGAAAACTGAGTCAAATTTATAAAAAAAAAAAAGACTAAGAGACATTCCCCAACTGATAAATGATCAAATGATATAATCAGTTTTCTGATGAAGTAATCAAAGCTGTCTATAGCTATATGGAAAAATATTCTAACTCACTATTGTTTGGAGAAATGCAAATTAAAACAATTCTGAGGTCTCACCTCATACCCACTAGATTGTCTAATAGGACAGAAGAAATAAATGACAAATGTTGGAGGGGATGTGGGGAAAATGAGACATTAATGCACTGCTGGTGGAGTTGTGAACTGATTCAATCATTCTGTAGAGTAATTTGGAACTATGCCCAAAGGCCTATAAAACCATGCATACTCTTTGACCTAGCAATACCACTATTAGATCTGTATTCCAAGAGAGATAAAAAAGAAAAGAGGAAAAGGACTTGTATGTACAAAATATTTATAGCAGCTGTTTTTTAGGAGTAAAGAATTAGAAATTGAGGGTATGTCCATCAATTGGGGAATGGCTGAACAAGTTGTGGTATGTAATTTTGATAGAAACCATTGTACTATAAAAAATGATGAACAGAATGCTCTCAGAAAAACCTGAAAAGACTTACATAGTTTGATGCAAAGTGAAATGTACTGTACTCCTTATCCTTCCATTAAAATTATTCTTTATCAAGTGATTCTCCATACTCTGAATTCTCATATGATTTTGTTTGCATTTTAATTTGAAATCAGCAAAATCTATTCAATGCTATATATGAGCATGGGTCTTATATCCCTAAAAGGAGTGTAACCACTTTGAGAGATAGTGTTTTATTCAATTTTGTGCTGCTTGTCTACTTATCCTTAATCCCCAGTGCCTGAAATACACTACACAGGGTATTCAACGAATTATATTGGATAAAAAAAATTATAGATTAATCAAGAGCTACTTTATCAGCAAGTTAGAAGGACATATTTGGGGACAGGTACAAAAAAGATGAGGATTAAATATGTGTGTGTATGCACACACATATACACACACATACACACACATATGTATATACATATATAATGCATACATAGATATACATATATACATACACATGCATATATCTACATATGTATGTGTATATGTGTATATATGTATATGTGTGAGTATACACACAAACACTGAACATATCTTGTGGCTCAATATAAATGTGTTTTAGATTATGCATTATTCTGTATTATTTGTTCTTTACCCTACTACATTTGAAATTTTTAATTTAAATCATTTGCAAACTACTATACCTAACTATTTTAACTGACATCATAATTTTCTAGAATACCCATGTGGCTCCATGTTGGGAGGACCTTATGTATCTAGTCATACATTCTTTGTGTTGTTTTTCTTCTTCATTTGGAAATTTCTTGCAAAAGTATTTGGGATAAGCTCACTCTGACCTTGTTACTAAGGAACAGTGCTTTATAGAGAAGAATTCTCCAGAGAGACATAGATTAATGTAGTAGTTCACATTTGTTTGAATGCATGTCAAGTTATCATAGTGTAACACCCGCTATTGACTGAGCAAAGAGAAAGTAGAAAATCCTAATATTTTTACTTGGCATCACAAATCCTAAGAATATTTCTCCAGTAAACCAAAAACAGGTATATATGGTCAATTTTATGAAATCCCTTGTTAAATTACAACTTGTAAAATCAAAGAAAAATTATCCAAAAAAACCATTTAAGTTGGTGTCATGTTCAAAAGAGTTTATGGTTTATGTACTTTGCTATCTAATCAATTTTTTGTCTTTATTAGACATGCAAAATCATCCTTCCCCATTCCTTTTTTTCTCAAAATTTATCCACTTCTTTGCTGCACAAACTCTCAGTATGTATTAGTTAAATATTTTCCATTTAAACCAGTCTTACACTTTTAGTGCTGACAGTTGCCCCATACCAGCAACATTCAAATTAGTTAGCATTCTAATAAATCTAGGATACTGGTCAACTTTAGATTTTATATCCTTTATGACTATTGACAAAGCACAGAAAGATTTACTATGTTTTACTACTCCTCAGACACCAAATAGCTCTCATAAGTGCATACCATTGTTTATAATGTTTATTGGGCAATAGAACCTAGACCAATCATCTTAAAGTTATGCCTTTCTTACACTGGGGCCATTAGCATCATCTTTGTGTAGTAAGAACTTCATCTTTAAACAACATATTGACAATTTTTTTTCTCAGTTTCTCTTCTAAATGAAGGGATGGTTAGGAAATCCAATTTAAACTAACAGGCAGAATCAATCTGCAAAAGACAAAATGAAATAATCCCCTATGGTAGCTGTCATTTGAGGTTATACACCCCTCATTCCACTCCATCTCATCCACATTAACACAAAGAAAGATCATATTGTTTACTAGTATCAAACTTGAAAATTTGGCTTGCTGAAGGCATTGTTTCAGCCCAGAATCCAAACCATCCACAGATATCAATTTGGAATGCAGCTTCAGTGCAAGTGGAATTGCTGTTACGTACAAGCCTGAAATATGAAGAGTGCTGAGCAGCTGACATTCCTAAGGATGATCATGAAGACATTTATCCAGATTTGACTGCATCCACTTCTTCCATCCCTTTGGAAGTTTATGTCAATTTTGACAGGTGGGATGATGAATGGGTACAGTATTGTCAGGTGAAGACAGTGGGGCTGAATAAGAGAAATCTTCTGATTTTAATTTTTGTGACTTTACCTTTTTTGACACAATGAACTCATATTAGAATGTGTGACTAAATAAGCCACAGTGTGAGGAGTTGACCATCAAAATCTCATACCATTTTAGCAGAATTGCCTATGAAGAGGAAAAGGCAAACTTGTTCCTGCTTTTGCTGAAGTCTAATGTCTTGGTAAAGAATAAAAAGCTTAGTAAAAGCTGAGAGCTAATTTACTTGGAGATAATCCATTAACAAAGAGCAAATTATTTCCAACTTAAGAGAAATAAAATTGAGACTGTATTTTTTTATTCTTCTTCAGAAAATTGTATCTATTGTTATTAGCTCAAAATCATAGGTCAGCAAAAGGTATATTCTTCATAAATCTCTTTTGGACAAGACTTAAAAAGAAATCAGCTCATTGGAATGTTGATTAATGGAAAAAAAAAGAGAAAGATTTAAGGGTAAATGTTTTGTTCTCTTAGTGATCATGAAATGTTGGTGACTGTTGGAAACATCCTAGTGAAAATGATTGAAAATCATTTTAATTTTACTATTCTTTGAGAGGCCTAGGGATTATTGAATTGAGAGAAACTGGACTGAGACAAGTAATATTGTTGACATGGGCCACTAAACAGCTAGGAGACTGTGAGCCTCAAGGCCTATTGCAGGTCATTTAGTATAGAGCAATTCCTTTTTCATATAGTATTTTAAATCCAACTAAAGACATTGATGAAGAAAGAGCTTAGACATTCTCTGTATTTTCTATTAAATTTCTGTGTATTCAAGGATAACAATGAAATGATTCATATAACTTAACCTGTACCTTAACTCAAAAGGTAAAAAAAAATATTCCCCAACCTGGGCTTAGACTGAGGTTGAACGAGTAGAAAGTCAGTTATGGGATGCTATGCATGGGGAAGTCAAGTGACAGGGTTGAACTTAAGAAAGCAGGCCAGACAAGTAACCATGATTCTAGAAAATCAAGCAATTTACCAATGCAAACAATTGAATTTATAGGTATTTTTTTATTCTCTCTTCAAAGCTTTCCAAGGCATCAAGAATCCACATAATCTGGGTTCTTTTATTTTCTTTCCTATCCTTTCTTTTTTTCTTCTTTCTTCTCTTTTCTCCATTCCTCTCTTTTTTCATCCTTCTTTCCTTCACTCCTTTCTTCCTTTCATCATTATTTCTGTAAGGTGAAGAGGAAGGAAGAATTAATAGACTAGATTCTTTCTCACATACTTGTTTGCACTTCAGAACTCACTCACACAGCAAAACCAAGTTAGAAAATTAGGGGAGCCACCCAGCTGAATGCTTCCAACATTCCCCTCCAAACAACGGTAATATAATGCAACAAATCAAATTTTGGAGTGGCAGTCAACAAAAAGTTGGGGTGAGATATTTCTCCAGCCTTAGAAAACTTATGTGGTAGGGAGAAGTCTGTAACACCATGGTGGGTGTATGGTAGAAGTCTGTCCTGTGCTCACACAAGTAGCAACAGAAGCCCAAAGACAGTGAAGAACTTGGAAAATTACTCAGAAACAGACTACAGGGAACATTTTGCTGGCACTGAGTACAACTAGGACTGATTGGCAAATCTATTGCCCATATTCTGTTCTGGGTTGCAGTCCCAGCTCATACTTCCAAGGCTTATAGGAGTGCTAGTGGTTGGTCACAAGGGAACAAAGGCCCTGGTCATAGTACCAAAGCAGAGAGGAGCACTAGCATATGTAGCTGCAGGGGAGCAGTGTCCCATACAGTAAACACCAAAAAAGAGACCAGGAGAGTAGTAACTATGCCTCTCCTAGGATCATATCACCCTGGAAATACCCCAAACTTGCAGACCTTCAAAACTAGCACTGAAAAAAGCAGCACAAAAAGCTTGAAGCTTGGGACAGTCTCTCACCACCCCCAGGTGAGCAAAGACCAACATTATCACAAAGTTCAAACTTAAGAAATAAGCTAAAAATGAGCAAAAGTCCAAAAATAATGATTTGACGATAAACACTACTATGGTGGCAGGGAAGGTCAAGACACAAACTCAGAAGACAACAATGTGAAAGCAGCTACAACCAAAGCTTCAAAGAAAAATGCTAATGGGACCAAACCCAACAAGAAGTCCTGGAAAAGGGGCAGCTAGGTGGCACAGTGGATAAAGCACTGACCCTGGAGTCAAGAGGACCTGAGTTCAATTCCAGCCTCAGATACTTGATGCTTACTAGCTGTGTGACCCTGGGCAAGTCACTTAAACCCATTGCCTAGCCCCCCAAAAAAGTCCTGGAAAAATTAAAGAAATAGATAAGAGTAGTAGAGAAAAAAATGGGAAAAATAAATGAGAGTGATGTAAGAATATTGTGAAATGAGAACAACTGGGTAAAAGAGGCACAAACATACTGAAAAAATAGTACCTTAATAAAAATTTTACAAAAACAAAACCAAAAAAGAACTGACCAAATGATAAAAAGAGGCACTAAAATGTGCTGAAGAAAGTCCTTAAAAAGCAGAACAATTCAAATGGAAAAGGAGGTACAAAAATTCCCTGAAGAATTTTTTTTAAATTAGAAGTATGCAATTGGTAATGAGATATTAATAAGCATGAGGCATCATTAAACTGCTATGAGATATCAATAAAAAATAAAACAAAGTGAAAGAATAAAAAAGAAGACAATATGAAATGTCAAACTCAAAAAAAAACCTTACCTGATAAATAGATTGAGGAGAAACAATTTAAGAATTATTGGACTACCTATAAGGCATGATCAAAGAGAGATTCCAGACATCCTATTAAAAAATCATCAAGGAAAACCTCCAATATCTTATGAAGTAAAATATAAAATGAAAGTGCTCATCTCCTGAAAGAGATTACAAAATGAAAACCCCTAGGAATATTATAGCCAAATTTCAGAGTTTCCAAGTGAAAGAGAAAATAATCCAAGCAACCAGAATGAAATATTTCAAATATCATGCAGTCACAGTCAGGATCACACAATATAGAGCAGCTTTCATATTAAAGAAGTGGAATGCTTGGAATATGATATTCTAAAAGACAAAGGATCTAGAATTACAGCCAAGAATCACTTACCCAGCAAGAGTGTAATCCTTCAGAGGGAAAAAATGGATTTTTAATGAAATAGAGGGCTTTCCAGCATTTGTGATGAAAAGACCAGAACTGAATGTAAAATTTGACATTCAAACAGAAGACTCAAGAGAAGCATAAGAAGGTAAACATGAAAGAGTAACCATAAGGAACTCAATAATAGTAAAATGTTTAATTTTTCTATGAAAAGAAGATACACATAACTCCTAACAACATTATCATTATGAAGACTCAAAAGTAGTTTACAAGGATAGAGGTCATATGTATGAGTTGATCATAATGGAATGATCTCTAAAAAAACAGGGAGGGAGAAGGAGGCATGTAATGGGAGAAGAAGGAAGAGAGAGGTAGAATAGGGACAATTTTCTTACATAAAAGAAGCATGCAAGAAGAGCTTCTACAGAGCAGAAAATTGGGGGATTGACAGTCAATTCTTGAACTTCATTCTCATTGTAATTGGTTCAAAGAGGGAAGAATATAAATAGACAATCAGTTATATATAGAAATGTAACTTACTGAATAGAGAAATATGAAGGGAAAAGGAAAATATAAGTGGAGGGGGAGATAAAGGGATTGATAGAAGAAGGAAGGCAAAAGTTAGAAGTAAAATAGAATTTTAATGAGAAACAGGATAAAAAAGGATAGGAAGAAATAGAAGAAAATAGGAAGATAGGAAATACACAGATAGTTATCATAACTGTTAATGTGAATAAATTGGAAGTAAATAGCAGAATGGATTAGAAATCAGAATCCAACAATATGTTGCTTACATGACACACACTTGAAACAGAAGGACATACACAGAGGTAAAATAAAGGTATGGAGCAAAATCTAGTATACTTCTACTGAAGTTAAAAAGGCAGAAGTAGCAATTATGACTATAAAACCAAAGCAATATTGAACCTAATTAAAAATTAAAAACATAATTAGGAGAAAAAAACTATATTTTTCTAAAGAGGTACCATAGATAATAAAGCAATATAAAAATTACTGTAAGTTTCTCTGATAAAGACCTCATTTCTCAAATATATACTTAGTATAAAACAATGTTACTGACACTGTAAAAAGTTTTCCTGGTTCTGCTCATTTCACTTTGCATCAGTTTACATAAGTCCAGGTTTTTCTGAAATGTTCCTATTCATCATTTCTTATTGCACAGTAGTATTTCATTACCTTCATATACCCATTCCCAATTGATTGGCATCCCCTCAATTTCCAACATTTTGCCACCATGAAAAGGGCTGCTATAAATATTTTTGCACATATGAGTCCTTTTCCCTTTTTTATAATCTCTTTGGCATAAAGACTAGGTAGTGGGATTACTGGATCAAAGGGTGTGCACAGTTTAGTTGGCCTTTGGGCTTATTTCCAAGTTGATCTCAAGAATTGTTGGATCAGTTCACAACTCCACCAACAGTGCATTAGTGTCCCAATTTTCTTACATATTCTCCAACATTTATCATTTTCCTTTTTTGTCATATTAGCCAATCTGATAAGTGTGAGGTGGTACCTCAGAGTTGTTTTAATTTGCATTTCTCTAATCAAAACTGATGGCATATTTATAGATAGCTTTGATTTCTTCATATGAAAAGTGCCTGCCCATATTATTTGGGGTACGGGCACATTCCCATTTATGAATTGGGGAATGGCTTCTATTCTTATAAATTTGACTCATTTCTTTATATCTTTGAGAAATAAGGTCTTCTTCAGATACACTTGCTGTAAAGATTATTGCCCAGCTTTCAACTTTCCTTCTAATCTTGACTGCGTTGGTTTTGTTTGTACAAAAGCTTTCTTATTTTAACATAATCAAAATGATCAATTATCTATTTTATATTTCATAATGCCTGTAACTCACTTAACTTCTCCATTTAATAATGTGGATGCTATATCACTTGGTGTATGTATGTTTTATATTGATATTGCTTCATTATTTATGGTACCTTTCAGTGAGACATAGTTTCTTTCCTTATCTCTCTTAATTAGGTCTATTTTTAATTTTACTTTGTCTGAGATCAGGATTGCTACCCCTGTTTTTGTGTTGTTTTTTCTTTACTTCAGCTTAAGGTTAATAGATTCTGCTACAGTCCTTTACCTTTACTCTATGTGTGTCTCTCTGCTTCAAAATGTGTTTCTTATAAACAACATGTGGTAGGATTCTGGTTTTTGATCCACAGTGGTATAGGCTTCCATTTTGTGAGAGAGTTCCCATTCCTATTCTCAACTATGATTACTAATTGTTTATTTCCCTCCAATCTATTCTTCCTCCTGTTTGTCCTCTTTTTTTACTCTTGCCCTTCTCACCAGTGTTTTGTTTCTGGCTACCACCTCCACCAATCTACCCTCAAATCTATAAGTCCGTACTTCATCATTTACTTAATCTCCTTTCCTCCTACTTCCTTGCCTGGTAAGATAGATATCTATATGCAACTGATTGTGTCTATTATTCCCTCTTTGAGCCAATACTTATCTGAGTAAGGTTCTACCAATGCCCATCACCCACCCTCCAATTTTTCCCACCATTGTAACAGGTCTTTTGCATCTGTTCATGTGAAATAATTTACCCCATTCTACCTCTCCCTTCCTTTTGCAACCTGTATACTCTTTTTTCTCATATCTCAATTATTATTATTTTATTCCCTCAAATTCACCTTATGCCATATACTCTTTCTATGTATATATGTATATCTTTCTAGCTACACTATTAGTGATACAATTTTTGAGAATTATAAATATCATCTTCCCATGTAAAGATGTAAACAGTGTCTTTCTACTGAATCCTTTATGTTTTCTTTTTGCTTTTTACCTGTTTATTGGGTCTCTTGGATCCTGATATAGGAGATCAAAATTTTGTTTAATTCTGGTCTTCTCCTTATGAAAGTTTGAAACCCTTTTCTTTTATTGAATGGTCATGTTTTCTTTTTCCTTGATGTATAATTTTGCTGGGTAGGTGATTCTTGGTTATAGTCCTATCTCCTTCACCTTCCAGAATATCATGCTCTATGACATCTGATCCTTTAATATTACACCTGCCAATTCCTGTGTAATCCTGATTTTGGCTCACCAATATTTGAATTGTTTCCTTCTGGCTACTTGCAATATTTTTTTTTGAGACCTGGTAGTTCTGAAATTTGGCTGTAATGTTCCTTAGAGTTTTTATTTTGGGATCTCCTTCCTGAGATAATTGTTGGAATTTTTAATGCCTATTTTGCCCTCTGGTTCCTGGATATCAGGGCAGTTTTCCTTGATAATTTCTTTAAAGATGCATTACAGGTCCCCTTTGGATTATGATTTTCAGGTAGTCCAATGATTCTGATATTGTCTCTCCTGGATCTATTTTCTGGTTCAGTTGTTTTTCCCATGAGGTATATTACATTTTCTTCTTTTTTTTATTCTTTTGAATTAGTTTGATTGATTCTTGATGTCTCATAGAGTCATTAGTTTCCACTTGCCAATTCTGACTTTTAAGGAGTTGTTTTCCTCAATTACTTTTTGTACTTTCTTTTCCATTTGGCCAATTGTACTATAGACTGAAGCTCATGGTGCTCTTGCCTCTGGTGCCTTTGTGTTTGTTTATAGCAATGCTGAAAGGAAGTGGCAGTGGGCCTCTCAGATTTGCTTAGGGACTGGTAGTGTTGACATCTACCTATTTTCCAGGGGCTACTCTGAAGCAAGTAGTGGTTCTCCCAGCTGGAATCTGCCTGTCTATTGGCTATCCTGAGGCACATGGTGGGGTTCTGATATTGGTGTTTGCCTGCTCCTTCATCCTGGGGCTCAGGATCTACCCCTGGTTTGCTGAGGTGGGGCTTGCTCAGATGTTGCTTCTCCTGGACGGTTTCACATTTACTTGAGTGAGACATACTTTTCCTGTCAATCTTCCAAATTTCTTGGGCTCAAAAATTGTTTCACCCAGTCTTGCTGGTTCTGCTGTTCCATAACTTGTTTTGGGACACTATTTTATGGTTGTTTGGAGGTGAATAAAGGAGAGTTACCATGCTTTACTGCTTACTCCTCCATCTTGGCTCCTGGAAGGTCAGAAAGAGAATTTTTAACTGAAAATTTAAAAAAAGTTTAAAAATAAGTAATAAACTAAAAATGAAAATACAGAGACACACACCCCAACAAATAATTTACTATTTTCTATGGTCAATGTTTTCTCTCCTTTTTTTATTGGCCATGTGTAGAATGACTTAATTCCATTGTCATTTGTGTACTCTTCTATACTTTGTTTGCTATTATACAACAAGTTTGAAGTTTTTCAATTTTCTCCTTGGTCATCTATTTTAATAATTCCTCTAATTTACACATTATAATTTATATTTTACATACAAATTCCCTATTTTTCATCTCAGCAAAAGCATATACACACATATATGTATACAGATATGTGTGCACATGTATGTATATATGTATGTGTGTGCACATATATACACACATACCTCCCACATTAACTTTCAAGTTTTCCATTGACATTTGTATTCCTCATTCATATGCACCTCATTTCTATACTGTAATGTTCTAAAGTACATCTGCCTATCCCTTTCCCTGTGCCTTCTGTAATGCTTGTTCTTATATTTCTCAAATTTCCTGTTATGTTAATCTCCTTCCTCTCTCATGTCTTTTATTTGGAGACACTGGTTGGCACCTGGCTTATTCTTGCTGACACTGCCTTCCAGGCCACCCTTTTTGATACTAGCTATACTTTCTCTCACACCCTACAATGTTTCCTCAAATATCCTAACTTTGCAGGTTATCAATTTATTCAATTTATCAATCTATTTTTCCACTGCACCTCAGTTATATACAGTGATATTTTACTCTTGATCTTACCATTATTCCCAAGTCTTCTACTCCCTTTGTACATGTACTCCTAAATGCCTTTATGTAATCATAGTCTTCTGTCATTCTATCTTTCTTTAGGCTTTACAACCACTAATCCAGTTCTTTCTTCTTCACCATGAGGTCTAATCTCTTTACCACTCAATGAATTCTCAGGCCATAACTTCTGAACTGGTTATAACCTTCTGTCCTCCCAATCTTGACCCTTTTATGAACCAATTCAACTCTCCACTAACTTTTATTCTTACCAGCTCAAATCATAGTTTAGTGGATGAAAAGATTTTGGCTTGAGGAAGAGACTATTAGAATGACTGGCAAAGCAGTATAGTATTGAGAGTACCAACACTACAGACTTAAGACTTACTATCAAACCCCACTTCAGACACAACTTCAGGCAAATCACTAAAAGACTAGAAGGTTCCGTTTCTTTATCTACAAAATGAGGTTTTTTTGACTAGATTAAGTTCCACAAGCATGATCTTTATGATCCTGTGATATTATGGTCTTTTCAATTGTTCAAATTCTTTTTTTCACAGTTACACATCTACTTGTTGATTATGAAATGTAAAACCATAAGTAACATTAACATTGAAACTACTGAAAGATAGTGCCCAGAATTCTAGTTATTGATTGATCTATAAAATGGTCTTATGGGCCCTTCAATTCTTAGAGTCAATATAAACATTGTTGACCTCAAAGCATTGCCTCCATACCATAAATGCAGCTTTAATTGCTAATAGCTATATCCCCCAAACTCTAAAGTCATTTTCTCCTTCAGTGATCTTGTGGAGAAGTATGCACTGGGTCTTAGAATAGAAAAGAAAACCATGATCTATTAGAGAACATTTATTAGTTTCTATAATGAAATTGTACTTTGAATTTAAATATTTAGTGATAAGATTTGAGACTTTTTTTTAGGGTCATTAAGGGGGATCTCTACCTTTCACAGCCACTGGAGATTTTGAGTAATTCAGCATATTAGTGAAAAGTGAGGCCAAGGCAAAGGGAGAGAGAATTTGATATTTTTGCAGGGTGGCTGAAAAATCTTTGGGCAGTTTTAACTTTTCATAATTTTAAAATGCTCTACAACTTTTTGGGACATGGTATTTGTACCATGCATTAGATAACCTATAAATAATAGGGGATATTTACCCAAATATCCATGAGTGTTAATGTTTTTTAGTCTGTTTGGAGTTTTGCCTAAATATTTTTTTAATTAATAGATCAATGGCTCTGGGTGAGTGGGTGACATTCCAAATTACCTTCTTCTGGTTCTTTTCCAACAATTCCCACTGGAATGTTACCTCTAGTCTGGTCAATAAGGAAATTCAGATGGCCAGAATTGGAGCTATTTGAAGCATTCAATTGAAAATACAAGTGAAGTCAACTTCTCTGATTTGTGTTAACTAAAATATTTCCATAGTTCTAGTTTCAAGGATGCTATGGTTTGAGATGCAGCTAAGGATCTTACCTCAATGTGGCATGCAAATGTTCTAAGTAATAAATCTAGAAGTACTAGGTCCAGGTGGTTTCAAGTTCAAAACACAACTATATATTTTGTTATTCAACTTATAACTAGCACCATGGAAAAGAGGGGATAGACTAGGGATTTAACATTTTCCTACTCATTCGCTTGGGACATGGTATCTTAAGTCCATTCACCCACATTCAGATGTGATTTTTCATCAACAATTTTTCCCTACCATTGGGAATATGCAGGACCTCTAAGCTACTTAATCTGATCCATTGTGTTCAAAGACAATCATTTCTGGGAACAACTATTTTTGGGTACCTGTGTAGTTCATTCTCAAAGATGAAAAATGAGTAGACCCTGAGGAAGCAAATAAAGAGTGCTTGGTTGGTCTCATAATTAGTAAGATGGACAAATAATTTTCTATATACTGCTCCCAAATGGCAATTTAAAAAAATACAATTTTAGAATTACTAAATGCCAAATCACATGATTAAAAGGTAGGAAAATTGCTTGAAGTAAATATCTAATGAAGTAACAATGAGTTATCATCATCAGTAATACTCTCTGAGTAATCCTACTCAACATTTCCACTGCGAACCTTGGTACCATGACAAATGCTGCTACAACAAGTCAATTTACGGGGCTGATCTTCAAGAGTCTGCTGTGTAGATGCCAGCAGAGCACCATAATGACAGCAAATAATTCTGAACTGTACACTCCATTTCACAAAATATAGAAGATACTGATTCTGCTCAGTCATGTGAAATAATTATAGTGGACCTGGAGGGGTAAGGCATGAAAAGAGAGCAGGGAGACAAGTAAAGGGGAAGCCCTAGAAATTCTGTGTTTGAAAAAGAAAATAAATGTTCAGCTTGAGTGACTGTTCCCCAATAATAGGTTAATCTGGACAGTTTCCTGCATGAAAGGAACCAAATGACACTCAAAACCTCTTCTTCAGTTGGAAGTTTGTCTAGAGAAGGGTTGACTTCAACCTGAGCATTGACTGATGACAGTTTGTTGAGAACATTATGGAAGTGTTCAGCCCATCACTCTAGGATCATGTCCTTATTACTAATAAATGCGGCTCCATTGAGTAGTTGAGATGCATCCTAGGTCTTTAATCCACATATAGCCTCCATAGTGATTTACATTGTTACTGTCAGTATAAAACTGATTTCATCCGCCTTCTTACTATGCTAAGAATCCTGCATCTCTCTAAGTTTTGCTTGAACTTTACTTGATGGAGTTAAATGCTGCCTTCTTAGAGACTGATGAACCATTCTTCTGGTAAAACCTGTGGAGTTCTCATTTTTTGTTTAGCAGCTTTAAATTTCCCCCATCACTTTTATCAGACCAGTCTTGGTGTTTGTGAGTGTTCTGGGCTAGATGGGCAAATGTAGTGCTGTACACCAAATCCCTGAAAGTTGCCCACTCCTTTTCTGTTCCACTGTTGCCAAGTGTTGGCTCAGCTTTCCCTTCAAGTTAACAACAAACTGTTCCTGGAAAAACTCTAATCTGTTCACATTAAGTCCTCTGGTAGTCATCTTGCCTTGGGGTTGTGGCTTTTGTTTAATGTGAATATTTTACTTGGAGAGGAAAAGTCTATGATCAGTTCAGCACTCTGCACCACACATTACAGTTGTTACTCTCCCGTCTTGTCTGTCTCTTTTCTATATAATAACATAATCTATTAAATGCCATTGGTTGCTGTGAGGGAGCATCCAGGAAGTTTCATTCTGTTTAAGTAGACAGAAGACTGTGTTGGTGATGAGAATATCATGAGATCCACAAGTCTTCAGTAGTAAGTGACTGTTGATGTTGCTATTTCTGATTCAATTCCTCTCAAAGACTCCCTGCCATGTCTGATAGTCTGTGTCTATTCTTCCATTAAAGTCATCTGTAATTCTAACCTTGTCCTATTTTGGCACATTGATGATGAGAGTTTCCAGGCCTTCATATTTTTTTTTTCTTTGATCTCATTAGGATTTATCATGGTGGAAGCATAAACACTGATGGTGGTGTCATGGTGTTTTCCTACAAGTGGCAATCACATTGTCTTGAGCCTATCATCTACTACTTTTGGGAGGCATACAAGCTTGTTTACTAGATCAGTTTCAATTGCAGAATCTACATCAGTTTTATGGCACTTTCTTTCACTGTGGCCACTTTAGAAAAAAAAACAAAACATATCCAGCTCTGAGGTTGGTAAGTTGTCCTTCATTTGCCAGCCTTGTTTCACTGAGGGTTGCTATTTGAATGTGGTACCTGCTGAGCTGTCTTGCAACAAGAGCTGTTTTTTGGGTCCACTTCATTGTATATTGTCCATAAGCATGCACACATTCTGCCAATGATAAGGGGAATCTTCTTTGCAAAAGTTTTTATATATTTTTGTCTGTTTTGAACACAGAGTGGGATCCTTACCTGCCACAGTAAGCATTTCAGGGTTGGGCAAAGCACACAATTTTGGGGAACATTTTATAGACCCTTCCTCATGCCAGGAAGTGAGCAGTGTGGTCCTTCAAAAAGGCTTCTCAGATACCCAGGAGGCTGCTGAATTCCATTGTTACTTCAGTCAAGTGAGAAGACAAGCCTATGGCTTGGGTGACTGTGTGCAGGGTTGTGACTACAACTCCTACTGTATCTGCATCTGCAACTTCACCACTTGTCTCTTGCCATGGAACAATGAGGTAGGTAAAAATGCCAAAATGGCATGGATGATGTCTTTTGATCCATGCATAAATTGGATTTAAATGAGGCTAAGTTGTCAGCTACACTTTCTCTTCTGTCATCAAGTCCAGTGGCAAGACAAAAGTCAAAATAATTAGTGATGGCTTGGAATGCAGTGGATGACCTCAGCATCTTTGATGTCTAAAAAAGCTCTTTGTGCTCCATAGTAGCTGTTTCAGTCACCTGTATGGTCATTGTAGCAAATTGTTCTCATCTACCCATTCAACCAGAGAAGGCTTCACATGTTTGGGATAGACACCCCATTAAGTTATTCAATTGTTTGAAACCCCTTATTATCCTCACTCTGGTTTAGTTCATCTGCCAAAACAATTTGCCGGGGTGTGGCCACTGCATATGCTACAGCTTTTTGGAGCCCCAAGTGAGAGTTGAATCAGAATGACACCAGAGGTGGAAAGCAACCCTGAAAAGGGCCCAGCAGTCCTCACATCAGAGGTACTAGTCTTCCTTGAATACACCATATACCCTGTGATTTGCTATTTAGAATCCAAAGGAGGAGATTATGAGAAATAAATAATGTGCCAAATCAAAAGGAAAAAATAAATGAATGAATCTTAAATTCAGTGAATCTTCTGCCTTTCCCACTGTGAGAGGACATAAAAATTTAATATATTCATATCTATATTCATCTATCTATGAATATATGTATATGAATATCTTTATGTAAATGTGTATATGTATATATGTATATGTATATATATGTGTGTATGTGTGTGAGTATATATATACATATATACCCATACACACACATATTTTTTCCTTACCTATGTCCAAGAAAAATGAAATTCTGAAAAAAATTGGAAAACCAAATAAAAAATCTTTATATAAAACATTTAAAACATATCATCAGTCCTAGTCTATAAGAAAACACATTTTTCAAACTGCAGGATCCCTATGAGACAGTGGCAGAGGCCACTCAGCTACAGTTAAGACCTACATTTCCAATAATTTGCTTTTTGCATAGCACATGGCTGCTCAATATTGTCTTAACTTCCATATCATCAAATCCCTAGCATCTCTCATGGTTTAGTTTGTGGGCCACTTCCTACCATAAACCTTTCCTTATCTCTCTAATTGCTGGTGCTATTTCTCTATGCAAATACCCACATATGATATGCTTATTTATGGACCTATATGCTTATCTCTTTGCATGTTGTATTATCCCCAATAAAATATTAGCTTTTTGAGTATAGCAAATAATTCATACCTATTGTCCACAATCTAAGATACAGAAGGATTGGAATCTTCCACTGAGTTAATCCTACAGTACATTCATCTTAGATAGGTACTGTGAGTGCAAAATAATCTGTATCCAAAATTAATTAGAAATTACATTGCCAACTCAATCATGTTTGGAAAATTACACAGTTCTTCTAGTGATTACAATGTTCTTCCTGACATGAAATCCCATATTTAAATGCCAATATTTTTTTCAGTGGTACTATATGGATGTAAACCAAGAAATATCATGGTCTTAAAAGAATCAAAACAATGAATGATCTTAAAGGGCAATGGAAAGATGTAATGTGGGTGTGAGTGGGCTATAATTTATTACCAGTGATGATTCATGATTAAAAAAATAGCATTAAATATACCATAAAGTGCACACATTATCAGAAATGAAGATGGGCCAGTCATTTAGCAAGAATGGATGATAACAGCCAGAAACCCTATATGTTTTAGTATTTCATACAGAATATTAAAAGACCTAGAAAAAGGTCATCAGATATCTTCCGCAGTGAAAAATTCATGGAAAGATATGGACAGAATGGGAGTGTGGGCAGCTTGCCATTTGAATCAGTGGAGAGAGAAAACAAATCAATGAGATCACTGATTCATCAAAACATCAAAGTATAAAACTGGGTGGGTGGATTAAAAAAGACCTAATGTTGTTTCTAGCTGTAAAATTCTATCTATAAGTTAAATACTTCAGAGTAAAAATAGAGAGGCCAAGAAGCTATGAAATATGACTCAACTTCTAAAACAGAGGAAAGTTTCCTAGGATTAGTATCTGAGTTTTACAAGGTTTTCAAGAATTGCTTGAGTAAATTTCTGGCAAAGTTTGTTTTAATGACACAATGAAAAAAGGAGAAAAGAAAAAAAAAACAAGGATAATTTATTGTAGAATTTTTAAAGGATAGATGGAAGATAATAGCAACCAGCAGTCACTAATATTGCTTAATACAGTTTTTGTTTTGTTTTGTTTTTGTTTTTCGGGAGCAGATACATGAAGGAACTATGACAATAAAAAGATAAACTTTTTTCAAAAGTAACCTATTGTATAGTAATATGAAAGAGTGGAGTTATACATTAAGATAATATAGATGCTTGGAAATTTGTGTATCTAATAGGGAATGTGTTGGGGAAAACATTTATGCTCTGCACATATTAGGCATTTAATATGTAATATTCAAATTTAGTTGAACTTTGGTGAGAAGAAAAGAGAAAAAAGGAAGGATAAGTAAAGGAAAAGAAGAAAAGGAAACAAAAGAAAAGAAAAAAGAGAGAAAAAGAAAGAAATGTATTAGGGACATAACATACTATGGCTCATGTGACCACATACGGAAAAAACAAATGATGAGTCCCTGACTTATATCACAAAACTGGCACAAAGGAAGGATGCAGTGTTGGTTTGTATTTAGGACATCTGCTAGACATCTTTCTTTGTAAATACATACAAACATACATACATATATGCATGCATGTGTACATATATACATATACAAGTGTATATATGCCTATATACAAATATATGTATATATTGTGTATGTATATCTTTATGAAGTGCTTAGTATGCAAAATGTACTCTGGACCAATCACCTCCTCAAACAGATCCCAAATTGAAAACACAAAGGAATATTATAGTCAAATTGCAGAATTATCAGGTCAAGGAGAAAATCCTATAAGCAGCTAGAAAGCAATAATTCATATATAGGGGAACCACAGTCAGGATTATGCAGGACCTTGCAGCTTCTACATTAAAAGATCTGAGGGCTTGGAATATGATATTCCATAAGGCCAAGGAGCTCAGATTATAACCAAAGATCAACTACCCAGCAAAATTGAGCATAATCTTTCAGGGGAGGAGATGGATATTCAAAGAAGTAGGGGGCTTCCAGACTTTCCAGATGGAAAGACCAGAGCTCAATGGAAAATTTGATCTTCAAATACCAATAAGAAAGGGGAAAAACATGTTATTCAATAAGGGTAAACTGTTTACATCCCCACACGGGAAGATGATATTTATAACTCTTGAGAACTGTATTTCCATTATGACATTTAGAAGGGATATACATAGACAGAGGGGATGGGTTTAAGTTGATTTTGAAGTGATGATAACAACCTAAGGAAGTGGTGAAAAGGAACTAAAATAGGAGAAGAGGAAAGGAGGAGGTAGAAAAGGGTAAATGACATCATATGAAAAGGCGCAAAGACATATTACTGTAGAGAGAAAGAAGGGAGAGAGATGAACATCGTTTGAACTTTACTTTCAGCCAATGCAAACAAGATTAGGAGAAGCAAAAAACTGGGAAAGAATTTTTACAACCAGTGTCTCTGATAAAAGCCTCATTTCTAAAATATATCGAGAACTGAGTCAACTTTATAAGAATACAAGTCATTCCCCAACTGATAAATCATCAAAGGATATGAACAGGCAGTTTTCAGATGAAAAAATTAAAGCCATCTATAGTTATATGAAAAAAAATGCTCTAGGGGCAACTAGGTGGCTCAGTGGATAGAGCACCAGCCCTGAAGTCAGGAGGACCTGAGTTCAAATCCGGCCTCAGACCAAACACTTGACACTTACTAGCTGTGTGACCCTGGGCAAGTCACTTAATCCCAATTGCTTAAAAAAATTAGAAAAAAATGCTCTAAATCACTATTGATTAGAGAAATGCAAATCCAAACAACTTTGAGGTACCACATTACATCTGTCAGGTTGGCTAACATGACAAAACAGGAAAATGATGAATATTGGAGGAGATGTGGGAAAATTGGAACACTAATGCATTGTTGGTGGAGATGTGAACTGATCCAACCATTTTGGAGAGCAATTTGGAACTATGCCCAAAGGACTATAAAAATGTGCATACCCTCTGACCCAGAATACCACTTCTATTGCTGTATTCCAAAGATCATAAAACTAAGAAAAGGACCTGCATGTACAAAAATATTTATAGCAACTCTTTCTGTGGTGGCAAAGAATTGTAAATTAAGGGGATGCCCATCAATCGGGGAATGCCTGAACAAGTTGTGGTATATGAATATAATGGGATACTATTGTGCTATAAGAAATGATGAGCAGGTGGATTTCAGAAAAACCAGGGAAGTCTTATGAGGTCTGATGCTGAGTGAAGTGAGCAAAACCAGGAGAACATTATACACAGTAACAGTCACATTGTGTGATGATTAACTTTGCTAAACTTAGCTCTTTTCAGCAATGCAAGGATCTAAGACATCTCCAAAGGCCTCATGATGGAAAATGCTATCCATATCCAGAGAAACAATTGTGGAGTCTGGATGCAAATCAAAGCATACTATTTACTCTTTTTTTCTTCTGTTTTGATTTGTTTCTTCTTTCTTGTGGTTCTTCCTATTCTTTGTAGCATGACTAATGTGAAAATATGTTTAATAGGAATGTATATATATATATATATAAAGGCTATATTAGATCCCACTCTGTCTTGGAGATGGGGGAGAATAGAGAGATGGAGAAAATTTAAAACTGAAAAACTTATGGAGGTGAATGTTGAAAACTAAAAATAAATTAATTAATTAAAATAAAAGAAACAACTACTAGTTTCTCCAGAAAAAAAATAGTTTTTCAACTTTCACTTTTGTGCTTTTGCACATGTCATTGCACTTTCTTGGAACACAATCTCTACTCATAGATGCCTCCTGTAAATCTTTTCTTCCTTCAAGTGTCCAGCTCAGGAGCTACATCCTGATGCTATCCAGGTTTTAGTGTTTTGTCTTGCTGTAGTTTTCTTTTTGTTATACTCATTTGCATACATGTTGTACCCTTCTAGTAAGTATAAGCTCTTTAAGAAAGGAAAAACTGTTTTCATTTTTGCCATTGTCTCCCTAACACCCAACTCAGTATTATACTGTAATACAAATATTATACACTGAATAAATGTCTATTGAATTTAACTGAAATTATCTAAAAACTGATTTTTGCCCTCCTAGCTATAGTTGCAGGGCTATGCTATGATGTTTCCACTTTCTTCTTATTTATTAAAAAGAAGAGTGAATAATCAAGAATGATCCTGAATTAATAAACCTGGATGACTGGAAGGATGATTGTGCCCTTGACAGAGATTGAAAAATTTATAAGAGAAGTGGATTTGAAGAAGTAGATAATAAGATCTGTCTTGGACATGTTGAGTTTGGGATGTATTTGGAAATGTCAGGTTAAAATATTATTTGTAGGGCAGCTAGGTGGCACAGTGGATAAAGCACTGGCCCTGGAGTCAGGAGGACATGAGTTCAAATCTGGCCTCAGACACCTAACACTTACTAGCTGTGTGATCTTGGGCAAGTCACTTAATCCCATTGCCTAATCAAAAAACAATATTGTTTGCCATTGGAGTAGTGATTTTCCCAGTGATGTTGTCAGAATTGAGACATAGTTCATGTTTCCTTACTCCTAGTTTGGTATTCTTTCCATGACTCAACATATTTGACAAATTGAAGTTCTTTGGAGATTTCATCAATGAATAAATAATACTGATTTATAATTAGTTTCTACCTTATTTGTATGTAATTGACAAAGTACACAAAGTACTTGAAAACAATTATTCTTTATCACTTAACAAAAGAGATCCTTGTGTTCCTTACTATCCATGGTGCTGAATTTGGAGAGGGAGGAGATAGAATTAAATCTTGACTGTGACAATTACCACCAATCTTACTATTTATTTTAACCTTTTTAACATTAGGAAGTAGCATTTCACAGGAAAAAGAATGTTAGATTAAGTCAGAAAGATTTTGGTTCAAATCCCTACCTCTGATATTTTCTAGTCACTCGACCATGGACAAGTTACTTGTTGAACCTCCTTTTTTTCAAATGTGAAATGAGGAGAGTAATATATGTAATGCCTAACTCATAGGGTCATTTTGATATTTAAATCTGTTGTTAAATGAAGGAATTGAATTAGATAACTTCTAAAATGTTTTTTTAAACTCTATAACCCAATATTCCTACATATTTAAAAATATTTTGTAATTTTTTTTCTTCTATGTGGTCTCCATTTTAGTCTTCTCATTTATAGCCTTGAAACCTACTACATTTTGCATTTAACCATCAAGCAATACTGGTAACTGCTATGCTGATCCTGTTTAGCAGGAGAGCTCAAGGGTTTAGATCACACAATCACCTTGATAACTATAATACTTGAACAGACAAGCAATAAAAGGCCAAGAGTGGCCAAATTTATATTCTCCAGCTCTCTCTCTCAATCTCTCTCCCTTTCTCCTTCTGAGTCTTCATGTTGGCACATTAGTCTAATTCATCTGATTAACATGAGTTAAGGTTATTTTACAAATATTTCATCCATCAATATTTGACATTAATTTATTCTTCCAGTATAAACATTTATTCTCTTCTCTTTAGTGTTTTGTTATCCTACTTTCTTTTATAGAATTCTTTATATTCTTACAATAAAAAAATTCATGATGCTTTAAAAACAACCAAAACTAAAAACATAATAATGTCATGCCACTCTTAAAAATGGAACACACTTAATAAAGCTTATTGAGATTATATTTGGTAATTATTCTTGCAAATCTAATAGAAAGAGTTTTATACTGAAAAAGAAGGAAGAAGAAAATTGCCTATATGTAATCATCTTGTTAGATTATAAATGCTCAATACCATTCCTGTAAAAATGTAGAAACCTGCAGAGGCATTCAAAACTGAATGGATTAAAAAGTCCATTAAAACTCATGACCTGATATGTTAATAGACAAATAAAAGGCATATGGCTAACTAGTAGATCAACTTAAGAGTGAAGGGAAGAAAATGTGAGTTCATGTATAACACTGACACTTTGTAGAATCAATCAAATGATTGTATTATGTCCCAGGAAAGCTAGTGTTTATTCAAGGAAACAGGAAAAGTTAAAGGCTTGGAGACTAGCACTTTGTTTTAATAAGATATGCTTATGTGAGGAACTGTAGGAATTGGCAAGGGGTAGTAAGTTGGTAAGCACAATGGGAACATTTAGTTGAAGATCACTGAAGGCAGATAGAAAAAAAATGTTTTGAGTGAACAGTCTTGTGGTACCACTAATGTTGAAACAGCAGATAGGTACATAATTCGGGAATCAAAACATATATATGGCATGAAATAATGACATAATATTGATGGGGGACTTCAATTATCTAGAAATCTGCTAGACCTCCCCTGTCAAAAATGCTTTTAATCATTTCTTTACTTGGATTACAATAATTTTATTCTTCAAAAGACAAAGAAATCAATAACGAGGAAAGTCTGTTATACATCTGATTCTCACTAGTTTGCTATACAAAGTATAATACCGGTACCCAGGGAATTCACCAAACAACTAGATTTATAAAAGGCATAAACAGATGATAAAAACAAAGGCAAGTGATAGAGGATATTTCTACATGGCACATTTTTATAAGAACAGTACCAGGAATGTTAAAGTTCAAAATGAGGTGAAGGTCTTGAAAAAATATTAAAGATGACAAAATTTACTAACAAATTATTATTGTTTCATTATTAACAAAAAAAAAATGAGGTTCAAAGAAAGTATAGTACCACAGCTCAGGCCAGATGAGATGATGACAAAAGATGACCAAAAGCATCATCAATTGTGATTTTGCTCCTCTTTTCTCTAAATGAGACAACAATTTTCAAACTTGAAAAGATAGAACAAATGTTAATGATTGATACTCAAGATTAATAAAAGGAGTTAAGGATCACTTAAGTCTGTTAAGGGGCTGAATTCATCCAACCCAGAAAAAGAAAAAACATTACAGAATAATAAAAGAACTAGTAGATATGATTGCTAAATTGCTAAATCTCAAATATTGATTTTTGAAAGGTTGTGGAGAATAGAAGAGGTATTTCAGGATTAGAGAAGGGCAAACATGCATTCCACACCTTTACTAACTACTTAGCTAGATGATAGTTAGTAGATTTATTAACCATTTGCTATGTGCTGTTCATGGTGTTAATCACAGGTGGTACAAATAAAAACAATCCAGACAGTTCTGCCCTCAAGGAGCTTGTAGTCTATCTGGGGAAGACAATAGAAGGGTACTGAAGAGGGCATGGGACAGAACCTTTATAGGGGTATTGTGTGGAGGCTGCCAAGAAATGTTGAAACCTCTGCAAGATAAATCGAAAACTCTTCTATAAGAGCCAAAAGACTCAGGAGCAAATTTCAAGGTTCTGGTTGGAGGGAGATGGAGATGAGGATGATAGCTGAATAATATGGAGATGGATTAGATGGCCTATACCAATTTTTGAGCATCTTTCCACATTCTCTATATGGATAAATTATTTAGCTAACTAAAATTCCATGTTTTTACTCTCAATTTCACAATAGTGATGATTTATAGCACTCCCTCAAACAAGAAAAGGCAAGGTACCACTTTCAGTGGTGAAAAGGAGAGCCATTGAAGACACAAGCATGTTGGAAAAAAAATCAGGACTCTAAGATATGTTTCAATTCACAGTATGCTTCAAGTCCCAGAGACATCTGATTGGAATTATGAAGTATGATTGTTTTTTCCCTATTAAAGCTGAAACTTCATCTCACTCCTAGGCTAGAAAACTACCTAAATATTATGTATTCTGTTTTCTAAATTAATATACATGACTTTCCTGATTACTGTTTTACTCATTTACTTTGATAAATATGTTTACTCACTATCCAAAATTCTTTTAAGATAAAGGACTGAGATTAAACTGTTACCTTTAGGGCCTTGAGTTGAACTACTCCACACTTTCTACCCTCTGCCATAAATTAGTAGACTGAGGAAGGCATGGGAGAAAGTAATTTTGAGAAATCAGGTAGATGGGCTTTTATCCCGAAAACCAAAAGAATAATACCCCTAAATTTCAAATACCTAATATGTAATTGTTAGGGATAATTCCAGTCTAATAGTCACTAGAAGACAATAGGGCTAAGGAATGAATACCTCAGTCCCTGCCAACATTTTTCATACTCCCTTCAAAGGTAGTATTTCCATATTTATCTACATATCCATGTCACAGATGAGTCACCTAGTATTTGTCAATGTAAGGTTTTAAATGGGAATACTGGGCCCTTCACTCCTTCCAAGATGATCTTTATGGGCTTTCCTAGTTTTCAGGTTCCTCAAGCAAATGTTTTCCCCTCTCTGTTATTTTAGGCAGTAATTGTATAATCAGATTTTCCACTCTGTTCCTTTCAAAACTCAGTGTAGTTTCTTTGTGAAAACCTTTGCTTTTTTGAATGTGTATGCACCATTATCTGCTATATTACTGAATCCTTTACATGTATTGATTTTGAGGCTTATATGAAAAGTATGGATTTTGTTTCCCTGGGATGCTGGTGCCCAACTGATAAGTGTTCATATTTTTCATTTGCTTTTAAACAGACTTAATACTTGCCTTTTCATGAGATTCTTATGGAAGACAGACTCATAGGATGTTTGCCTTGTGGCCTAGAAACTGAATAATCAAACCCATGTGCATAATCCCATTTCTATGGAACCTCATATTTGTTTAGGAACTGTATGATCTCATTTCTTTCTACTCGTACTGATCCTGTTTCTCCTATTGATGAGTGTGTTTAAACATTAATGAGGAATCCCATTTCAGTCACACTTGTTTTTTAGGAGAAATTTCAGCTACCTTTTGGTATAAGGTGACATAAAAAATTCTCCTGGATCTCTAAAGTTAATATCTATAGTACAGAGACCCCTAGAAAAAAAATTGGTGTTCCCTGTGCAAAAGGACAGCTTGGTGGTGCAGTAGATAGAGCAGTGGGCCTGGAGTCAGGAAGAACTTAGTTCAAATATGGCTTCAGATACTTACCAGCTGTGTGACCCTGGGCAAGTCACACAACCCTGTTAGCCTCATCTATAAAAGGAGCTAGACAAGGAAATGGTAAAGCACTTCATAATCTTTGTCAAGAAAGGGGGTTACAAAGAGTTGGGCATGACTAAAATAACTCAACAAAAAACAAGTGCAAAAGGTTATTTTTTTGCTTCTGGAAGCCAAGACGGTGAATTAAGAAGTACATCACTCTCACCATCCCTTATTAATCTCTGAAAGCTCAGAAAATATCACCCCAGGAAAAACCCTGGAACAGCTGAACCAGCAGAAAGACTGAGTGCCCAATTCCAGTAGCTCAGGTAGCTTGAGGCATTAACAGGAAAGGCCCCTCTTGCCCTGGGGCAGGGAGAGTAGTACAGAACAGAAGACATCCCAGCAAGCTAGTAGAAAGCCCCACCTCAGCATACCAGGAGAGTTGGAGCAGGCAAGCACCAACACCAGGACCCCTGAGTGACTCAGTACAGGAAGAGAAATCAGTGGAAACTGCCTCAGAAAACCACCACATGCCACAGCATTATCTGGCAGCCAAATCTCCTGGTACCTCAATAAAACTCTTGGAAGTACAACTCCAAGAGGGAAAGCCCCAAGTGGAGAAATATCCTGCAGCAGCAAAACATCCCTCTGCAAGGAGCCAAAGAAAGTGAAAGGCCCAGTTGAGCTAGCAACCTCCAGGGGCCAGACTACCTACCTCTACCCCTAAAGCTGTTGTTGATTCCAGCCCAACACCAGGTAAGCTGCCAGAACCCTACAGCTTCCAACTGCCAGCATCTGAGGCCCCAACACACAAAGGCAGTGAACAGGCCTTGGGCACCCAGCACAAGAAGTTTGGGTCAGTGACCCTTACTCCCCAGCAGGAGATTTTTGTTTTAAAGGCCAGGAAATATGCAAACACCATGAGCAAAAAGAAATGTCACATAGATTCTTATTATGGGAACAGTCAAGATCAAAGCACAAATTCTGAAGAGGACAACATTGTCAACAAAGCCACATCTGAAAACTCAAAAGGGAATATGAACTGGTCTGAAACCCAAAAAGCCTTCTTGGAAGAGTTCAAGAGGGATTTTAAAAGTTAAATAACAGAGGTAGAAGAAAAATTTGGTGAAAACTGAGAGTTATGCAAGAGAGAGACAATAGTTTGGAAAAGGAAGGACAAAAATTAACTGTAGAAAACAAGTCCCTAAAAAATACAATTGGCCAAATGAAAAAAAAAAGTACATTGAAGAAAACAAGTCCTTCAAAAGCAAAATTGGCTGAACAGAAAAGCAGGCACAAAAACTCACTGAGAAGAACTTCTTAAAAAGTAAAATGGACCAAATGGAGAAGGAGGTACAAAATCTAATAGAAGAAAACCATTTGTTAAAAATTAGAATTGGGCAAATGGAAGCTAATGACTCTGTGAGAGAGTGAGAATCAGTCAAACAGAAACAAAAGAATGAAAATGTAAATGAACACATAAAACACTTCATTGGCAAAACAACTGACATAGAAAATTGATACAGGAGAGACAATTTAAAAATTATTGGTCTACCTGAAAACCACAATGAAAAAAAGAGCCTGGACAGCAACTTTCAGGAAATCATAAAGGAAAACTTCCCTGAGGTCCTAGAACCTGAGGCAAAATAGCCATAGGAAGCCACTGATCACCTCTTGAGAAAAATCCCAAATTGAAAATGCCAAGGAAAATAGTAGCCAAATTCCAAAATTAACAGGTCAAAGAGAAAATACTACAAGCAGCCAGAAAGAAACAATTTAAATACCATGAAACCACAGTCAAGATTATGTAAGACTTCGTAGTTTCCACATTAAAAGATCATAGGACATGGAAAATGATATCCCATAAGGCAGAGAGCTTGGTTTACAACCAAGGATCAACTACTCAGTGAAAATAAGCATAATCTTTCAGGGGAGGAGATAGACATTCAATGGAATAAGGGATTTCCAAATCTTCCTGATAAAAAGACCAGAGCTCAACAGAAAATTTGATCTTCAAATATAAGTCTCAAGAGAGACATAAAAGGTAAACAGGACAGAAAAACAACAACATCAACAACATTTTATTAATAAGGCCAAACTGTTTGCATTCCTACAAGGTACAATGACACATGTACTTCTTGAGAACTATATTGTTATTACAGTATTTTAAAGGGGTACACATAGAGGGGGTGGGCATAAGTTGACTTGGATGTAATGATAAAAAAATCAAATTAAGTGGGTTACATGGATTATAAGTAAGTGGATTAATCTGATCTAATTAAGGGATTGTACTAGAAGAAAAGGAAAGGAGACAGAAAAGGGTAAATTATATTACAGGAAAAGGCACAAAAACCTATTATAGTAGAGGGAAAGAAGGGAGGGATATGAGCATTGTTTGAACCTTACTGTCATTGGATTTGACTCAAGGAGGGAATAACATAATCCATGAGATATAGAAAGCTAATTTACCCTATATACAGCAGAATGGTAAAGGATAAGAAAAGTGAAGGAGGGAAGAAGTAGTAAGAATAAAGGGGAAGAAAAGGGAGGAAGCTAATAGAAGGGAGGCTGACTGAGGGAAGCAGTGGTCAAAAGCAAAACTCTAGCGAGCAGGGAAAGGGAGAAAGGAGAAAGAAAAGTATAAATGGGGGGGTAGGATAGTATGGAGAGAAAGACACAGATAGTAATCGTGACTGTGGACGTGAATGGGATGAACTCTCCCACAAAACAGAAGTGAATAGCAGAATGGATTAAAAACCATAATCCTACAATATGTTGTTTACAGGAAACACATTTGTAAAAGAGTGACACACACAGGGTAAAGGTAAAAGGCTGGAGCAAAATATATTATGCTTCAACTGAAGTAAAAACAGCAGGGGTAGCAATTCTAATCTCAGACAAAGCAAAAACAAAAATAGATCTTATCAAAAGAGATAAGGAAGGAAACTACATCCTGCTAAAAGGCACCATAGACAATGAAGTAATATCACTTGTTAAACATATATGCACTAAATGGTATAGCATCCAAATTCTTAGAAGAGAAGTTCAGGGAGTTACAGGAAGAAATAGATAGCAAAACTATACTAGTGGGGGACCCCAACCTCCCCCTCTCTGAACTAGATAAATCTAACCACAAAATAAACAAGAAAGAAGTTAAGGAGGTGAATAGAATATTAGAAAAGTTAGGCATGATAAGCCTCTGGAGAAAATTGAATGGGGATAGAAAGGAATATACTTTTTTTCTTGGCAGTGCATGGCACATATACAAAAACTGACCATGTACTAGGGCATAAAAACCTCACAATACAATGCAGAAAGGCAGCAATATTAAATGCTTCCTTCTCAGATCATGATGCAATACAAATTACATGTAATAAATGCCATGAAAAAATAGACTAAAAATAATTGGAAACTAAATAATGTAATCTTAAAAATTTATTAAGTCAAATAACAAATCATAGAAACAATAACTTCATTCAAGAGAATGACAATAATGAGACAACATACCAAAACTTATGGGATGCAGCAAAAGCAGTTTGTAGGGAAGGTTTTATATCTCTAAATGCTTACATGAATAAAATGGAGAAATAGGAGATCAATGAATTGGGCATGAAACTAAAAAAAAAAGTAGAAAAAGAACAAATTAAAAATCCTGAATTAAATACCAAATTAGAAATAATGAAAACCAAAGGAGAGATTAATACAATTGAAATTAAGAAAACTATTGAACTAATAAAACTGAGAGCTGGCTTTATAAAAAAAAAAAACAAGAGATAAACCTTTGATTAATTTAATTAAAAGAGAAAGAAGAAAACCAAATTACCAGTATCAAAAATAAGGATGAATTCACCACCAATGAAGAGGAATTTTTTAAAAATTTTTTTTATTTTTAACATGTGTTTTTAAAACTGGGTTTTTAATTTTCTCCCTTCCTCCCTCCCTACCCACCCTCATTGAAAAGGCAAGGATCTTGATACAGGTTATAGATGTGCAAAAACACTTCCATAGTAGTCCTGTTGTGAAAAACGAAGTATATTTCCCTTCATCCTATCCTGCTCCCCATTTATTCTAGTCTCTCTTTTGACCTTGTCCCTCCTCAGAAGTGTTTGCTTTTGATTATCCCCTCCCTCAATCTGCCCTCCCCTCTATCAACCCCCTGATCTCTTGTCACCTTCCTCCCTTATTTTCCTGCAGAGTAAGATAGATTTCCATACCCCATTGTGTATGTTATTCCCTCCTTAAGCCAAACCCTATGAGAATAAGATCCACTCATTCCCTCTCACTTTTGCCCATTTCCCCTCCATTGTAAAACCCTCTTCTTATCTGTTTCATGTGAGATATCTTACCTCATTTTACTTCTCCCTTTCTCCTTCTCCCAGTATAATCTTCTCCCACCTCTTAATTTTATTTTCCAGATATCACCCTTTCATCTTCAACTCACCCTGTGTCCTCTGTCTATCTATCTATACAAACATATATATGTTTTTCCTCCCACTACCCTAATACTGACAAAGGAATCATGAGTTACAAACATCATCTTTCCCTGCAGGAATGTAAACAGTTCAACCTTTATAAGTCTCTTATGATTTCTCTTTCCTGTTTACCTCTTCCATGTTTCACTTGAGTCTTATATTTGAAGGTCAAATTTTCTATTCAGCTTTGGTCTTTTCCACAGGAATGCTTGAAAGTCCTATATTTCATTGAATGACCATCTTTTACCCTGAAGTATTATACTTAGTTTTGTTGAGTAGGTAATTCTAGGTTGTAGTACTAATTCTTTTGCCCTCCGGAATATCATACTCCATGTCCTCTGGACCCTTAATGTAGAAGCTACTAAATCTTGTGTTACCCTGATTGTGTTTCCACAATGCTTGAATTGTTTCCTCCTGGTTGCTTACAATATCTTCTCCTTGACCTGGGAATTCTGGAATTTGTCTACAACATTCCTAGGAGTTTCCTTTGGAGATCTCTTTCAGGAGGTGATCAGTGGATTCTTTCAATTTCTATTTTGCCCTCTGGTTTTAAAATATCAGGGCACTTTTCCTTGATAATTTCTTGAAAGATGATGTCTAGGCTCTTTTTTTGATCATGGCTTTCAGATAGTCCAATAATTTTTAAATTCTCTCCCCTGGATATATTTTCCAGGTCAGTTGTTTTTCCTATGAGATATTTCACATTCTCTTCTATTTTTTCATTCCTTTTGATTAGTGTTACAGTTCCTTGATTTCTCAAATTGTCCCTATCTTCCAATTTCTCCATTCTAATTTTTAAGGAAATATTTTCTTCAGTAATCTTTTGGACTTCCTTTTCCATTTGGCTAATTTTGCTTTTAATGGCATTCTTCTCTTCATTGGCTTTTTGGACCTCTTTTGCCATTTGGGTCAGGCTATTTTTTAAGGTGTTTTTTTTTCAGTATTTTTGGGGTCTCCTTTAGCATCACTCTCAGTTTTTCCTCTACTTCTCTTACTTGCTTCTCAAAATCCTTTTTGAGCTCTTCCATGGCCTGGGACCAATTCATATTTTTCTTGGAGGTTTTGGATGTAGGAGCTTTGACTTTGTTGTCTTCTTCTGGTTGTATGTTTTGATCTTCTTTGTCATCAGAGTAAAATAATATAATCTGACTCTTTTTTCACTGCTTGCTCATGATCCCAGCCAATTACTTGAGTAAAGGTAGGAGTCTTTTTCCAGTGTGGAGAATGTACTGTCCCAAGCTTCAGGGTTTTTGTGCAGCTGTGTTCAGAGATACTTCTAGAGACCTGTAAATTTTCAGTTCTTCCAAGGTGGTATGATCAAGGGCGAGGTGTTTACTCCTTTCCTGCCCTGTGCTCTGGTCTATGAGCACTCTTTCCTGTCTTGGAACTGTGAGGAGGGTTTCCTCTCCACAGCCACTACAAGCTCCATCATGCCAGCACTCCTCCTCTCCCCAGGACCACCACTCAGAACTGTGACCCAGATCCAAGCATGGGCAAAGCAAGAGAATCCTGCACAAGCAGAGAGATCCCTGCAATCCCCCTCTGATCAGCCACTCATTTCCTCCTCAGTCTGTGGGTCAGAAGCTCAGGAGGCAGCCTCTGCACCCACCAAGCTTGGGGACTGGAGCTGAGACCACTGGCTTCTTTCTCTCCCTGCTGACACAGACTTTTCCCACTGACCTTCCAAGTTGTCTTTGGCATTCATGAGTTGAGAAGTCTGGAAACCACCACAGCTGCCCGTGATTCAGTCCTCTGAGGCCTGCTCCAGGGTCACTGTGGCCTGCGCGCCCATGCCAAACTGTGCTCCTCTCCCTGCCTAGCACGATATACCTTTCTGATCAACCATCCAGGCTGTCTTGGGTGGGAAATTTGTTTTGCTCTGTCTTTTTGTGGGTTCTGCTGCTTTAGAATTTGGTTAGAGTCATTTTTTATAGGTATTTGGAGGGGTTTGGGGGAGAGCTCAAGCAAATCACTACTTTTATTCTATCATCTTGGCTCTGCCCCCAATGAAGAGGAAATTAAAACAATAATTAGGAACTATTTTACCCAACTCTATGCCAATAAATTTAACAATCTTAGTGAAATGAATGAATATTTACAAAAATATAAATTGCCCAGATTAGCAGATGAGGAAGTAAAATTCTTAAATAACCCTATCTCAGAAAAAAAAAATTAAACAAGCCATCAATGAACTCTCCAAGAAAAAATCTCCAGGGCCAGATGGATTTACAAGCTAATTCTATCAAACATTTAAAGAACAATTAATTCCAATACTATATAGATTATCTGGGAATATAGGTGAAGAAGGAGTCCTACCAAATTCTTTTTTATAATTCAAATATGGTGCTGATACCTAAACTGGGAGGAGTCAAAACAGAGGAAAAAAATATAGATCAATTTGTCTAAAGAATATAGATGCAAAAAATTGTAAATAAAAATATTAGCAAATAGAGGACAGCAACTTATAACAAGAATAATGCACTATGACCAGGTAGGATTTATACCAGAAATGCAGGCCTGGTTCAATATTATGAAAACTATCAGCATAATTGATCATATCAACAACAAAACTAACAGAAACCACATGATCATCTCAATAGATGCAGAAAAAGCTTTTAACAAAATACAACGCCCATTCCTGTTAAAAACACTAGAGAATACAGGTATAAATGGAGTCTTCCTTAAAATAGTAAGTAGCATCTACCTAAAACCTTCAGCAAGAATGATATGTAATGGGGATAAGCTAGAAGCATTTCCAATAAGATTGGGGTAAAACAAGGATGTTCATTATCACCACTGTTGTTCAATATGGTACTGGAAATGTTAGCTTTAGCAATAAAAGAAAAGAAATTACAATAGGCAAAAATGAAACAAAGCTATTACTCTTTGCAGATGATATGATGATATATTTAAAGAATCCTATAGAATCAAGTAAAAAAGTACTTAAAATAAACAACTTGAGCAAAGTTGCAGACTATAAAATAAACCCACAAAAATCATTGGCATTTATATATATATATATACACATATATATATATATATATATATATACACACATATATATATATATATATATAAAACCAACAAAGCCCAACAGCAAGAGATAGAAAGAGAGATTCTCTTTAAAGTTAGAGTAGACATTATAAAATATTTAGGAGTCTACCTACCGAAATAAACCCAGGAACTATATGAGCATAAATACAAAACACTTTTCATACAAATAAAGTCAGATCTAAATAATTGGGAAAATATCAGTTGCTTATGGGTAAGCCGAGCTAATATAATAAAAATAATAATTCTACCTAAGCTAATTTATTTATTCAATACTGTACCAATAAAACTACCAAAAATTATTTTATAGAGCTAGAAAAAATAATAAGATTCATTTGGAATAACAAAAAGTACCAAATATCAAGGGAACTAATGAAAAAAAAAATGCAGGGGAAGGTGGCCTAGCCATTCCATATCTTAAATTGTATTTTAAAGCAGCAACCATCAAAACTACTTGGTACTGGCTAAGAATAGAGTAGTGATCAGTGGAATAAGTTAGGTTCAAAAGGCACAGTAGTCAATGACCATAGTAATCTACTCTTTGATAAACCCAAAGACCCCAGTTTCTGGGATAAGAACTTACTATTTGACAAAAATCACTGGGAAAACTACAAAAGAGTATGGCAGAAATGAGGCATAGACCAAAATCTCACACCATATACTAAAATAAAGTCAAAATTGGTTCATGATTTAGATATAAAGGGTGATACTATAAACAAACTGGGAGAGCAAGGCATAGTTTACCTGTCAGATTTATGGAGAACAGAAGAATTTATGACCAAACAGGAGATGGAGAACATTATGAAATGTAGAATGGATAATTTTGATCACACTAAATTCAAAAGATTTTGCAGAAACAAAACTAATACAAACAAGATTAGGAGGGAAGCAGAAAAATGGGAAAGAATTCTTACAATCAGTATCTCTGATAAGGGCCTCATTTCTAAAATATATAGAGAATTAAGTCTAATTTATAAGAATACATGTCATTCACCAACTGATAAAAGGTGAAGGAATATGAACAGGCAATTCTCAGATGAAGAAATTAAAGCCATCTATAGTCATATGAAAAAATGCTCTAAATCATTATTTATTAGAGAAATGCAAATCAAAATAACTCTAAGGTACCACATCACACCCATCAGATTGGCCAACATGACAAATCAGGTAAATGATAAATGTTGGAGAAGATGTGGGAAAATTGGAACACTAATGCATTGTTGGTGGAGTTGTGAACTGATCCAACCATTTTGGAGAGCAATTTGGAACTATGCCCAAAGGGCTATGAAAAACATACATACCGTTTGACCCAGCAATAGCATTTCTAGGGTTGTATTCCAAAGAGATCATACAAATGGGAGAGGGACCCTCATGTACAAAAATATTTATAGCAGTTCTTTGTGTGGTGGCAAAGAATTCGAAATTGAGGAGATGCCCATCAGTTAGGGAATGGATGAACAAGTTGTGGTACATGAATATAATGGAATACTATTGTGCTTTAAGAAATGATGAGCAGGCAGACTTCAGAAAAACCTGGGAAGATTTGTATGGTTTGATGCTGAGTGAAATGAGAAAAACCAGGAGAGCATTATACACAGTAACAGCCACATTGTGTGATAACTAACTTTGATAGAGTTAGCCCTTCTCAGCAATGAAAGGATCTAAGACATCTCCAAAAGTCTCGTGATGGAAATCGCTATCCACATCCAAAGAAACAACTATGGAGTTTGAATGCAGATCAAAGCATACTATTTGCTATTATTTTTCTTCAGTTTTGTTTTGTTTCCTCTTTTTGTGGTTTCTCCTATTGGTTCTAATTCTTCCTTACAACATGACTAGTGTGAAAACATGTTTAATAGGAATGTATATGTACATATATGGCTCTATATCAGATTGTGAGCAGTCTTGGGGGGGGCATAAAAATACTAAAACTCAAAAGCTTATGGAAGTGTTTGTTGATAAATCAAAATAAATTATTCTTTTTAAATACAAAAGATAACAAATAGAAATTTTGTCCAGATACCAGTTAAGATATCCTAATGTACTGAGAGAAATATGGAAGAATTTTCACTCAGTTTAATTTATTTTCTCACCTGAAAGTGAGGGGGTGAATGTCAGTCGGCCCCAGATCCTAAATCAAGTCCCCATGGTTAGGAAAGCTGTGAAGAAATCAGATTCCTTTTGGGGAAAGGAACTTGCATTTCTTTTGCCTTTTTCTTCTGCTTTTCATTGCTTTTTCTGAGGGCAGAGATTTCTAACACCTAGTCAGTTCCTTGTTAAATACTAGACAAGCAGCAATCTTTCCTAAACTTTGTAAAATAGACTTTGTTTAGTATGCAAAATTCTGTATTTAGAGGCAATTACTTTTTTTTTTTGCTTGTATATGTGGGACCATATAATATCTGTTCCACTTTGACTCTTCTAAGAATCTTTCCTGTATCATAGCACTGGAGAAGCAAGTGATAAGACAATACTCATGCCTCCCCAGGGACTCAGAGGACTGTTCTAGATTGAGGATATGGACAATGCTTCATAAATATACCTTGACCAATCTGGCAAGGAAGGAAAATTTTAGGTGGAAGAAGAGAGTTGAATGAGGGTCCAGTCTGGGAGTAGACACACTCTCTGCCTGCTGACAATTCATATGAAGTGATTGGTGAACATACTTCTTTTTTTTCTGCAAGTTCTTTATTTAAGAACTAAGGTATTTTAATTAATTTATTTTGATTTATCAACCATCACTTCCATAATCTTTTAAGTTTTCATTTTTTCTCCCCCTTCCTATTTACCTCCTTCCCCAAGATGGCATACAATCTGTTTTATATATATATATATGTATATATATGTATGTATATATATGTATGTATATAATATACATTTCTATTAAACATATTTTCACATTAGTGATGTTGTAAGCAAGAATTAAAATTAATAGGAGGAACCACCAGAAAGAGGACACAACATAACAGAAGAAAAAAAAATAGCAAATTGTGTGCTTCTTTCTGCATTCAAACTCCATACTTCTCTCTTCCTCGTGGATAGCATTTTCCATCATGAGGCCTTTAGAGATGTGTTAGATCTTTGTATTGCTGAGAAGGGTTGTCTATCAATATTAGTCATCACACAACATGGCTGTTACTGTGTACAGCTTTCTCCTGGTTCTGCTCGCTTCACTCAGCATCAAACCATACAAGTCTTTCTAGGTTTTTCTGAAGTCTGCCTGTTCATCATTTCTTATAGCACAATAATATTCTGTTACATTCATATATAACATTCACAGTTATGATTCCTATCTGTGTCTTTCTCTCCATCCTTTTCCCCCCATTTATGCTTTTCTTTCTCCTTTTTCCTTTTCCCTCCTCACTAATGTTTTGCTTCTGACCACAACCTCCCTCAGTCCCACCTCCCTTCTATTAGCCCCCTTCCCTTTTCTTCCCCTTTATCCTTACTACTTCTTCCCTTCCTTCTATCCCTCCTCCCTTTTGTTTTCCCTTTCCCTCCTACTGCTTATAGGGCATGTCAGATTTGTAGAGGTAACTGATTATGTTATTCCCTTCTTGAGCCAAATCTGATAAGAGCAAGGTTCAAACAATGCTCATCTCCCTCACTTCTTTCCCTCTGCTGTAATAGGGTTTTGTGTCTTTTCCTGTAATGTGATTTGCTTTTGTCTGCCTCCTTTCTTTTTCTCTCAGTACATTTTCTTAGTTAGATCAGATTAATCCACTTACTTGGATCCATTTAACCCACTTTATTAGATTTTTTTATCATTACATCAAATTTAATTTATACCCCCCTTTATGTATACCCTTTTAACACGATGTAATAACAACACAGTTCTCAAGAGTTACAAGTGTCATCTTCCCTTGTAGAGATGGAAACAGTTTGCCCTTATTAATAACATGTTGTTTCTTTCTGTCCCATTTACTTTTTTATGTCTCTCTTCAGTCTTGTATTTGAAGATCAAATTTTCTGTTGAGCTCTGGTCTTTTTATCAGGAAAGTATGGAAGTCTCCTATTTCACTGAATATCTATCTCCTCCCCTGAAAGATCATACTCATTTTCACTGGGTAGTTGATCCTTGGTTGTAATCCAAGCTCCTTTGCCTTATGGAATATCACATTCCACACCCTTTGGTCTTTTAATGTAGAAGCTACATGGTCCTGTGTAATCCTGACTGTGGTTCCATGATATTTAAATTGTTTCTTTCTGGCTGCTTACAGTATTTTCTCTTTGACCTGGTAATTTTGGAATCTGGCTATTATATTCCTTGGTGTTCTCAATTGGGAATCTCAGGAGGTGATTGGTGGATTCTTTCTATGCTATTTTACCCTCTGTTCTAGGACCTCAGGGGAGATTTCCCTTATGATTTCTTGAAAGATACTTTCCAGGCTCTTTTTTTCATCGTGATTTTCTGGTAGACCAATAATTTTTAAATTGTCTGTACTGGATCAATTTTCCAGGTCAGTTGTTTTGCCAATGAGGTATTTTACATTTTCATCTATTTTTTCATTCTTTTTTTTTTTTGTTTGACTGGTTCTTGTTCTATTATAGAGTCATTAGCTTCCATTTACCCAATTCTAATTTTTAACAAATTGTTTTCTTCTATTAGATTTTATACTCCTTCCCCATTTGGTCCATTGTATGTTTTAAGGACTTGTTTTCTACAGTTAATTTTTGTTCTTCCTTTTCCAAGCTATTGACTCTCTCTTGCATACCTCTCATTTCTTTTCCCAATATTTTTCTTCTACCTCTCTCATTTGACTTTTAAAATCCTTCTTGAGCTCCTCTAAGAAGGCTTTTTGGGCTTCAGACCAGTTCATAGTCCCTTTTGAGGTTCCAGATGTGAATTTGTTGACAATGTTGTCCTCTTTAGAATTTCTGCCTTGATCTTCACTCTTCCTATAATAAGAACCTATTGTATATTTCTTTTTGCTCATGATGTTTGCTTATTTCCCAGCCTTTAAAGAGATTGAGCTCTTCTGATGGGGAGCAGACAGCAATAATCCAACCTTCTTGTGTTGATAGCCTAGGGCCTGGTCACTGGCTTTGTGTGTATGGGCCTCCAATACTGGCAGTTGAAGGATGTAGGGCTCTGGCAGCTTACTTGGTGTTGGGCTGGAATCAGCAACACTGGAACTCTAGGGGTAGGATTGGTTAATGTGGCTCCTGGAGATTACCTGCTCACCCAGACCTTTCCATTTTTTTAGCTTTCTTTGGCTCCTTTCAGATGGATGTAGTAGGTTATCTGCCTGGGCCCCTTGGAGTGCTGCTTCCCTTAGTTTTGCTGAGGCACTAGGAAAGCTAGTTGCTGTAGAATGCCCAGGCATCTGGTGGTTTTCCAAATAGGTTTCCACTGGTTCCCCCACCCTCAGTGAAGTACTTAGGGGTCCAGGTGTTGGTGTTTGCCTGCTTCACCACCTGGACTTCAGGATCTCTTCCTGGTATGCTGAGGTGGGGCTTTCCATTAGCTTTCTGTAGCATTCTTCAATGCTCCCCTTTCCCCAGGGTTAAGAGGGGCCTTTCCCATTAATCTCTTAAGCTACCTGGGCTACTGGACTGCTGCACCCCATCTTTCTTCTGGTTCAGCTGTTCCAAGGTCTTTCTAGGGGTGATATTTTCTGGGCTTTCAAAGGTTAATAAGGGAGGGTAAGAGTGATTTACCTTCACTCCACCATTTTGGTTCCCAGAAGCAGAAGTTGGGAAAGTATTTCTTGATGTGATGACATGTAACAGAAGGGCCTTTCTTTTCAGTTCCGAACACAGAGACACATTTTAGGATTGTTTCCTTTCTGTTTACTGAGTAATAAAGAAAAACAACTTGGTTAACTACTGAGATGCAATAAGATGTGAAAATGAAAGACCCTAACTTGACAAATAAAGGTATTTGTGGGCAAATTTCCCTGCTACCAGGGCAGCTCATGTGAACATGGCCTCCTGAACAAACCTGTGTTTGCAATGGGATTGCCTTATTTCTGTCTTCTTTCCTTTTGAATAGAACCATTTGTGATCTGAATTTTTGGATTTCAACACCTTGCCTCTGCTGAAGTCTCTCATAGGAACTTTCCTCAGCACATGAATCCTCTTCAGTTGCACTCTCTCCAATCAGTAAGTTCCTCCTGGGATCTCCATTTTGGAGAGAGTCAGGTCATCTAACATTCACTGACCTGTTAGCGGTTTTTCTGACTTTCCAGATTTCAAACACCTTCCCTCCAACAAGCACTTTAACATATCCACTCTCTCTTTTTCAGCTTCCTTTTGTGTGTTGTCCTCCTTCAGTAGAATGTGAGTTCCTTGAGGTCAAGGATTCTCTCTGTGTCTTGTATTCATATCATCCTTTCTTAACCCAGTACCTGGTACAAAGTAAGTTCTCAATAAATTCTTGTTAACTTTCCTTGCAGAAGAGACACCAGAGATCTAGGGAGCAAGCCTATGAATGAATCATACTCCATGAATGACCTGCTTGACTAGACCCAGCTGTGAATTAACCCAGAACCTGAAATACTGTGACCTGTTAGCGAGAGAGTGGCATACATCTTCTCCTCTGTACCTAGCAGTTAATATGGGAGAATGATTGCAGCTACCACTTTAAGGATAAGGAGGGATGATGGTAGCCACCACTTTAAGTTTAAGCCCGATATGCCTAGGGATCAAGATTTAGAGGCAAACTTTCATTGATTTAGGGAAAGGGAAGAAGCATTTTTGTAATTTTATTCTTGCTTTGTTTTTCTGTAAATATCTCTGTAAAAACCAGTTGATATTACTTGTTCATCAGTCATTTTGAGAATATACCAACTGCTTAAATGACATGGGGAAGATAGTAACTGGGCTTGGAACATGGGAACTTTAACCCCTCTTAGAAACTTAGTACTCTTAGGACCCTGAGTGGAGACAGATTGGAGTGTATGTATCAGTCATGCTCTCAGGGAGTGACCTGCACACGAAAGTTACGAAAGTTAGTCCAAAGACTGACTACACATTAAACACTTTTTTAAAATAGCATATTGTGGGAGCTGCTGTGAGATTTCCTCAGCCACCATGGCTTTAGCAAAGCAGGGCTGTTCAGCCGCTTCCTATGTAACAAGGGAAGTTGGGGGTACAGGGGGTTCCACAAGCAACACCTGAAGGGTCTATCTGCTCTGCCCTCTACTTCCCCAGTCACCAGCATGACCCCTCCCAGCCACTCCTCCAAGGAGTCCCCCACTCTAGTCACTCCTGTAGGGAGCCCCCTACCCTCCAGCTTTCCAGGCACCCCTGCAGGGACCCCCATCCTCTCTCTCTAGCCAGCCACCCTCTCCCCATTCCAGACACCATCTCTACCCTGTGGCTCTCCACCACCCCTCCAGGGATGCTCCCTTCCTCATAACCTCATCAGCTAAGCCACCACCACCACCCAAACCAGAGACTGCCCTCCCCCCACCTTGACCAACCCCCTGGAACTACCCTATCAGTTGGTCAGCTAACCCTCCCAACTACCTGCTCCACAAGGAATTCACCATTCTGGATTTAGTCCTCTGAATATCCCCCATAATCAACCCCCAACTGGCCCCAGATACCACCCCAGTTACTACTGACCTGGTCAGCGATTCCTCTCTCCCTTCCCCCCCCCCCCCTACCCCCGCCCCCCCTGGGACCTTTTCCCCCAGTGACCCCCACGATCTGGTTTTTGGCACCCCCCCCCCAGGAGCCCTCCTACCATGACTGCCCTCCTCTGACTACCTTCAACCTCTATGACTTAAAAAAACAAAACAGAGGCTCTCAGGTGCCCCACCTTGATGAATCACTTCTTGAAAATCTTGAAGTAAGGTCTTTAGGAGAGAGAAGCTGCTGGATTGTAAAGTGAATCAAAGTCATGATTATACAATGAAGATATTTAATGACCTATCCATGGCCCCATACATCTTCATCCTCTTCTTATCTAAATCATTGACAGATCTAAATTTCAATATCTTCCATATAATAACCAGCTGGGAGGCTCTTACTATGTTTTTTTGTTTGTTTGTTTGTTTGTTTGATTTTTGTTCCTCCCACCCTCCCCCAGTGCTTCACACAATGCATTTGACATTCTCTAGGTATAAGGTATTTAGCAGGATGTCTGGTCAATGCACTGCAAGAAAAAAACAGCCTGGACTACAGATAACTGGGCAGGATATGCTTTGTGTTCAGATTGCTGGGCTCTGTCATGATCTAGGTCATGGACCATTTTCACACATGCTTATTCCCCTTGCTTGCCCTGAGTTGAATTGGAAGCATGAAATAGCTTCAGTCAAGCTGTTTGAGCACCTGGTTAATGTCAATGGAATTGAAACTATAATGAGGAACTATAGGCTTATCCTGGAAGAAGATATATATTTTATCAAAGGACAAATGCAGGGACCTCTTGATTCAACACAAGAGAGTTCTTTGTGGCCACATAAAGGGTGACCTGAAGAGAGAAAACCAACAACAAAAACAAAACAAAACAAAATAAAAAACAACAACAATGACACTTTATGAGATAGTGGCTAATAAACACCATAACATTAATGTGGATAAATGGGATTATTTTGCCATCTTCATTTTTTTAATATTCTTAGGGATTGCCACCATCTTGGAATTCAAAATAACTATTAGCACTTTATTAAGTTTGCCTCTGTATGTGATGTAGAAAACAAGAAACATATTTGCAGCGGAGACAAGGAAGTTGGAAATCTATATGACATGTTCCATATAGGCAACTGTCTTCACTAAAGGGCTTTCCAGCATAAAGTTGGCAAAATTATTGAAACAATGATTACACATACCTTACTTAAAGCAGATCCCTACAAATAGAGGGTACTGGTGGGGGAAGGGGAAGTACAAGCTTTCTACAGCATTTGATCATATGGGAAACTTACACATAACATTTTTTTCTGGAGATTCTGCAATCTACTGATCACAAATTGGCTGAAGTGGGAGACATTTTAAAGGAAGTTGAATGTTGTAAACTATACAAGTTTGTGGCCAACCAGTGAAAAAAAAATTAGAATGGAGGAATATGATCAACTTCCAAAAGATGTTGCTGCTTCTATACCAGAAGGCATAACCCTAAAAATTGAACTAAAACCTTAAGATTTCATAGTTGCTATTATCAGCATGGATTATGGAATGAAAGAAAAAAAAATCTTGTTGATAATGTTCACTTCTATTACAAGAGTGATTGAAGTAAAGCAGTCATGATTACAAAAGATCAAGTTTCACAGCTTCTACCCCAAAAATTTGCTGAACAACTTATCCAAGTACACTGTAAGAAAATAGATAAGCAAAGTTTAGATTCTGCCAGTAAATATTTTGTTCAGTGGTGAATTAAAAAAAACAAAAACAAAGCAAAACAAAATAAAAAATTCACCAAAATACAGGCTATGTTGTAGCCTCAACACTAATATCTAGGAAACCAAGTTGGAATCCCCTGTACGGAGGCCAAAGTCCAGATCACAATAGAGTTCCAAACCCAGAGCCAATTGTTTGGGAATTGACTAATAGAATAGGAATGTCCACTCACTGTGTCCACATGTCTGCTTCCTATAAAGGGATCTGTCCAAGTTACAATGCTGCAAGAAGGCTTAAACATACCTACCATCTATTTCTTGGCTTCTTCAAACAAAGCTATTCTGCATATCTCTCAATCAAAAGTTGATCAGAATGTAAATAAATCACAAGGTTTTTTCTTTCAATTTAACTTGGGGAGCTAAGAGCTACAAATAGGGGAATTTTATGATAAACAGTAACAAATAACACAGCAATTTTAAATTTTTGGTTACAAAGAGCAATTTTATAGGAGGGAACAGGAGGATCTTATATCAGGTAGGTATATAATCTGCAAATTGCAGAAAAAAAACATAAATCTTTTTCTTACTTATTCAGAATTGGCTTGGTATCTACAGCTCTTTATTCTTTATATTAAAAAGGCCATTATTTTATACACTCAATTCCTGTGGGAGGAAAACTATCTTAAAACATTTATGGAAAACCTACTTGATTGACTTGGTATGTTGCCTCCTGTTTGTGGGATGGAAAACTGAAGCTGTCCTGCCCTCCCTTCTTAAATCCCTTAGATTTATCTGAAGCAGAATCCTTTAGAGGCATGGGGCCCACCCTGGCCCTCCAAGGTTAGTGCATGCCTTGATGAAAGGTACCCTACTTCACCCTACTAGTCTCCTGTAGATCTGAGAGAAGGCAAGTATGGAGTTGGCACTGGGGAGAAAAGTTGTTTCTAGGGGAAAAGCATAAGGATTCAAGGCATATTATTCCAAATCAAACTCATCTCAGAGGACAGAATAAAGTGGCATTTGTAGATCCCTGTCTGATCAGTCCCTCACCAAGCTAAACCAAGACTCTAACACAGGGCAATGTTGCCAATCAATAGCTGTTCCACCCTTAGCTAAATGACTTCTCTCTTTCTCAACAGATTTCATTCACTCTTATGCCTGAATAAACAAGACTATAAGAAGGCCTTGCTATGAAAAAGCAAACAAACAAACAAAATCATACTTTTCCGAGGTATTGCTCTGATGGCAGAGTAACTTTTTGCTGCCTCAACAAAATAGACCCAGTTAAGACATTGCTCAAGTGAAAGGACTAGACTTTGCTGCCACCCTTATGACTTCCTTGGTGGCTTTCAGGTGAAGCCCAATGTAGAATTTCCTTTTTCCCAGGGTGCCCAAAGTAGGGATGGATAGTTAAAGGACCCTAGGCCCCTGCTCATTCTTCACCATACATATCTACATGCCAATGCAGCCTAACTAGTCCAGGCTCTTATTTAGTCTAGGCCTTGCTGGCAAGGGAAAAGGGGAGTGCAGGCCACATCCCCAAAGCAGTTGTCCTCAGACATTTCCAGACTGTTGTTTGGGAGATAAAATCTTCCATGCCCTTAAAGACAAAAACCTCCTTCTTGAAAACTTCCATCATCCCCCATCTGAAGCAATCTTTGCTTTTTTTGATTCTTTGTGGCACTTTATATGCCTTTCATGTTACCTTATTGTGTTATATGCTGTACTGTAGTTGTGTATGCCTCCCTTGCTAGATAATAAAGTCCTTGGGAGGAGAGAACTTGTCTTACTGTCTTTATACCACCACCAGTACCTAATATGGGGCCTTATACACAATAGGTGCTTAATTTTTTTCTTAAATTGAATGAGATCACAGTGTGATCCGCTTGTCATCCACTTGGCTTGATCTTCAAGTGGATGGTCCCCAGAGGCCTGAATGGGCAGCCTTCTTTCCCCAGTCTAGTGAGTGGTCAGGCTTTCAATTCTAAGATCAAACCAGAAAGAGATTAGAGGCATTCACCAAGTGGATATAGGATTATATCTCAAAAGCATGGAGAAGCTGGTGGTTTAGTGGATAAAACACTGGCCCTGGAATCAGGAGAACCTGAGTTTAAATGTGACCTCAGACTAGTTGTGTGACCTTGGGCAAGCCACTGAAGCCCAATTGCCTCAAAAAACAAAAACAAAAAGCAACTGAACAAGACTTGAGGATTATCTACATATTATCTTCCCTCAGAATAGATGATGTTAGGTTGATTTAGTTAATTGAAAAAGAAAATGCAGCCCCTGATATACTTCTCCTTTTTATATTATATATATATATTATATTATATATATAGTTATACATATGTTATATTATATTATATATTATATGTAGTTATATTATTACTATTTATACTATTATACATATACATATATAGTTCTCTTTTTTATATTATACAATATTTATTTCTTATATGACTTTGGATGAATCAATTTGTTCAGTGACAAGAGGAAGTGGGATGGGTGGGAGGAAGTTGACCAAAAAAAATGAGGTTTTCAGAATTATTGTACTGTATAGATGCTTTTTATTAAGATTGTGTACCCAGAATCAAGGGCAGGAATGTAATAGCAAAGATTGTCTTATTTTTGCAAAATGCTATTGTTGAATCATGTTTGATTCTTGAACTTTATATCCTACTGCTATATCATTGTTGTGCACACATTGGGGAGGTAGGGGCAGAAGATCAAAATCTGCTGTTTGCATTCTTGTCCTGTTGAGGCAGATGTACTTTATTTTATAATGCTTGCCTCCCTGCTTAGGCTACTAGGTCTAAATTTTACTTAGGAAACATTTCTGATGTTTGTATGCAGACTTTAGCATCTCTGCTACTGGAATTATATAATATTCTCTTAATAAAAACATTGCACTTTAAAAATCAATTACTGTGACAGGTGTGGAAAAATACTGCAATAAATCTTTGTGAATGTATCTTCAAAAGCATATTATGGCCAGCACAAATATGGGAAAGTTGCTGTCAGTTCAATGGATCCCAGATTCGGGGTAGAGGTTTAACAATTGAATGTTAATATGCCATTATTAAAAGGAAAGGTGCTTAAAAAAGTAAACAGGAAAGAGAAATCATAAGGGACTTATTAAAGTTGAACTGTTTATATTCCTACATGGAAAGATGATGTGTGTAGCTTAAGAGACTTTTCTTATTATTAAGGTAGCTGGAGGGAATATATATAGACAGAAGGCACAGGGTGAGTTGAATATGAAGGGGAGATAAAAAATAAAATTAAGGGGTCAGCAAAGAATGTACTGGGATAAGGAGAAAGGGAGAGGTAGAATGGGGTAAATTATCTCCCATAAAAGAGGCAAGAAAAAGCCTTTACAGTGGAGGGAAAGAGGGGGGAGGTGAGAGGGAATGAATGAACCTTACTCTCATAAGATTTGGTGTGAGAAGGAAATAACATATATATTCAATTATGTATGGAAATCTCTCTTACCCTATAGGAAAGTAGAGGGGAAAGGAATAAGAGGAGGGATGATAGAAGGGAGAGAAGATTGGGGGAGGGGGTAATCAGAAGCAAACACTTTTGAGGAGGCACAGGGTCAAAGGAGAGAATAGAATAAATGGGGGGGCAGGATAGGATGGAGGGAAATATAGCTAGTCTTTCACAACATGACTACTATGGAAGTGTTTTACATGACTACACATGTATAACCGATACCAATTTGCTTGCCTTCTCAATGAGGGTGGATGGGGAGGGAGGGAGAGAATTTGGAGCTCAAAGTTTTAAAAATGAATGTTAATTGTTTTTACATGCAACTAGGAAAAAAGATGCACAGGCAATGGAGTATAGAAATCTATCTTACCCTACAGGGAAATAGAAGGGGAAGGGGGAAAGAGAAGGGGGATGATAGAATGGAGAGCAGATTGCAAGAAGGGGTAATCAGAATGCATGCTGTCATGTGGTAGGGGGAGGGGAAAGATGGGGAGAAAATTTGGAATTCAAAATCTTGTGGAAGTGAATGTTGAAAACTAAAAGCAACTAAGTAAATAAATGAATAAATAAAAAATTTAGGTGATACCCACATTTGCAAAGATAAAAAAAATATTCAGATCAATTAATGAAAGTGAAGGGGGGGAAAAGGAACCATGCTTTCTCTGATATAATGTTTACACTTCTAGTCTGCACTTAATATTATAAAAAAAAGTGTGAGTCAGTACAAAGTAGTAGATACAGAACTGATACTGAAACCAGAAAAAATCGTGTCTAAATTCCAATTTTTTCACTAGTATATGTTATGGAGATGTTGCCAACATGTATTGGTAGAGGAAATTTCCACACTTTGAAATTCCCTGTAACAATGAAATCAAGTTTCATTTCCTATCTCTACTCAAGCATTATGGAAAATCTTTCTGTAAACAATGGAGATAAACCAAAGAATGTCAGAAATGGAATGAACTTTGAGGGTTATCTAGTCCACTCCATAACTACATAGGAAGTCCCCTTAACATCCCAGAAGACTGATAATCATGTTTCTACTTGAAGACATCTTGTTTGAGGGAATCTGGTACTGCCTGAGATATCCCATTCCACTTGTGGACAGCTCTGATTATTAAGAATTTTAGCCTTACATCAGACCTGCATAACTTGGCAGAAGGTAATGGCCAAAATTAAAATAGGCTAAACCTCTTCTGGCCACAGATAGGTTTTAAGAGACAGACTGACTCTTGACATGGTCATATGAGTCATGGTTGGTTTCCATGGGTCATATGACAAACAAGACAGTGTGCAGTGGCAACCCACCTGCCAACTTACAAGATCAGCAACAATAGTGACTAATGGAAGGAAGGTTAAGTTGGGCATGGACAAAGCACTTGTTACATCTTTACTTTCTTTTACATCCTCTACATTTTTCAGAGGTCGCCCAAAATCCTTTGAAGGGCTACAAGTGGCCTGTGATCCATATGTTGTGCAGGGCTTATTTACCTCAAGACAAACAATACTTCAAACCATACTTCCTGTTTCCTTCCTTTGGGGCAAAGTGAAGAAACTAAACTGTCTTTAAAACAGTGCATCTTTACAATACATTTTCTTTACTCCATGGTAAACATTTATAGTTCTTTCCATTAGACTTTTTTAAATTTAATTTATTTTGATTTATCAACAATCACTTCTATAAGCTTTTGAGTTTTTAATTTTTCTCCCCCTCCTTTCTTCCCCTCCCCAAGACAGTGCACAATCTGATATAGGCTATACATATACATTCCTATTAAACATATTTTCACATTAGTCATGTTGAAAGGAAGAATTAGAACAAATAAAAAGAACCACAAGAAAGATGACATAAAACAAAACAGAAGAAAAAAATAGCAAATAGTAAGCTTCAATCTGCATTCAAACTCCATAATTCTTTCTTTGGATGTGGATAGTATTTTCTTGGAGATGTCTTAGCTCCTTGCATTGATGAGAAGGGCTAACTCTATCAAAGTTAGTTATCACACAATGTGGCTGTTACTGTGTATAGTGTTCTCCTGGTTCTGCTCACTTCACTCAGCATCAAACCATACAAGTCTTCCCAGGTTTTTCTGAAGTCCACCTGTTCATCATTTCTTATAACAAAATAGTATTCCATTACATTCATGTACCACAACTTGTTCAGCCATTCCTCAATTGATGGACATCTCCTCAATTTCCAATTCTTTGCCTCCACAAAAAGAGCTGCTATAAATATTTTTGTACATGTGGATCCTTTTCCCATTTGTATGATCTCTTTGGAATACAGCCCTAGAAATGCTATTGCTGGGTCAAAGGGTATGCATGTTTTTCATAGCCCTTTGGGCATAGTTCCAAATTGCTCTCCAAAATGGATGTATCAGTTCACAACTCCACCAACAATGCATTAGTGTTCCAATTTCCCCACATCTTCTCCAACATTTATCATTTACCTGATTTGTCATGTTGGCCAATCTGATGGATGTGATGTGGTACCTCAGATTTATTTTGATTTGCATTTCTCTAATCAATAATGATTTAGAGCATTTTTTTCATGTGACTATAGATGGCTTTAATTTTTTCATCTGAGAATTGCCTGTTCATATCCCTTGACCATTTATCAATTGGGGAATGACTAGTATTCTTATAAATTAGACTTAGTTCTCTATATATATTTCAGAAATGAGGCCCTTATCAAAGACACTTGTAAAAATTCTTTCCCAGTTTTCTGCTTCTCTCTTAATCTTAGTTGCACTGGCTTTGTTTGTGCAAAAGTTTTTGAATTTAATGTAATCAAAATTATCCATTTTATATTTCATAATGTTCTCTATCTCCTGTTTGGTCATAAATTCTTCTGTTCTCCATAAATCTGACAGGTAAACTATTTCTTGCTCTCCCACTTTGCTTATAGTATCAGTCTTTATATCTAAATCATGAACCAATTTTGACTTTATTTTGGTATATGGTGTGAGATTTTGGTCAATGCAGTATTCTTTTCCAGTTTTACCAGTCGTTTTTGTCAAAAAGAAAGTTCTTATTGCAGAAGATGGGGTCTTTGGGTTTATCACTGATTACTGTGCCTTGTGTTCCTAACCTATTCCACTGATCCATTACTCTATTTCTTAGCCAGAACCAACTAGTTTTGATGTTTACTGCTTTAAAATACAATTTAAGATCTAGAACGGCTAGGCCACCTTCCCCTGCATTTCTTTTCATTAGTTCCCTTGATATTCAGTACCTTTTGTTATTCCAAATGAATCTTGTTATTATTTTTTCTAGCTCTAGAACTAATTTTTTTTTGCAGTTTGATTGGTATGGCACTGAATCAGTAAATTAGCTTAGGTATGATTGTCATTTTTATTATATTAGCTCAGCCTACCTATGAGCAACTGATGTTTTTCCAATTATTTAGCTATGACTTTATTTGTGTGAAAAGTGTTTTGTATTTGTGTTCATATAGTTCCTGGGATTGTTTCAGTGGGTGGACTCCTAATTATTTCACAATGTTTGCAGTAACTTTAAATGGAATTTCTCTATCTCTTCCTGGTGGGCTTTGTTGGTAATATATAGAAATGCCAACGATTTGTTTGGGTTTATTTCATAGCCTGCAACTTTGCTAAAGTTGTTTATTATTTCAAGCAGTTTTTTTACTTGATTCTCTAGGATTCTCTAAGAATATCATCATATCATCTGCTAAGAGTGATAGCTTTGTTTCATCTTTGCCTATTCTAATACCTTCAATTTCTTTTTCTTTTATTGATAAAACTAATATTTCCAATATGACACTGAACAACAGTGGTCATAATGGACATCCTTGTTTCACTCCCAATCTTATTAGAAATGCTTCTACCTTATCCCCACTACATATAATGGCTGCTGAAGGTTTTAGGTAGATACTACTTATCATTTTGAGGAAGACTCCATTTATTCCTATGCTTGCTAGTGTTTTTAATAGGAATGGGCGTTGTATTTTGTTAAAAGCTTTTTCTGCATCTATTGAGATGATCGTGTGGTTTCTGTTAGTTTTGTTGTTGATAGGATCAATTATGCTGATAGTTTTCCTAATATTGAACCAGCTTTGCATTCCTGGTATAAATCCTACCTGTTCATAGTGTATTGTTCTTGTGATATGTTGCTGTAATCTATTTGCTAATATTTTATTTAAAAATTTTGCATCTATATTCATTAGGCAAATTGATCTATAGTTTTCTTTCTCTGTTTTGACTCCTCTTGGTTTAGGTTTCAGCACCATATTGGTATCATAGAAAGAATGTGTTAGGACTCCTTCTTTGCCTATTTTTCCAAATAGTCTATATGGTATTGGAATTAATTGTTCTTGAAATATTTGATAGAATTAGTTTGCAAATCCATCTGGCCCTGAAGATTATCTCCTAGAGAGTTCATTGATGGCTTGTTCAATTTCTTTTTCTGAGATGGAGTTATTCAAGTATTTTATTTCCTCCTCTGTCAATCTGGGCAATTTATATTTGTATAAATATTCATCCATTTCACTAAGATTGTCAAATTTATTGGCATAGAGTTGGGTAAAATAATTCCTAATTATTAAATTAAATTAAATTTCCTCTTCATTGGTGGTGGATTCACTAGTTACATTTTTGATACTGGTAATTTGGTGTTCCTCCTTTTTTTTTTAAATTAAATTGACCAAAAGTTTTTCTATTTTGGTGTTTTGTTTTTTTTTTACATCCAACCAGCTCTCAGTTTTATTTATCAGTTCAATAGTTTTCTTAATTTTGATTTTACTAATCTCTCCTTTGGTTTTCAGTATTTCTAATTTGGTATTTAATTGAAGATTTTTAATTTTTTTCTTTTTCTAGTTTTATTTTTAGTTGCATGCCCAATTCAGTGATCTCCTCTTCCTCTCTTTTGTTCATGTAAGCATTAGAGATATAAAACTTCCCCTAAGAACTGCTTTTGCTGCATTCCATAAGTTTTGGTATGTTGTCTTATTATTGTCATTCTCTTGAGTTAAGTTATTAATTGTTTCTATGATTTGTTGTTTGAACCAGTTATTCTTTAGGATGAGATCATTTAATTTCCAATTACTTTTTAGTCTATCTTTCCATGGCCCTTCATTACACATAATTTTATTGCATCATGATCTGAAAAGGATGCATTTAATATTTCTGCCTTTCTTCATTGTATTGTGAGGTTTTTATACCCTAGCATATGGTCAATTTTTGTGTATTTGTCATGTGCTGCTGAGAAAAAAGTATATTCTTTTCTATCCCCATTCAATTTTCTCCAGAGGTCTATCATAACTAACTTCTCTAAAATTCTATTCACTTCCTTAACTTCTTTCTTGTTTATTTTGTGGTTAGATTTATCTAGTTTAGATAGGGGGATACATACATCCTTGCAGATTTATGTTTTGAGGCTGCAAGATGTTTCTCCACCTAGGGCTTTCCCTCTTAGAGTTGTTCTTCACAGTGTTTTGCTGAGGCACTGGGAGATTTGGTTACAGAGAATGCCATGGAATGTGGTAGTTTTCTGAGCAGGTTTCCATTGGTTCCCCTGCAGGTCCTGAGGCACTTTGGGGTTCTGGTGTTGGTGCTTGCCTGCTCCACCACCTGGGGTTAAGGATGTCTTCCTGGTATGCTGATGTGGGACTTTCCACTAGCTTGCTGGGATATCTCCTGTTCAGTAGTGCTCCCTCCTCCCCTAGGGGAAGAGAGGCCTTTTCTGTTAATCCCTCAAGCTTCCTGGACTACAGAACTGGGGCACTTAGTCTTTCTGCTGGTTCAGCTGTTCCAAGGTTTTTTCTGGGATGATATTTTCTGGGCTTTCAGAGGTTAATAAGGGCAGGTGAGAACAACCTACTTCTTGCTCCACCATCTTGGTTCCCAGAAGTGGAACCTCAATTAGTCTTTGAATGGCACAGTCTCCCACTCTGTTGCCATCATTTAGATATACTTCCACTTGTCATGCTTCTTTCTAAAATGTGGTGGTGACAAGAACTGAATACAATATATCAGATATGATCTGACTAAGGGAGAGTCCAGTGAGACTATTGTCCCTGGATGTCATTACTTTCTTAATATGGCTTAAGATCACATCAGATTTCTTTTTTTCTCTGACCTATCACACTATTGATTCATATTGAAAATATTGCCTATGAAAAACCCCAGCTTTTCTTTTCACAGAAACTGTTCTCTAACTATACCTCCCCACCCCATACTCGTAATTTTTTTTTTTGAAGCTTAAGTAAAGAACTTTACATTTGTCAAGTCACTGATAAGCATTTAAGTATAAAAGCCAAACATGTTGCTAAGGATATTGCAATGTATTTCTTGTATTGTGTCACCTTTCTTTCTTTCTTTTTTTAACAGATATATTACTAGGGGTTAGCTGTTGGAACTCAAGTGTAAAATTGAACATATACTAATTTTATGCTTTCCCTTGCTCCCAGGTGGAATTAATCTAAAAAACATGAAAACTGATCACTGAACTAATGACTCTAGATGAGTTAATTTTATGTAAATCCTAAAGGATTCTACAATTAGGAATGGGTTTGATTTCAACTTCATTGTTCATTTTCTTCTAATTGACACAATAATTTAATTCCAAACATAATAAGATAGTTTCCTTCTCTTGTTACACCTGTGAGCTTTTCACAGTTTCCTCAATGTCTTAGAAAGATTAGAAAGATAAAGAAACAACAACTGCAAAAACTTACCAAAGGACCTGGTTACAATATTATATTTCTAGCTCTCACATAGGGAGGTTATTTATTCCTAAAATAAGAAACATCAGTATCAAATAACTCTATTCATTGGAATTCCTCAACAATAGCTCATGCTATATAAACAGGAGAACTACTCCTGAGTTCTATCAACAGCAGGCATTACTACAAAAAGAAAAATCCATACAATCACATTTCTTTTTAGTATTACAGAGATCTAGGCTGCCAACAGCTAGGGAAAGGATAATAATGATAATGTAATATCTTCTCTTTGGAGAGTTGTTGATAATTTTCAGAGCCATTATCTCATTTAATCCTTACAATATCTCTAATGATATAGGTGAAGTAGGCTTTCTTATCACTTTTTTTAATGGATGACAAATATTCTGCAATTCAGTGGCCCTGGCCTCCTTGCTATTTCTCAAACACAACACTCCATCTTCCAAATAAATGTTTTCACTGTCTATTCCCCATTACTGAATTTTTCTCCCTTCTCATATCTGCCTTCTATCTTCCCTGTCTGAAGAATCAGAAGAGTTCTTTCAGATCTCAACTAAAGAACTACTTTCTCTAAGACTTTTTCTGATCCTCATAATGCAAGTGCCTTCCTTTTATGATTTCCTTCATTTTGTCTCATAGAAATGTCATTTGCACATAGATATCTGTATGTTATTTCTCTCATTAATCTCTAAACTCCTTGGGAATAGGGATTGTCTTTTGCCTTTCTTTATATCCCCAACATCTAGCACTGTGCTTGGCACATAACAGGCACTTAATAAATTCTAGTTGACCTAATGAATGAGGAAAAATAAAGAAACATTAGTAATTAGACCAAGGTCACAAAGTAAGTTAGTAATAAGGAAGGAATTGAAATTTGTTAAAGTCTTGGTAAACATGTTTTTGCAGGGATATCAGTCATGTCCTCTGCTCCAGGAAAGGGAATAGCCATTAACTATTTTGAAGGTCAGGTCCCATCTGGACTTTGATATAAACTCAACATAATCCAAGGACATAGCACAAGAGAAATGTAGAACATATCTATCTGAAGGAGAGAAATTTCATATTGTAGAACCTCTGTGTCTCCAAGGATCCTTTAAAAATTAGTAAAAAATACAATATAGAAAATATAGAAAAAAGTACAAAGCAAATTAAAATGGGAAGAATCCTTTGAGATAGATTAAGTTTGCAATGATGTAAGATAGGAAGAGCAGTTCACTCAATGAATATCAAAATCAGGACCCAGAAATGCCTCAGCAGTTTAGATTATTGAGGCAAGTCTAAAAATTGAAATTTAATATGGATGAATATAATTTTTTAAAAATTTTGGTACAAAAACTATCTAAGGATTAGTGTCCACCCAGAGTTAATGCAGACATTGGTCCATCTTTGAGAGCTGATGTAAATGAACAATTTCTCTCTTTTGCTCATTGTGCCCTTCCCTGGAATATACTTCAGAAAGTATAAAACTGTATAATAGGTATAGCACATGCCTTTTAGGTCTTCTTGCTTTATGTTTTTTTGTTGATTTTTAGAATTCCCCTTGAGGTTCTTTACCACTTTTTTCTTCCAGATGAATTTCACATTTTTTCTTAGTTTGATATTTTAATACAGTTTAAATGTTTATATAGTTTTGAGTTTATGTAGTATTGACACTTTTATTTTTTTTCTTGTACTACCCATGAAGCAATTAACATTTTTCCAATCATTCTATCTTTATTTCCTTCAACAGCAGTTTGAATTATCTTCATATAATTCTTGCATATATTTTGACAGTCAAGTTAAGCACTGATTAAGCACCCTATCATGTTCCAGGCACTGCTATAAATGCTAAAGACACAAAAAGGGCAGAGAGGTCAACTAAGGAGGAGACTAGGCATGAGGAGCTGAGCATCTGGCTTAGGGTGGTGCAATGGCAGAGGAGAAAAGGGGGCATATATGAGAGGTGTTACAAAATTAAAATCAGTAAGAATTGACAAGTGATTGGTTATCCTGGGGGAGGGGTGATTTAATCAGTCATTTAACATTTATTAGTGCCTATTTTGTGGCAGGTATTAAGCTAAGTACTGTGAATAAAAAGAAAAGAAAAGCCAGTCCACACCCTTAAGAAGCTCAGAATTTAGTGGAGGAGACAACAGGCAAACAAATACATATAATCTATATATAGAAAAAAATTGTTAAAAGAAGGAGGGTACCAGAATCAAAAGGGATTGATAAATACTTCCTTTGGAAAATAAGATTTTAATAGGGACTTAAAGGACTCCTGGGAAGCCAATAGGCAAGGATAATAATCAAGGAGAGCATTGTAGGTATGGAGGATTGTCAGAGAAAATGCCCAGAGCCAAGAGATGGAATTTCTCTTTCAAGGAACTGAAGGTGGCCAGGTGTCACTGGATCACAAAGTATGAGACAGGTAGTAAGTTGTAAGAAGAGTGGAAAGAAAGTAAACAATAAGTTATGAAAGTATTTGAAGGCTAATCACAGGATGTTGTATTTGATCTTGGATGTGATAGGATATCACTAGAACTTGTTGAATTGAGGGAGTGACATGGTCAGACCTGTGCTTTTGGAAAATAATTTTAGTGGCTAAATGGAAGATATATTAAAGTGAAGAGGGCTGTGGTAGGGTGGCCAACCATCAGGTTATTATAATAGTACAGGTGTGAGGAGATGAAGGCCTGCACCACAGTGATGGCAGTATCAGAGGACAAAAGACAATATGTTTGAGGTGGTACATTTTAAAAATAAAATTGTCAAGCCTTGGCAATATATTTGATATTGCAGGTGAGACATAGTAAGGAGTTGAGGATGGTACCTAAATTGTAAGAGTGAGGGACTGAGAGGATAGTGTTGCCCTTGACAGTAAAAGGAATGTTAGGAGGGTAAGACAGTATGGGGGGAAGCTAATGAATTCCATTTGAGATATGTTGCATTACAGATGAGGAAACTGAGGCAAAGAGGGCAAAGTGACTTGTGCAGGTTCACACAGCTAGAAAGTGTCTGAGACCAGATTTGAACTCATAAAGATGAGTTTTTCTGACTCCAGGGCCAGTGCTTTAACTGCTGAGCTACCTAACTGCCTTGGAGAATAGGATAGTGAATTGACAAAAGAGGTAGAGAAGGATTGCCTAGTGGAAGTCTCGGTTAAGTTTCAATAATATAAAACTTTAGTGGACACAGTTGCATGATTTCCTCTACCTACATTCATCAGCACCTGTGTAGGAACAAAGGCAGCAGATTGGCTGAGATTTGTCAGGTTACAGTTGATGATATGATAACAGGGCCAGGAACTAAAAAGTAAAGGACAGTATTGAGTTCAACTGGTTCATCAAGGCATCAAGATATGGAAAAGAGGAGATAATTGTTATTGCTTGGGAGATAGCCTAGGAGAGAACTGGAAGGTTGTGGAATTGGAGGTTATAGTGTAGATTAAGTATAAGATTTGGTAAAAAATAAAGCAGAGGGAGGTGGTGGAAAGTCAAAAGATTATGGTCAGATAAGATTTCAGAATTCCTTAACACAGAAATGGTATATTTGAGGGTGATGACAAGATCAAAGATATGACAATCATTGTATGTGAATAAGTTGGAATGGAAAATTAGGTCAGAGAAAGCAAGTAGGTTAAGGAACTGAGTAGTTTGGGTGTTTGAGAGAGATTCAATATGTAAATTGAAGTCCCCTATGATAAGGACAGGACAGGAGAAGAGAAAAATTTTGAGCCAAATTCTAAGCCTATTAAAGAAGGAAGAGGAATGACATGATGGTTCTTAGACAACAGCTACCAGGATTTTGATTGGGTGCTATATATGAATAACTTGGACATCAATGGTGGATGGGTTACTGAGTGATAGAGGTAGGAGAGCCTGGAAATAGGAATAGGGAGAAAAGGGAGAATCCTCAACATTTTTTAAATTTATTTTTTAAATTTTTTCAGAAGTACATGTAAATCAAATTTTAACAAGTTTTTTTTAATTTTGAGTTCTAAATTTTCTCCCTCACTCACCCCCTTCTTTGAGAAGGAAGTGATGTGATATAGATTATGCATGTGCAGTCATGGCAGGCAAAACATATTTCCATATTAGTTATGTTACAAAATAAATCAGAGACCAAAAGAAAAAAAAACAAGAATAATAAAGTTGTCTTTTTTGTTTGTTTTGTTTTGTTTTGCTTTCCTTTGCTTTGTTTTTAACATATGCTTTAATCTGCATCCAGGCTACATCAGCTCTCTTTAACAATGTATAACTTTTGGGATTAGAGACAAGATGGCAGAGTAAAAGCAGTGACTAGCTTGAGCTTTCCCCCAAATCTCTCCAAATACCTTTAAAAAATGGCTCTAAACAAATTCTAAAGCAGCAGAACCCACAAAAAAGACAGAGTGAAACAAATTTCCAGCCCAAGACAACCTGTATGAGATGGTTGATTAGAAAGGTCTGTCATGCTGGGCAGGGAGAAGAACACAGTTCTGTGTAGGTGCTCAGGCAAAACAGGCCTCAGCAAACCTGGAGCAGGCCTCAGGGGACTGAATCACAGGAAGCTGTAGTGATTTCCAGACTTCTCAACCCATGAAAGCCAAAGAGAACTTAGAAGGTTTGTAGGAAAAGTCTATGACCGTGGAGAGAGAAGAGCTAGGTCCCAGTCCCTGTCCTGGTGCAGACCCAGAACAGCGACTCCTTCTAGAGCTTCTGGCCCACAGACTGAGGGGGAATTGAGTGACTGATCAGAGGATTACAGGCATCTCTTGGCTGGTGCTGAGGCAGGATTCTCTTGCTTTGCCTAAGCTTGGATCTGGGTCACAGTTCTGGGTGGCAGTCCAGAGGTGAGGAGGAGTGCTGGCATGGTGGAGCTTGTAATGATGGCAGAAAAGAGTGCTTGTGGTCACTCATAGACCAGAACACAGGCCAGGAAAGGAGTAATCACCTCGCCCTTGATCATATCACCTTGGAAGAACTGAAAATGTACAGGTCCCTAGAAGTGTCTCTGAAAGCATCTGTGCAAAACCTCCAAAGTTTGGGACAGTACATTCTCCACATTGGAAGCAGACTTCTACCTTAAGAGTTTATGACTCAACTAATTGTCTGGGATCATAAGCAAACTGTGCAAAAAAAAAAGGCAATGATAGAATCTTTCTTTGGTGACAAAGAAGATCAAAACATACAACCAGAAGACAACAAAGTCAAAGATCCTACATCCAAAACATCAAAGAAAAATATGAATTGGTCCCAAACCATGGAAGAACTAATAAAGGATTTTGAGAAGCAAGTAAGAGAAGTAGAGGAAAAACTGGGAAGAGAAATGAGAGTGATGCAAGAAAATCATGAAAAACAAGTCAACAGCTTGCTAAAGGAGACCAAGAAAAAATACTGAAGAAAATAACACCTTAAAAAATAGCCTTGCATAGAGCTCTTGTCTTGGAGTTAGGAGGACCTGAGTTCAAGTCTGACCTCAGACATTTGACACTTACTAGCTATGTGACCCTGAGAAGGTCTCTTAACTCCTATAGCCTTACCAAAAAAGAAAAAAAAATAGCCTAACCCAAATGGCAAAACGGGTCCAAAAAGCCAATGAGGAGAAAAATGCTTTAAAAAGCAGAATTGACCAAATGGAAAAGGAAGTCCAAAATCTCACTGAAGAAAATACTTCCTTAAAAATTAGAGTGGAGCAAATGGAAGCTAATGACTTTCTGAGAAATTAAGACATTGCAAAACAATGTATAGATTTTTTCATCATGAGTCCCTTGGAATGGCTTTCAATCATTGTCTTGCTGAGAATAGGCAAGTTATTGACAGTTAATCATCATATAAAATTGCTTTTATTGGTTACAGGTTCTACTCATCTCATTTTGCATCAGTTCATATAAGTCTTTCCAGGTTTTCCTGAAAATATCCTGTTCATTATTTCTTATAGAACAATAGTATTCCATCACACTTGTATACCACAACTTGTTCAGTCATTCCCCAATTGATGGGCATTCTCTCAATTTCCAATTGTTTGTCACCATAAAAATAACTGCTATGGATATTTTTATACATACAGGTCCTTTTCCTTTTTCTTTTAGCTCTTTGGATTAGACAATTAGTAGTGTTATTACTGCTGGGTGAAAAGAAATTCACAGTTCCATAGTCCTTTGGCATCAACTCCTCCAAATCAACCAGTGGGACAAGAGGAATGAGTGAAGGTACAGTATGAACACAGATGGTCATGGTGGCAGAATCATCAGAAGGGAGGCAGGTTTCAATGATTATGATGAAATGAGTTGAAAAGGAAAAGATTTAGGATGAAGTGAAGTCTGTTTCCTATGGAATGGCCACTTCAAAGGACATGGTGGAGAAGGTAAGTGATGTGTGGTTGGGACTTTGGGATGGAAGGATTGAGGAATATAGGAATATAAAATCAGGAAGTGGTGTTGGGTAATGGGGTTTAGATACTGAACTACAGAGATTCAGAATCATTTGGCTATGTAGGTATGACCAGATATGAGAATGTTCATCATTGAGTACAAAGTGTTACCTCTTCACAGACAAGGTTTGAGATCAGGCAGGAGACAAGTGCAATATGAGATGGAAGGTACACGGCCTGCTAGTCAGATAAGGGACCCTTTTTTCACTATTCCTCTTCTCTCTGAAGACTGGAGACAAAGCAAGAGAAGGTATAGCATGAGGTTGAAGTTGAACCTGCACAGGAGAAAATGGAAGTCCTGCTCTCCAGAAACTTTCCACTTCCTCTTTCTTCAAAGGACAAGGTCAAGACCTAAGGTCAAAGGGAAAATTGATTTTCTCCACAGTAGAGGCTCTCCCCTTCTCAAGTGAGAGAACAGGCTGGTAGCAGAAGATGGAAGTTGCCTTGCATTGGCAAAAATATCTTACCCTCAAGGGACATACATACCAAGAAATGGTAGGTGCTGTGAGAAGTTCTGACTCCTCTTCTTGTCTGAGACTAGAGATCAGGTAGAGGATCAAGTGAGGATTTTTTTTGAGTATAGGGGAGACATGGGCATGTTTGTAGGTGCAGGATGAAGTAGAAGTCATCTATATAAGGAGTGAGAGTGAGGTGTTGATGGTATTGCATAAGTTGAAAACCTAGTTGACTGAGGAGTACGATGGTAGCCTCAAAAATAAGAGGGAAGTTAGGAAGAGTGGAAGGATGAAGGGGAAAGATAATTTCATTTTGGGACATATTAAGTTTAAGATTATCAACAGAATATCTAGTTCAGGATAGCCAATAATGATTATATCAGCAACAACAACAATGACACTACCACCAAAAACAATGACAATGACAACAACAACAAACATTAATATAGTGCTTACCTTGTATCAGGCACTGTGCTAAGTATTTTACAATTATTATCTGATTTTAGCCTCACAACACACCTGGGAGGTAGATGTTATTATTATCCCCATTTTACAGATGAGGAAACTGATGCAAATAGAGGTTAAGTGACTCACCAACAGCTAGTAAGTATCTGAGACTGAATTTTAATTTACTTAGGTATTCCTTATTTAAGGTCCAGTGCTCTATTTACTGTAGAACCTAGTTGCCTCCAAGAGGTTAGGATGCAAGACTGGAAGTCAGGAGAGAGATTATGACTCACCAAATAAATCAGAGAGTTATCTGCATAGGGATTATAATTGAATCTATGGGAGCTAGTGATATCACCAAAAAATGCAGCATGGAGGATGAAAAAGTCAGGGTGTGGGGGAGGAGAGAGCATTGGAGGACTCCAGGGATTAATACAAATAACTTGGTTATTAACAGCCAGGAAATGAGACTGAGAAGGAACAGTCAGACTGATGAAAGAAGAACCAGGAGACAACAGTGTCATGAAAACCTAAGCCCAAGAGAGTATTATGGAGAAAGGGGTGATAGGTAGTTTCCCAAATATTTTAGACGTTTTATGCATTATGTAGTTACTTTAAATGAAATTTCTCTTTTTATCTCTTCCTGATAAGTTTTGTTGGTAATATACAAAAATACAGATGATTTATGTGCAATTATTTTATATTCCACAACATTACTGGTTATTAATTATTTTTAACCAATTAATTCATTTTTAGTTTTCAATATTCATTTTCATAAGATTTTGAGTTTTAAATTTTCTCTCCTTCCTTTTCCTCCCCCCTGGCCAAGACAGCATGCAATCTGATGTAGGCTCTACTAATACATTCACATAAAGCATATTTTCACATTACTCATGATTTATAGAAGAGTTAGAACTAATGGGAGGACCCATGAGAAAGAAGAAATAAAACAAAACAACAAAAGAAAAGGAGAGCAAATAGCATGCTTCCATTTGCATTCAGAATCCATATTTCTTTCTCTTGATGTGGATAACATTAAAGTTGTTAATTATTTAAATGTATTTTAGCTGATTCTGAAATTTAGGACATTATTACATCTTCTGATAAAAAAATGATGATTGCACATGATATTTGTTATTCTTAATATTGAATCAATCCTGCATTCCTGATATAAATTCTTATAGTCCTAGTTTGTAATCTTTGTGATATGTTGCTGTAGTCTCTTGGTTAACCATTCCTTTGAAATTTTTGCTTCAATTTTCATTAGCAGTACCAGCTCATAACTTTGTTTGTTTTGACTCCCTCTGGTTGAAATCTTGAGGCTATATTTTTGAATCATAAAAGTAATTTCATAAGATAACTTATTTTCCCATTTGGGTAAATGGTTTGTGTAATGTTGAATTTTTTTTTAAATTTGTATTTAGCATTTTTATTAATTAGTCTGCTCCCCATTTAAAAGAAATTCTTATGGAATTAATTCATAACTTTTTCAATTTGTTTTTCTGAAACCAAGTTGTTTAAATTCTCTACTTGTACTTTAGTTAATCTGGATTTTTGTATTTTTGTAAATATTTATCCACTTAATTTAAGTTGATGGTTTTATTAGCATATATTTGGACAAAATAGTTTGTAATAATACTCTTGGCTCTTCCTTGGTTTTTGAATTATTTTAACTTATTAGTAATACTAATTTGATTTTAACATTTCTTCTTTTCAAGCAAATTAGCTCATAGTTCATTTTATCATTTTAAAAATAGCTCCTAATTTTGCTAACTAATTAACTTAAACTTTTAATATGAATTCATTGATATTTACCTTTCAGAAAAATGTAGTTTCTCTGTTTATCTTTTTTCAATCATGTCTATTTTTGCTGTTACCTTGTCTGAGATCATGCTTACCATCCTTGAATTTTTCAGTTAAATTGAAGTATACATCTTCTATCCCCTTCTTAACACTATGTGAATCTGTTTAATATAAGTATGTTTCTTTAAAAAAATGAATACTGCTATCTGCTCCCATTAAAATCCACAGTTATAAAAATTAATTCTGTGTTTCCTTCCATCTTATTCTCTTAAATCTTTTTCCCCCTATCTTTGTTCTCTCTGACCTTTTTAGATAAAAGAAGTAGGGCATGCAGTAAGCATTTGCTCATCACCAAATCCCTGTTCTTGAGCCACATAACTTCAATTCATTTGCCTTTGTTTTCTTACCTATATCCAGAGGCTAATCATAGGTTCTTATACTTTCTTTCTTATACTTTCTTTCCTTTTAACCCCTTCTTCATGAACCTTCTCTATGACATTTCATCCTTTCTTCATTTGTATATAATTATATTAGTAAACACTAATTATGTGAGATGTCTCTCTCATTCCTCTTTCTTTTTATTTCCTAGTATATTCTTACTTCCTCCTTTTTCTTTCTTCTTTTATGATTGTCAAACATGAAAACAAAAAATCCCTTCCAGGCCCTCCATCTTATTTAACTCTTTTTATGATGCCTGATGATATTATAGTTATTAGGGGATGCTTATATCAATCCTCCTCTCCATTAAGTTACAGTTTATTATAATAAAGTATTTTGCAATTATTTCCATTTATATTTAATGTTTCTCTTATATCCTCTATTTGTATTTTGAATTTTGTACTCATCTCTGATTTTTTTTCAACAGAAATTATCAAATACCCTTTACTTCATTAAAGTCCATTTCCCCTCAGTGGGATTACATTCATTTCTGTAAGGCAAATTATTCTTGGCTATAACTTTATATCTTTTACATTTTGGTATATCATAGCTTATGAACTCTGTATCTTTATTGTGGTAATTGTCATATCTTATGTGATCCTGACTATGCTCACTTGCTATATAAACTCTTACTTTGTGACTTCTTACAATGTTTTTTTTTTCCCTTTGATTTGGAAGCTATGGATTTGGGTTCTGATGTTCCTGGAAGTTTTCAGTTTGAAGTTTTTTTTAGGGGGTGTGGGGTGCATTCTTTTTTATTTTAATTTTGCCCTCTCATTCAAATATATCTTGAAAATTTTTCATGTCTTGAAACGTGGTATCCAGAATCTTTTTTGTTGCTGTTATTTTTGTTTATGACTTTCAGAATAGATAGATGCTGCTTAAGTTATTATTGTTTTGATCTTTTTTCCAGGTCAATTGCTTATTATATGAGATTTATCATATTTTCACTTTTTAAAGTATCTTTCAATTTTGTTTTTAAAATTTCTTGTTATCTCATGGATTCACTAATTTCTGTTTACTCCATTTCAATTTTCATGACATTTCTTCCTAGGGCATGATTTTATGTCTTTTGTGCTAATATCATCATTATTTTTGCAAGTTTCTTCTTGCCAGAAAAAAGATAATATAATCTTAGATTATCTTGTGAGAGACAGATGTTATAGAGAATTGATAATCCCACCATTCATCTACCTTGAACTGGCCACATCTAGAGTACTGTGTGCAGAACTGAGCACTCTATTTTAAATACATCAAGAAACTGAAAAACATTGAGATAAAAAAGCCAAAGTATTGAATATCTTTGAATTCGTGATACATGACAGATCAAAAGAATTAAGAATTTTTACCCTAAGGGGAATTTAAAAGGAAAAAAAAAACTGAGATGACTGAGAAGACATATAGTTGTCTTTATGGAGAAGAGAAAAAAAATGGAAGTAAGATAAAATTTATTCTTTTTATTCATGGAGGACAGATTTAGGACCAATGGATTGAGATTACAGAAAGGCAGGTGCAAAAGAAGAAATGAAACCAAAACAAACAGAACAAAAACATCCTAAGAATTCAAAATGGGCAAAAGTAGAATAGTGATCTTCTAGTAGGTTGATCCTCCCTCACAATCCTGAAGGAAAAATTAGAATTTGAAAGAAAATTTACTTTGAGATATGATAGAGAAATTGATTACAAGACATTAGATAAAATGACAGCATATTCCATTCAATTTAACAAACAATAAGCACCCCTCAGGTATATAGAATGTTTCCTTTCTAGTCTATGTGTTCCATGAGGATAGAATTTGACTTACCTAAACCATATAGGTATATAGAATCAAGCATAGGGCTCTGCTTTCATTAGTTGCTGAATAAATATTTGTTAGATTGCAATTACTTTCAAAGGACTGTAATTGGTACTTGGTATACAAAGCCAGCACTCTCAAAAAGCTTAAAATTTACAATAGGAAGAGGTGAAGATGTATATGCAAATATTGATGGTAAAAGAATGTCTATAGGAATTGTAAGAGTGATGTTCAGGCAAAGTCCTTTGACAGATTTGAGGAGAGAAAGATCACTTTTAAGAGTGGGATGAGAGAAAGCTGCAAAGGGGGGCTGCATTCTAAAGGAACCCTGTTGTCAGGAGAAGTCCTGAGTATATATTTGTTCAAATATGAACTATGAGTAAGCAAATTCATGGATATGGAAGAAGAAAATGAAAGAATAGGAGAAAGATTGCCAGAAAGATGGAGAGAATCCATATTGTAGATAGCTATGGATATCAAGGAAAGGACTTTATGTTTTATTCAGTAGAGAATAATTTGCTGTTGAAGGCTTTTGGATAGAGAAGTGACACTATAGTTATGCACCAGGATAAAAATGTAGGCTGTTCTGTGAAGAATGTGGGAGAAAGTAGACAGACCAGGATTAGGAAGAAAAATCGAGGCTATGAAAATAGCCTAGTTAAGTAGTGATGGAAGCCTAATTTAGGGTGCTTTCAGTGAGGATGCAAAGGAGTTTGACTAATGTAAAAGATATTGCAGAGATAGAATCAATAAGACTTGGTACCTTGGCAACAGGATGTGTGTATGTGTGTGGGAGGAATAGTGTGTGAGAGAGAGAAGAACCAATGATAAGTAGTAGAAAGCTCAGGTAGGACCAATGAAAGAAATAAAAATTGCTTGCTTGGTTGACTATTGGATCAAGGCAGAGATAGAAGGGAGGAGGAAGAAGAAAAGAAAATGAGGGAGGGAGAGGCAGAGAGACAACGTGAGAGAGAGAAGAGAAAAACAGATAAAAGAGGAGAGTGAGGGAAGGAGGGAGAAAAAGTGAATATGCCAAGGTTTCAGTGAAGTATTCAGGCATTTGAGAGTAGTACTGTGGGTGTTTCTGAAGCGTTAGATTTTCATAAGGTTGGTCTAAAGAACAAAAGAAGAATGGAAGAGTAAGCTGTTACTTTGGAGTATTCTGGTGATACTCTCTACTCTTGACTTTGTATTTCTTTTCCTCCTCTAGTCTCTAAACATAGAAAAAAACATGGGTCAGAATGCGTAAAGGAGACCCCAGTAAGCTGAAGGGTAAAATGTCCTCTTATGCCTATATGAAAACCTGTCAGTAGAAGCACAAGAACAAGCACTGAGAATCTCTTGTCAACTTTGCAGAGTTCTCCAAAAAGTGTTGTGAGGAATGGAAGACCATGTCTGCAGAAGAAAAGTCAAAATTTGAAAATCTTGCAAAAGGAGACACAGCTTATTATGATCAGGAGATGAAAAATTCTATTCTTCAAGAAGCTGATAAGAAAGGAAAGGAAAAGAAATCTAATGTCCCTAAAATGTTAAAATGATAAATGTTGGAGAAGATGTGGGAAAATTGGAACATTAATGCATTATTGGTGGAGTGGTGAACTGATCCAACTATTCTGGAGATCAATTTGGAACTATGCCCAAAGGGCTATAAAACTGTGCATACCCTTTGACCCTGAAATACCACTTCTAGGTCTGTATCCCAAAGAGATCATAAAAATTGGAAAAGGACCCACAAGTATAAAAATATAGCAGCTCTTTTTGTGGTGGCCAAGAATTGGAAATTGAGGGGATACCCATCAACTGGAGAATGACTGAACAAGTTGTGGTATATGAATGTAATGGAACACTATTTTTCCATAAGAAATGATGAGTAGGGCACTTCCGAAAAACTTGGAAAGACTTACATGAACTGATGCTGAGTAAAGTGAGCAGAACCAGGAGAACATTGTAGACATTAACAGCAACATAGTGCAATGAATAACTTTGATAGACTTAGCTCTTCTCAGCAATGTAAGTATCTAAGACAACTCCAAAAGACTCTTGCTATCCACATCCAGAAAAAGAACTGTGGAGTCTGAATGCAGATCGAAGTATACTATTTACTCCCTTTTATTTTTGTTTCTTCTTTCTTTTGGTTGCTTCCATTGTTTCTAATTCCTTTTTTTACAACATGAGAAATATGAAAATATGTTTAACATGAATATATATTATAGCCTATATCAAATTGCACACTGTCTTGGGGATGGGGGTGAGGAAGCAGGGGGAGAAAATTTAGAACTCAAAATCTTATGAAAAACTAAAAATAAATAAATAGAAAAAGAAAGAAAAAAAATCACTTTGTTTTCTTTGTTTAGCATCAACCAAAAGTGAACGTGTAGTCCTTTCTATTAGAGATACTACTAACAAATTAGGGGAAATATTATCTGAACATTCATTGATAAACCAACTCACTTATGAACCAAAAGTCATTAAACTAGGGGAGAAATATGAAAAAGGATCTTTCAGAATATTAGTTCAAGGACAAAAGAGATGTAGGAAAGGAGGGCCCTAGAAGGTCAACAAGATCTAAGAAGAAGAATAAACCAGATGAGAAGGATGAGGATAAACATGAGAAGTATATAAATATACTAATATAATGATTTTTCATAGTTGTGTTAAAAGTCATTATTTTGCAAAGAATGAAAACTCAAGTTAACATTCTTATGAGGGTATTCCCCTGCCTGTGCATCCATCCAATGAAGTAGAATATATTTTGGATCTTTCTGTTATCCCAATGGAGTGATTCCAGGTCTGAAAATACTGTTGACAAAATATTGAGAGAGCTTAATATCATAGTTCTGGGTCTCCAGTAGTCTCCAAAAAAGAAGAGATTTTTGGGGGGATCATGTAGGGGAAGTATTTTCAGAATTGTGGTGTCATTAATTGTGTGTGTATGTGTGCATACTTATTCCTATAATGTAGATTCCTCATTCTAACAGTTAGGCAATTAATGTGGAAGGAGAGCTTGAGGGTTCATCATGTTTGTCATATTTAAATGATTATTTAAGTTTCAGAATTAAGGAGACCCGGGATGTTTTAGGCTAAGAGAGTTAGAACCAATAGAGAGAAAAAACAAACAAACAAACAAACAATTAAAGATGAATGACAGGGATAGAGTATTTCATTAATTATTAATTAAATTAATTATTCATTAAAATTAGTATACCAGTGTGCTATTCTTTTAGAAATCAATAATCCAAGGAACTTCTGTGAGACGAGATGACAGAATTACTAGTACATCATCATAACTCACCATATTCACTTCCAAACAACCACAAAGAATAATCCAAAATAAATCCTGAACAATAGAATCAGCAAAACGATGGGGTGAACAAAGTTATAGACCAAGAAACTTGGAAGATCAACAGGAAGGTCTTTCTCACTTGGGTAAAAGGAGAGCACATTCTAGGACAGGAAGCATCCCAGAAAGTCAGCAACAAGCTCCACTTCAGCAAACCCCACTTCAGTAAGAGATCCTGAACCCCAGTGCAGTAGAACAGGACCCTCCATGTGCCTAAGCATAGACAGGAGAATGGGCAGACTCTAATTCTGGGAACTGCCACATGCTTCAGTGTGGCACTGGGGAAAGGAAGAAACATCCCACCAGCCTCAGGACACACCAGAAACCATGACTAGGGCCCAATCTCACCACTATAGATAAGCTGCCATACCTATACAGCATTCAGCAGCAACCAGCCACCGACCCCCCCCAATACCCTCAGTGTAGTACCAGACAAGAGGGTCTCCATGAACCTCAGGGCAACACCAGTGTAAAGCACCAGGTAAACAGCCTGTACCTGCCACCCCTGGCACAAGAATCCTGAGACATTGTCCCTTCCATTGTAAGAGAATAGGTCAAATTTATAAGAAAGGAGGAAAAGAGTAAAAATGATGTGAAAAAAAAATCTTACCATAGAAAGTTATAATGGAGACAGGGAAGATCAAGACACAAACTCAGAAGAGGATAACAATGTCAAAACATGTATGGACAAAACCCCAAAGGGAAATAGGAAATGGTCTGAAGCCCAGAAAGAACTCATAGAAGAGCTCAAAAAGGAACTTAAAATCATATGAGGCATAGAAGAAAAAATCAGGAAAAGAAATGAGAGTAATGCAAGAGAATTATGAAAAAAAGATCAATAGCTTGGAAAAAGAAAAAAACTGAATTGGCTAAATTGGTCAAATGTAAAAGGAGATACAAAAATCCACTGAAGAAAATAACTTCTTAAAAAGTACAATTGGCCAAATTGAAAAAGAAGCACAATAGTTAACTTTGGAAAACAATTCCTTCAAATTTAGAATTGTGCAAGTGGAAGCTAATGCCTCTATGAGACATCAGGCATCAATCAAACAAATTCAAAAGAATGGAAAACATAGAAGGAAATGTAAAATACCTCACTGGAAAAACAACTGACCCAGAAAATGGATCCAGGAGAAACAATGTAATAATCATTAGACAACCTGAAAGCCATAATCAAAAGGAAGACCTTGAAGGCATCTTTCAAGAAATTATCAAGAAAAACTGCCCAGATATCCTGGAACCAGAGGGCAAAATAGGCATTAAAAGAATCCACCAATCACCTCAGGAAAGAGATTCCAAAAAAAAAACAAAAAACAAAAAACAAAAAAACAAGGAACATTATAGCCAAATTACAGAATTATGAAGTGAAAGGGAGAAAAAATAAAAGTGGCCATAAAGAAACAATTTAAACATTGGGAAGCCACAATCAGGATTACATAAGACTTAGCAGCTGCCAAATTAAAGGACTGGAGGTCATGGGACATGATATTCTGGAAGGCAAAGGATCTAGAGTTACAACCAAGAATCACTTACTTGGCAAAATGGAGCATAATACATTAAGAGAAAAAAATGACCATTCAATGAAACAGAAGGATTTTAAGTTTTCATAAGAAGACCAGAATTGAACAAAAATTTTGATCTCCAGTATCAAGAACCAAGAGAAGCCTAAAAAGGTTAAAAAAAAGTGGAAAAAAAGACATAAGATATGCAATGGAGCTGAACTGTTTACATCCCTACATGGAAAGCTGATACTTGTAATTCTTAAAAATTATATCACTAAGAGCACAGCTAGAAGGAATACATACACACACACACACACACACACACACACACACACAGAAAGAGAGATAGAAATGTATCTTACCTGACAGGAAACAGGAGTGAAGGAGATTAAGTAAAGGGGGGGGGGGCTGACAGAAGAGAGGGCAGACCAGGAAAGGCTGTAGACAGAATCAAAACACTGTTGAGGAGGGAATGGGTAAAAGGAGAAAGAGGAGAAATAAGAGGAAAAATATAATGGAGGGAAATACACAGTTAGTTATCATAACTGTGAATGTGAATGGGATAAACTCTCCCATAAAACCAAAGTGGATAGCAGAATGGATCAAAAGCCACAATTCTATAATATGTTGTTTATAAGAAATACACTGGAAGCAGAGAGACACTCACAAAGTACCAGTAAGAGGATGGAGCACAATCTATTATACTCCATCTGAAGGTAAAAAAAAAAAATGCAAGGGTAACAATCCTGATCTCAGACAAAGCAAAAACAAAAATAGACTTGATTAAAAGAGATAAGGAGAAAACTGCATCTTGCTAAAAAAGTACCATAGACAATGAAGTCATATTAATACTAAACATATATATACCAAGTGTTATAGCATCCAAATTCTTCAAGAAATGAAGTGAGTTATAGGAAGAAACAGATAGCAAAACTGTACTAGTGTGAGGCATCACCTGTCCCCTCTTAGAACTTTACACAGTAATGAGTCATAGTAACCTAGGGTTTGATAAACCCAAAGACCCCAACCTTTGGCATAGAACTCATTATCTGACAAAAAAAATCTGCTGGGAAAACTGGAAAACAATAGGTCACACCTAGGTGTAGACTAACATCTTACACCATATACCAAGATAAAGTCAAAATGGATACATGATTTAGACATAAAGGGTGACACCATAAGCAAATTAGATGAGCAAGGAATATTCTACCTTTCAGATCTATGGAGAAAGGAAAAATTCATGACCAAATAAAAGACAGAAAGCATTACAAAATGTAAAGTAGATAATTTTAATTATATTTTAAATTAAAAAAACTTTTGCACAAACAAAACCAATGCAACCAAGATTATAAGGAAAGCACAAAACTGGGAAACAATCTTTATAGTAAGTGACTCTGATAAAGGTCTCATTTCTCAAAGATACAGAGAACTGACTCAAATTTATAAGAATGCAAGCCATTCCCCAATTAATAAATGGTCAAAGGATATGAACAGGCAGTTTTCAGACAAAGAAATTAAAGCTACCTATAGGGATATGAAGAAGTGCCCTAAATCACTTTTGATTAGAGAAATGCAAATTAAAACTACTCTGAGGTACCATCTCACAGCAGTCAGATGGGCTAACATGACAAAGAAAAAAGAAAATGATAAGTGTTGGAGATGATATGGAAAAGTTGGGACACTAATGCACTGTTGGTGGAATTGGGAACTGATCCAACCAATCTGGAGAGGTATTTGGAACTATGTACATAAGGCAACCAAACTGCTTACCCTTTGAGTCAGAAATACCTCTACTAGGTCTGTACTCCAAAGAGATCATAAAAAAGAAAGAGGACCTACATCTGTAAAATATTTATAGTAGCCCTTTTCATGGTGACAAAATGTTAGCAATTGAGGGGATGTCCATCAATTGGGGATTGACTGAACAAGCTGTGGTATATGAATTTAATGGAATCCTATTGTGTAATAAGAAATGATGAACAGGCAGATTTCAGAAAAACCTGGAAAGACTTACATGAATGGATAGAAAATTAAATGAGAAGAACCAGGAAAACTGTACATAGTATCAAAGACATTGTGTCATGATCAACTCTGAATGACTCAGCTCTTCTCAGTAACACAGTGATCCAAGTACAAAGGACTCACAATGGAAAATGCTATCCAGAAACAGATAAAGAATGATGGTGTCTGAGTGCAGATCGAAGCATACTTTTTCACTTACTTTTTTTTTGCTTTAGATTTGTTTCTTCTTTCACAATATTGACTAATATGAAAATGTTTTACATGAAAGCACATGTATAACATATATCAAAATGCTTAGCATTTTAGGAAGAGGAGAATTGAGGGAAGGAGAGGGGGAGAAAAATTTGGAACTCAAAATCTTGTAAAAGTGAATGTTAATAATTGTCCTGACATGCAATTGGGAAAAAAATAAAATACTATTAAAATAAAAAAGGAAAGAAAGAATGCAAGATAAATAAAATCATGAAGGTAAAAAATGAGAAAAACAGAGACAGATTTTTTTCTGAATTTATAAGCAGAGATATATAGCTATAATGTTTTATATACACTTATGCATGTTATGTATTATTTATAAAATATATATACATATAAGAATTGTTATTTTTATCTATATCTATCTATATGTATATTATATTTGTGTCATTTTATACTAATAGGGGCATTTCTCCCATTTGATAACTGAAATGAATAGGAAAATATATGCTTTATGGAAAATTCACTTTATAGTAACTCTTCAAAAGTAAATTTATTTGATATTTAGTGAATATACCAGTGTACTTTTCATCTTCTTTTAGAGTTGAGTAAATCAAGTCCTACTGAGATTAAGTAACCTAGCTGAAATTCCCGAGGCAACAAAAAATAATTAGCTGAGGCAGAAATAGAACCAAATTTTGGAGCTAGGAAGGCCTGACTTGTCATCAAAATGCTTTCCTTTTCACTCTATGAGCCAACAGAATTCATGGAAGGGAAGTGTGAATTTACATGTAAAAAATCTCAATGCTAATATTACCTAGTAGAATCCATCTCCTTTAGTTTACTATATCTTGGTTGACAATGAACAGTCATTTTGCTGGCTGTTAGTTGCTTTTCATTTCTTTCCCCCTGATTTTCTACCAATTAAAAAGATGTGAAGGGAAACATAAACCCTGAGAAAAGACAATTGATTTCTCTTCTTTCATATGAATGGATTCTCTTTTGAAGTTTCTGGGATTTTTTCTAGGACTTTTACCAGCTCCTGTAAACATGACACATATGGCAAATAGACATTTTATAGATCTGTAATTTAAAGGTCATTTAAAACAACAGTTACATTTTATAAATGATTAAAACTGAGGCAATGAAGTGAATTCAGTGACTTGTTCAAGGTCACACAATGGTTGAGTCTGAACTTTGAAGCAGGGTCTCTTATCTTGTGGCAGATGGACTCCCAAAACATTGAATGTAAATTTATTTTCCTCCAGTAAACTGAATCACTTTAAATTCACCAGAAGTGTACATTATTTAAAGGAACCTTTTGGTGAATCCTTTTAGGAAGTAAAGAATTCTTTTGAAATGTAAATGCTTAGCCTCTAAATTCAGATTCTTGTATATCTGGTTTTCTTAAAGTAGAACACACTTCTGTGTATGTGAATTTCATAAAACACACACATATGTGTACACACATATGCATATGATATATATACATATATATATATGCATATCCATACTTCTTATGTAATGCAATTCCCAAAGTACAACACTCAATCAAGAATTACTTCTGAAAGAGTTTGATTTAACATAATAGGTGTTCAACAAATTTGAGATGAATGAATGACTGGAGTGAATGAATTAGAGGGATTATGTATTTCAGAGGAAATGCTTATAACACGCAGTTTCATAATCACTCAAGCTCATCTTATTCCTAGCCTGACCTCTAATCTGGAAGTAGTAGAATGAGATGATATCCCAGGAGGTTTTAGAGGGATTCTTGAATTTTTAATTTGTGATATATACTCTTCCTCCCCTTTTTAAGCAAGTCAAAATTCTTAAGGAATTCAGAAAAGTTTCTCAGTGTCCCTTGGAGCTCTTTTATTACTGAGAAACCAAAAGGTATCTCTGAGAACAAATTTCTCCTTTCTTGCTCCATATTTTGAGTCTAACGACAATTCTTACTGTAGGATACCAACATCTTTGTAAGTTGTAGCACTGATAAAATAGGTGAATGTACATAAAGGAGCTATTTAGAAAATTCATATTGTTGCTTAATAAATGTTTCTATACTTATTGAAAGCATCATATTTTATAACTACCATTCCCTTTCAAGTGTCTTGCTGTTCCTCTGATTCTCTCATTGTCGAGACATAAAATCAGTCTTCATGAGGACTGAGTCAGAAAGGCTTGCTATGAATTTTAGATCTACTGTTCAACACCCTGAGGGGAGCCTATAAAAAGAAAACTTGAACATGGAGTTATTACACTATTTTGTCATGCTAAAATGACAATAACAAGCTTAAAACCTTTTTGTTAAAACCTTTTTACCTGAGCTAACTTTGTTTGGAATGATTTAAATGCAGAAACATGCCTCTCTTTTTGTATCACACATTTAAACCCAACTGCATTAGATTGGCCCCCACCGAGCTCTGTCTGATTATAAATCCACAGAAATGCACAATCTGTCAGGCTCCTTATCAGTGCTCATTTTGTGTGCATGCAGTGAGTGCACTGCCAGAATTAAAAGTCGTAAATACATCCATATCTTCAATTGCCTGACTGTTTTAATAGGTAAATTATTTTGGGAGCTGTGGGCGTTTAGAAAACCTACCTGCCAAGTCGAAGAGTGGGTTGGGTTAATTTTAACATGCAGCTAAGAACTTGTATCTGGTTCAGATAAATTTTCAATGATGTGAGAATACAGAAAGAGGCTGAAAATTAAATGTATTGCTTTATAAATCATCCAGTAGGAGTGATTCATTTCCACCTTTTTTTTTGCAAAAAACAAAGAAGGAAAAAAGAAGAGAAAAATAAAGAATTTAAAAAGATCAAAATCTGACCAGTTGATAAGCCAGAATATTTTATCCAAGTCCACCAGTGTGATTGAAAGGAATCATGTTTTATATTGAGGGAAAAAAATGAGAAAGAAAGGGGGGGAAAGGATTAATCCAATGTGGATCACATATAATTCCACAGAAAATTGTTATAGTACCTATATAACTGAGTAGATTTTGGGTGATATACCAATATTCTTATTGATTATGGATAATCAAAATATATATTGCAACTTAAGGAAATTCTTGGAAAATGCCAGCTTTTTAATATGGGCAGTGCCAAAAATGCCATATGATTGATTCTTTTTTCGCCTTCTAGATGCAGAATTTGAGATAAACACAGATTTTAATTGAATTATTTTACATAATTGAGGTATTAGAGATTCAGTACTTTTTTTCCAAAGGATAGTCTACTTATTTGATCTAGCACCTAAAAATCACAATTATGATATGTTATTCTATGTTTATAGCATTAATTCATTATAATAATTTTACAATGGCACATATATTCATCATACAGTACAGCTAGATGACAAGTTGTTTTGGTTACTGAAATATTCTGATTTGAAGAGAGTTACCATATATGATATCCATGCGTGAACAGTTTTCAAAGAATTGGTATATGATGCACTTAACACTATCTCTTCATAAATCAGAGGATTGTTTTTGCCTCCAGTTAGCTCTTTTGAACAGCAGAGGTTTCCTCCAATTGGATCAGATCCTGGAAGCAGCTTTAAAGTCTGGCTTCCTCTATTCAATTGGTCTCAATTGAGCTTGGGTTGAAACTGTTCTCTTCTGCTTTTCAACTTCTTGCTCCTTATGTAGGTGGGTAAGTGGGGGAGGTGAGTATATATATGTGTGTTTATATATTCATATACGTATTCACATGTGTATGTAAATGAATATATGCATATGTATTCATGTATAGGCATATATGATTAAACATTTAAATGTTCAGTAGAAGCATAATACCATTTGAAGCTACATATAGAAAAGTTTATATATGTTTTCTATCACTTATTTATGAAACATAGGGTAAATAGGGCAAATATTATCTAAAAATTGGAAACACAGGAGTTGGAATCAAGGAGGACCTGAATTCAAATCTTGCCTCAGATATATACTAATTGAGGGACTCTTGGCAAGTCACTTATCTTCTTTCTGCCTCAGTATCTTCGTTGAAGAGATTGAGATAGTAATGGCACCTACCTTCCAGGGTTGTTGTGTGATAAATGAGATGCTGTTTGTAAAATGCTTTTCAAAATTTAAAGTGCTACATTAATAATAGTAACAAACAAAAACAATAGTAATAGTAATAATATTTTTGTCTAACCTTAAATTACATGGATAAGGGATTGTATATGGAACCCTTAAGCAAGATAACTGCTCTACTAATGCAGGTAGCTTGACATTTTGTCTGCAATTTACAGTTTTAGAGAACTGGGTAGAGCTGTGTGAAATTAGTGAGTTGTCCTGGGTATCCCAGTCATTATATGTAAATGGCAGTGCTGGAAACTAAATCTTTCTGACTTTGAGGAGATCTCTCTATTCTAATTAGCAATTTTCAAAAAATAATACTCTTTGAAATTTAATTTTTATATAATATTCTTTGCACTTTAAAACATCAGACATTATGATTGGCAACAAAATGGTCAAAATATGCAAATATGAAATTTATTTCATTTAAAATTAATGTTATGTAATTATATAACAACAGAACTTCTGAGGGAAAGAAGTGCAGGAGCCATTGCCTTACTCCAGCAGTGATTCCAGAATTCATATCTAATATCATTGGCTGCCAAAAAAGACTTAGATGACAACCTTTTATTGCTATGCTACTTTAGCCTGTGTTGGACTGACTCAGTGATCTGTTTTAGTACTCTACCACCATCAAGAAGCTCTGTCTTCAAAATAACGTGATTTATAGTTCTGTGCAAAGAAGCTCAGCTAGATCTTGGGTGGCTAAAATACCTATTTTTTTTAATCTTCCCTCCATAGACTTGATTTACTAAATAGTCTACTGTAAAATGGCCTACATATCATTTTAGGACTCCACAGCCCTTCAGACTGCTTACCTGAGCCTGTTTAATGTTCAATTGCATTGATTAGTTCCCTTGTGAACCATGGTCCCATTTGAGAGACTACCTGAAATGGAAGCTCATTGACTGAAGGCTTGTGATCTTCTGGTTGTTGGTGAGTAATCAATGAAATTTAATTTTTGGGTGGTCCACAATTAATGTCAATACTATCACTACTTCTACCAGAATTAAAGCCAGCCTCACCACCACCTCCATCCACCTTTTGGTACAGTGGAAAAAATATTTAAATTGGAATCAGAGGACCTTTTGGTTCAAATCCTAGAAGTTCCACTTACTACATTGCTGAACTTGGGCAAGTCACTGAATCTTACTAGGCCTTCATCTATAAAATTTAAGGTTTGGACTAAGTGCCCCCTAAGGACTTTTCTGGTTCTACTCCTGTAATCCTAGGATTATTTGTCAGAGGAAATTACAACAGTGGCTTGAACTGCCATTGATTATCATGGTGCTCTTTATTTTTTGTTCCTCATGAGTTAGTCTTTTGTATAAGGTTTTGTTTGGTGAAGAATAGTTGAAATGTAGGTTTTGAGGTCCACAAGATAAAAATGTGTAGAAGCACTGGTTGTAGTTGACATTTACTTTAAAGTTTACATGCATTTATTTTCATTGTTTCTCTTGATCTTCACACTATAAGATAGGTACTATAGCTTTTATTATCCCAATTTTATAGATTAAAAAAGAGCAGATGCTCTGAAAGGTTAAGTGGCATACCCAGGCACACACAGAAACTTAATGTCTAAGTTGGAATTTAACTCAGATTCTTCATAACAAGTCCAGTTTTTTTTTTCATTACATCAATGTGTCTCCTAGTGGAGATTTACCAGGGAATTGAGTCCTAGACCTTCAATTTTAACCATGAATGGTAATAATAATTCTTAGGTCTTGATCTTACATTCCTCTCCCCACCCACTGCCTTAGTATCCAAAACTTAAATGGTTCAATTTTGTGGTTGTTTCCTGTTCTCTTCCCCTGGTTCTTCTTTAGAGGACATTTTGATTTTCTCCTTGGATTTCTTTCCATAAATTTTTTTAATCTGATGCAGCCTCAAGAAAGGCATTGAATTTCATACTGATCATCTGACTCCTCTAAAGCTCATTCTTGACTAGTCCTCCAAGTCCATGACATTGGCAATAAATTCCAGTTGAGGCTTTGAAGTGTCATTCACAAAACCAAACACACAATGGACCACAAAAGTGGTTAGGAAGCCTCCCTGCTCCCTACTGAACACTTTTAAATACAGAAAATTGGATTTTTTTTCAAGAATGTAGTGAGGAATAAGATGCTTATCTCTTCTTCTTTCAGGTATAAAAGAATATTGAAAGTACTCATTGAGATGAATGACTAAAGAATTTGGCATCCTGGGGAAGAGAATTATCTAGAACATCTACACGATCAGAATCTCCGATAACAGTCATTTTTACTGGTTTACATTGAATTTAAACCTGTGCCCATGAGTTATATAAAGTGGAAAATTGAGGTAAATGCCTCCTTATGTCAAAAATTGTGTCTCTGTGTTACTTCTGTTCTACCTTCCTATTAAAAATATTACTGTATTTTGTTTAAAAAAAGAGAGAATTACCCTGTGATACAATTAACCAGATGATTGGCCAGTTAAACAATGTTTCTCTAAGGTTTCTTCCCAGAGTTCTCTGAATACTTCCAAGTCTTTTATTATTCTTTCTTTTGTAGGCACCTTTTCCCCCCTTTGTTCAAGTTTTTTTTTCTGATTTTTTTTCTCCTTGTTCTTTAAAAATTGCCCTGAAAGTGTGTCTCTACATCACATGTCCATTTTGGTCAACCATTTTCCTAGACCTTTTCTGTGATCCCCATTTTATTTTAGGTAGTAGGTCCATTGTGTTACTCACTTTCTAAAACCATTACATGTTCAATGAATTCCAATTGCAAATACACATGCGTATTAAGAATAGAGTCTGATACACTCTCTGCTTTTATATATGGTAGGTCTATTAAGGCTGTGAAGTTCCTTTTCAAGCCAGTACTAGCTCTCTATATCATAAGAGCATTCATGATACAAACAAATCAATGAACTTCCCCTTCCTGAGTCTTCTGACAATTTTAGAAAGGAAATCATGATTTTCTGAAATAAAATGGACTGTTGTTATCAAATTCTCATACCAAGCACTAACTCCACCCTTCCAAAAACAAATAAAATAAAACAAAGCAAAATATTACTGAGATACAGCCAATGTGAAATTCAAAACCAAGTCTTTATGGAATGTAAACAATCCAAATGAAGGCTTATTTCAGGCAACCATCCTCTCAAATTGAGAATTTGTGGTCATTACTGGCTTTGGATAGATTCACATGAAGTGATTGAGAAGTAGAAAAACCTTTATTCTATTACCAACACTTTGAGGATAATTCAAACAATTGGGGAAAAAACCCTGAAGTGCTATAAATATTATGTGTATGTGGATTGAGGGGTGAGGAGGAAAAAAATGTACTTTTATGACTGAATGTGTATACAGAGGTGTGGAGAGCATATAAAAGTCTAAATTCAGTGGCATTCACAGATTGCAAGCCTCCATAAAACCAATGGTGCAGGCAGCAGGCCCCTCAAATGTTTCCAGGGAATTGGTGTACTTATCATAAAGCAGTCACAGATGATAATCTGGAAACTCTAATTACAGACTCATTGCTGTGTGAGATTTTCCCATCAAAATAGTACTGGTGATATATATTCAATAACAGTCCTTAGAAATATTGATCCGTGAAAAGTTTCTTATTCCATCATCCATTCAAATAGACAATTAGCCATTTTTCTAAAGACTGAAAACACTTAACTCACATCAAGTGCTCTCTCTCTCTCTCCCTCTCTCCCTCCCTCCCTCTCTCCTTCTCTCAGCTTATATTAATGACAAATGGGCTTTTCTTTGCAGCAGGAGTGGGTCATACAAGCACCTCAATGTGATAAAAATTTTATTTCCTTTGGCTTCTCACTAACACATGTCTTTCCTATTTTAGTACCATATGGGAGTCTGACATAGGCTGCATTCAAACAAGCTGCACCTGTGTGGCTCTATAGACTGACATTGCATGTGCTTATTTCCCAGAGATACAAATTGTGTAGAGTGTCTATAGCCATGCCCCCTGGGTGTTCATTATCCTGGGTGATCACCTGGGAGTGGCCAATTTGGAGCAACCTTGGCAGTGAGAAATCAAAACGATTTGTATATGGGGTGACGGCTTCAGTGCTAAATTTTTGCCTGATGCCATTTAACATGTATGAACTGTAAATGCCTCAAATGTTTTGCTTATCATGGGAAAACAGTGGGTTTGTACAGCTATAGAGGATGCTCAGTACAATATTGTTCAACGTAGAAGAGACACAAGGGCAGCAGGCAGTGCAGAAAGTGACAAACCATTAAGCTAATCCTATAAAGATCTTGGCTGTCAGGTGGCACATTTCCTGAATACTTAGAAGGCAATAAGAGAGGCTTATTAATGGTTCATCACCGTTCTTCTACTGCTTATATTGCTAATATGCAAACACTGCCCTTTTTAGTTGAGATTTTCAGCACATCAGAACATCACTTTCATGGCTACTGTATTTTTTCCCCTGGGTAATTGAAGCATTACCATGGAAGACAATGATTGATGATGCCTTTAACAGTCTAAAAAAGCACAGGCTATTTTTGAGAGTGTGCCATGTCTATAGAAGGAACAATATGAGCACTACAGTGTGCCAGAACTTCACACACACACACACACACACACACACACGCATGCACGCACACATCCTTTATAGATTTAGGTATGGTGTGTTCACCTTTTCCTCCTCTCATCCCTTTCTTCCCTCCCTTTTCTTTTTACTTACTGACTACTTCACCAACAGTGTAGCCAACAAACAAGGCTGGAGTGTTATCAGTTGTTTAATGTAATTAACGAGTTGTGCCATGAAAGATTGACTGCAATGCCTTGTTTCCTAGAGCTGCACAGCCAGTCCTGCTTGTGACAGCCAAGCTGAGCTCAGAGTGCCTGCTTGCCAGCCTGCATCAGAAAATTGAGCAGGAGAAAGAGAGTTGTGATCCTCTCCTTAAAAGCATAATTTCAGAATTTGCTCTAAGGATTTCAGCCTATATTATCTCATTTCTGGTCACTTCATTCTTCTTCAGCTTTACCCTTTTGTTTTTCTTGCCCTCCTCTCTGTTCTTTGATGCTCCAGGCACTGTCTTTCTCTAGATTCAGCAAGGTAAAACAAAAAGATCACTGGAACAGAAATGAGGGCTAAGGGTTCTAGGCTGGATATTGTGACTTATGATATGACTTTGGGAAGGTCTCTTTGAGCCTCAGTTTCTTCATCTGTGAAGGAAGTAGTAGAATCAGTCAAAGCTTGAACTCCCTACTTTACTATTCTAAGACCCAGAGATGCCTGGAATCTGAACTTTCTAGTTAACTCTCCATTTCCATCAGCAGATTTGTTTGGTTTCTACTCCATGGAACATCAAGCCTTTATGATGTGTGCCCCTTCGCCATTTTTCAACTTCTTTTTGATAGTCTTCCTATTTCTTACTTGTATCTTCAGTGCTTAGAACAATATATAACACATAATAGGTGCTTAAAATATTTATTGAATTTAACTGAAAGAATTATTTTTTTTACTTTTGTCTCTGACCCACAGAAGGAATAAAACAATGTAGGTTTTTTTTTTTTATTGATGCAGGTTATATGTATGCCTTCTGCAATATTGGTTCATATGCATTTCATGTTTCTGTGGCTGTTCTATCTTTATAGTTATTACCTCTATACTGATGATTTTCAAATCTTTTTATCCAACCCTGACCTCACTGCTCACTTTCAATTTCACATCTCCAACTCTCTTTAAGTCCCAGATAAAATCTTGCCACCTATGGGAAAACTTTTCAAATCTTGCTTAATTCTAGTGCCTTCCCTAGTGCCTTGCTATGTATCCTGTATATAGCTTTTTTGGACATAGTTGTTTTCATGTTGTCTCCCTCATTAAATTGTGAGCTTCTCAAGGGCAGGAACTGTTTTTGTTTGTTTGTTTGTTTGTTTGTTTGTTTGTTTGTTTGTTTTTGCCTTTTGTTATATACCCAACACTTAGCACAGTGCCTGGCACATAGTATAAATGTTTGTGGAATGACTGACTAGATTTTAAGTTTCTGTAATACATGGTCTTTATTCAATTCAATAACATATGACCAAAGCATCTACTATACTGCTCTATATTTAATGGTTATTTAATAAATGTTGGCTCACTTAATAGTACTTGATAAGGCTATGCAACCAAACCTAAACACTCATGTAGGTTAGGTGGATATTGAAATAGAAGTCAAAAAACATACACAGTCAAAACAAATACATAACAATTTAATAATAATAGGGTAACCCATAAAATAAACAAAACTATGAATGGCCTTCAGTCTTGTACATACTCCTTCCCTCTTCCATTTTTTTATAGTGACAATGGCAGGGTAGCCTGAAAGGTAGCAGAGTGCTAAGAATCAGACCTTCTTTTTTAAGACTATGAATAAATTTTGAGTATAAATGCTTTTTGTGAGATTATGAGTCCAATGATCAACTAATAGACAAATTACTTTAGAACTTGAATGATATCAAGGTTAACATTATTGCTAAAAGAAGATAAGCTTTTCAAATGATGAAGGTAAGAGATGACAAGTCAATAGCCAAGGTGTTCTTCTGGTAACATCAGATTCTCAGGAGAAAACAAGCAAGGCCTCTGGAATGTTGTTGTTTGGATACTGAGACAAACATTTTGGAGGAAGTAGACCAAAGTAGCAATGATCAGCAAGCATGGGTAGGTTATAATCTTCCTGATTGCAGGAAAATCCCAAATTGATTAAAAATAAATTTAAGTATCTAGGAGGATCTTAGAATATAACCTTTTTGAAGGCAAGAAATGTGTATTTCTTTTTCTATAAAGATGCAATTTCTAGCAGTTATTTATTTACATATCTAATAGTGCCTGGATAAGCCTAGTAGCTTTATAAATAGTAATGAGATGGAAGAAGAACAGTTGGTGTTGTTTCTCTTTGTCAGAGAATTTGAGGCATGGGAGAATTAAAGAAGTTCCCTAAGGCCACAAAGCAAATAAGTAGTGAGGAAAGGAAGAAAATATTTTTGATCTTGAGGGCCCACTGGCTCCTTAAATTTGCTCAAATTCTAAAATGAAAAAAAAGGCAAGAATATGTTTCTTGAAGGTACAGAATTATATACTTTCCTGAAAATTAACTAGTAATTTTGATAGCATTGAATGTAAACAGATTTCCAAACTTTATTTCAAAAGATTGATGAATCTCTTATTTCTTCAATACAGGGAGTCCTTTAATATACATTATGGATCACAGAAGATCAGATTTGTAAAGAACAGAACAAGGCAATTAATCCAAGCTATAACTAACCATGAATTCCTTCTACAACATCCCTCATTCCTAAAGAAAATTAGGTAATACCATTGTTAGAGCACTAGACATGGAGTAAGAAAGACTAGAGCACAAATTGTGTGTGTGCATATATGTATATACACATACACATATGTGTGTATATATACAGATATAGATAGTTACAGATACAGATATCATTATAAATACATATATACATATGTGTGTATATATGTATACACACACACATATATGTGTGTATATATACATACATATATATGTATGTGTGTGTATATATATATATATATATGTAAATCCATTACCTTTGCATCTGAATGTGAGTTGTATATGTCATTATGAGTTCTCTGGAATTATGTTTAGTCATTGTGTTGATCAAAGTACCTAAAGTCTCAAAGTTGTGTGTCTTTCAATACTGTCCTTGTTATATAAATTGTTCTCTTAGTTCTGCTCACTTCCCTTTGCATCATTTCATGAGTCTTCAAAGTTTTCTCTGAAGCTATATCATTCATCTTTTTTTAAGAGCATAATGGTATTCCATCACATTCTAATACCATAACTTTTTCATCTCCTCCTCAAATGATTGGCATCCACTGTTTCCAAATCTTTGCCAATACAAGAGCCATTATAAATATCTTTGTACGTATGGGTCTTTTCACTCTTTTTTTCATATTTTTGTTGGGATATAGACCTAGTCGTGGTATTGCTTGGCCAGAAGATTTTTTTTTTGTTTAGTTTTGTTTTCTTTGGCATAAATTAAAATTATTTTCCTGAATGATTGGACCAGTTCATGGTCTCAATCACAACTTATTAATGTATCTGTATTTCCATAGCCCCTCCAGTATTTGTCATTTTACATTTTATCAACTTTTCTAACCGTATAGGTGCAGATCATTAGAACTATTTTAATTTGTATTTTTCTAATTATTATTGCATTAAAGCATATTTTCATAGGGGCATTGACAACTTAGATTTCTTCTTCTGACAAATGCCTATTCATTTATTAATTGGGTAATGATTTTTACTCTTATCAGTAAGTCAGTTCCCTATATATTTTAGAAATTAAACTTTTAATAAAGAAATAATGCTAATGTTTCCCTAATTTCCTGTTTTTCTTTTAATTTTATCTGAAATAGTTTTGTTTGTGCTCAATTTTTAAATGTTATGTAATCAAAATTGTACATTTTGTTTTTCGTGAACTTTTTTATATCTTATTTGGTTCCTTCTCCATAGATTTGACAGGTAATTTCTTTCATTCTCCTTTATTTTTATGACATCAGACTTTATTTTTAAATCACATACACATTTGGGAATTTTAGTGGTAAACATTTTGAGATGTTGGTCTATTCTTTTTTTCTGCCATATTGTTATCAGTGTCCCTTACAGTTACTTTTTTTTTTCTTCTGAATAGTGAGTTCTTCCCCCTTCCTCCAAAAGTTAGGACATTTGTTTTTATCAAAAACTAAGCTACTGTTTTCTTTCACTTCTGTACTTTGTGTATGCAATTGTTTCACTGATCAACTTCTTTATTTTTTATTCAATACAAACTTCTTTTGATTATTAAGGCTCTGTAATGTATTTTGAGATCTACTATTGTTACATTCATTGTTTCATATTTTCTCCTTTAATTCCTTTAAATATTATTGACTTGTTCCTCCAGAAGAATTCTATTACTATTTTTTAACTCTATCAAACAATCTTTTCATACTTTTATTGGCAGTAAATAATTGAATGAATTCATGTAGTACTATCATTTCCTATCTAATTAAGTTGGATTTATGTCTTTTAAATTTATACCTTCCTTATATCATCTATTAATTATTGGTAGGTGGTTAGGTGGCAGAGTGAACAAATTGATGGGTGTAGTAGAATTAGGAAGGCTTGATTTCAAATCCAAAATCAGACACTTATTAGCAATGGGACCTTGATAAATTTATTTAACTTTTGTTTGCTTCAGATTTGTCAATTATAAAATGATATCACTTAGTTTACAAGGCTGTTGTGAGGATCAATTCAAATAATAATTTTAAAGTTCTTAGCACAATGGGTAGACCATAGCAGGAAATATATAAATACTATCATTATCAGTATTAGTATCCTACTCCCTTTTAATTTTTTAAAGTATTGTATTTTAAGATTTTTTAATCATATTTTTTAATCCTGATCTATTTGAGAATGCAAAATTTTATAATGGTGGCCATATATTTTCTGCGTGTGGGTTGGCAAGTAGAATTCCAAGATTTTTATATTCTCTTTAGTTACTATATATTGAATTTTTCTTCTGTTTTTTCATGCTGAAATTTATTGGTATAAATAAAAATTAAAATGATTTTTGTGGATTTGTGTTATATGCTGCATCCTCATTAAAGTTGTATTTTTTAATTAACATTTAAAGTAGAATTGATAGGATTCTTTAAATAAGCCATCATTTGAAAGAAGTCATTATTTCATTTTTTTCTTTACCTATGCTTATTCTCACAACATTTTTTTGCCTTATTGCTATCGATAGATTTCTGCCACTGTATAGAATAGTTATGATGACAATGGACAATCTTGCTTTACCTCTCATCTCATCAAAAATGTTTTTAGGGTATTCTTTTTACAAATGATATGCAATATTGGTTTTAAATAGTTAATACTTATCATATTAAAGAAAGGTCTACCCATTCCTTTGTTTTCTAGTCTATTTTAGCAGGAATAGATATCACATATTACTATTTTTTCTTTATTTATTGAGTTAATTGTCTGATGTTTTTTATTAATTGTTTAATTATACGTATTGTTTTCCTAATATTGAATCAATTCCAAATTTCTGCCATAAATCCAGACTGGTCATAATGTATAAACTTTGCAAAATATTCCTGCAGTATCCTTGCCAATGTTATTCAAATTTTTGCATCAATAATTATTAAATATATAGGTTTCTTGATTTCCTTATCTTTTTAGACTATCTCTGGTTTAGATACCAAGACAATATTTGTATCATAGAAAGAATTATTTAGGAGCTTTTTTTTCTTTTTTTAAATAGTTTTTTTTTTGTTTGTTTTCATTGATGTGATTAACTGTTCTTTAAACATTTAGTACAACATTTATCTCTCTCTCTCTTTCTTTCTTTTAATGACTTCTTCAGTTTCTTTTTCTATGATGGCATTATATAAATCCTTTATTTCCTATTATCTTAATCCAGGCAATTTATGTTTTTTTGTTGTTGTTTTTTATATATTCATATAAAATATCTTGGAGTCCTCATCACCTATAGGAAAACTCTTTTCATTTTGAACTATGTTCAGTACATCCTTCAAGAGAGTGGTAAAGATATGCTACTTATATTTATCTTATTTTCTCCCTTAATGCTATTAATATTATTCTATTCTTAGATTTCTTTTTTCTCAGGAGGACATGAGTTCAAATCCAGCTTCAGACACTTGACACTAGTTGTGTGACCCTAGGCAAGTCACTTAACTCCTATTGCCTCACCAGAAAGAAAAAAAAGGAGATATGACACATAAACAAATATAAAACAAAATAATACATGATAAAATACATGGAAAATCCAAAGAAGGAAAGGCCTTTCTTGATTAAAGGTAAGGGGAAGATGAGAGAAGATTTTTCAGGATAAATGAAAACCATGTATACTCTTTGACCTAGGAATATCACTACTAGGTCTGTATCATGAATGAGATTAAAAAACAAAAAGGAAATGGACCTATATGTACAAAAATATTCATAGATGCTCTCTTGGGGGTGGCAAAGAATTGGAAATTGAGGGGATGCCCATCAATTGGTTAATGGCTCAACAAATTGTGGTATATGATTGTGATAAAATACTATTGTGCTATAAGAAATGATAAGCTAGGTGCTCTCAGAAAAAGTGGAAAGACTTATACAAACAGATGCAAAGTGAAATGAGTAGAACTAGAAGAATGTTTTACACAGTAACAGCAATAATGTAAGATGATCAACTGTGAATGATTTACCAGTTCTCAGCAATATGATAATCCAAGACAACTCTGAAGGACTTATGATGAAAAATGCTATCCATCCCTAGAGAAAGAAATAATGGCATCTGTATATAGATCAAGGTATACTTTTTTTTAGGTTTTTTCCCCCTTGAATTTTTTTTGCAACATGACTAATATGGAAATATATTTTGACTATACATATATAACCTATATCAAATTGCTTGCCTTCTCAATGAAGGTGGTAGGAGAAAATTTGGAACTCAATTTTTCAAAAATATTGCTCTAAACAAATTCTAAAGCAGTGGAACCCACAAAAAAGACAAAGTGAAATAAATTTCCAGCCTAATACAACCTGGATGTTTGATCAGAAAGGTATATTGACCTGGGTGGGGAGAGGAATGTAGTTTGGCATTGGTGTGCAGACAAAACAGTCCTCAGTGAACTGGAGCAGCCCTCAGAGGGCTGAATCATGGGCAGCTGTGGTGATTTCTGGACTTCTCAACTCATGAACACCAAAGACAACTTAGAAGGTTAGTAGGAAAAATCTGTGACTGTGGTAAGAGAGAAGCTCAGTCCTAGCCCCAGTCCCCACATGCAGCCTGAGGCAGCTGCTTCCTGAACTTCAGGCCCACAAACTAAAGGGGAATTGAGTGGCTGATCAGAAGGGGATCTCAGGGGTCTCTTTGTTGGTGCTGAGGCAGGATTCTCTTGCTTTGCCCATGCTTGGATCTGGGTCACAGTTCTGGGTGCTGATCCTGGGGCAAGGAGGAATGCTGGTGTGGTGCAGTTTGTAGTGGTGGTAGAGAGGGAATCTTCTTCACAGTTCCAAGGCAGAAAAGAGTGATTGTGGTCACTCATAGACCAGAGCACAAGCCAGGAAAGGAGTAAACACCCCACTCCTGATCATCACCACTTTGGAAGACCTGAAAATTTACAGGTCCACAGAAGTATCTCTGAAAACAGCTGCACAAAACCCCTGAAGTTTGGGACAGTACATTCTCCACTCTGAAACAGACGCCTACTTTAACAAAGAGTTTACAATTCAAGTAATTGTCTGGAATCATGACCAAACCTCGCAAAAAAAGGCAGACCATAGAATCTTTGCTTGGTGACAAACAACATTGAAACATACAACTAGAAGAAGACAACAAAGTCAAAGCTCCTACATCCAAACCTTCCAAGAAAAATATGAATTGGTCCTAGGCCATGGAAGAGCTGAAAAAGGATTTTGAGAGGCAAGTAAGAGAAGTAGAGGAAAAACTATGAAGAGAAATGAGAGTGATGCAAGAAAATCATGAAAAAAAAGGCAACAACTTGCTAAAAAAGTCACAAAAAATACTGAAGAAAATAACACCTTAAAAAATAGCCTAACCCAAATGGCAAAAGAGGTCCAAAAAGCCAATGAGGAGAAGAAAGCCTTAAAAAGCAAAACTGGTCAAATGGAAAACGAATTCCAAAAACTTACTGAAGAAAATACTTCCTTAAAAATTATAATGAAGCAATTGGAAGCTAGTGACTTTATGAGAAATCAAGACACTGTAAAACAAAACCAAAAGAATGAAAAAACAGAAAACAATGTGTAATATCTCATTGGAAAAACAACTGACCTGGAAAATAGATCCAGGAGAGGTAATTTAAAAATTCTTGGACTATCTGAAAGCCATGATCAAAAAAAAAGCCAAGGTATCATCTTTCAAGAAATTATCAAGGAAAACTACCCTGATATTTTAGAACCAGAGGGCAAAATAGAAATTGAAAGAATCCACTGATTACCTTCTGAAAGAAAACCCCAAAGGAAAACTCCTAGAAATATTGTGGCCAAATTCCAGAGTTCCCAGGTCAAGAAGAAAATATTGCAAGCAGCCAGAAAGAAGCAATTCAAATATTGTGGAAACACAATCAGGATAACACAAGATTTAGCAGCTTCTATATTAAGGAACCAGAAGGCTTAGCATATAATATTCTGGAAGGTAAAGGAGAGAGGATTACAAGCAAGAATCACCCACCCAGCAAAACTGAGTATAATCCTGGGGAGGGGGAATGGATATTCAGTGAAACAGAGGACTTTCAAGTATTCTTGATGAAAAGACCAGGGCTGAAAAGAAAATTTGACTTTCAAATACAAGACTCAAGTGAAACATGAAGATATAAACAGGAAAGAGAAATCATAAGAGACTTATTAAGGTTGAACTGTTTACATTCCTGCATGGAAAGATGATATTTGTAACTCATGAGACCTTTGTCAGTATTAGGGAAGTAGGGGGGAAATTATATGTATGTATGTATGTATAGATAGATAGATAGATAGATAGATAGATAGATAGATAGATAGATAGATAGATAGAGGGCACAGGAGGAGTTGAAGATGAAGGGGTGATACCTGGAGAATAAAATTAAGGAGTTAGGATTATATTGGATGAAGGAGAAAGGGAGAGGTAGAATGGGGTAAATTATCTCACATAAAACAGACAAGAAAAAGCTTTTATGGTGGAAGGAAATGGGGAAGGTGAGAGGGAATGAGTGAATCTTATTCTCATCAGATTTGGGTTAAGGAGGGAATAACATACATACTCAATTGGGTATGGAAATCTATTTACCCTACAGGATAATAGGGGGGAAGCAGACAAGAGAGCAGGGAGATGATAGAGGGGAAGGCAGATTGGGGGAGGGAGTAATCAGAAGCAAAGACTTCCGAGGAGGGACAGGGTCAAAAGAGAAAATAGAATAAATGGGGGATGGGATAGGATGAAGGGAAATATATTTAGTTTTTCACAACATGACTACTATGGAAGTGTTTTGCATTACTACACATGTATAAAGTGTATTGAATTGCTTACCTTCTCAGTGAGGGTGGGTGGGGAGGGAGGAAGGGAGAAAATTTGGAACCCAAAGTTTTAAAAACAAATGTTTAAAAAAAAGTTTTCACATGCAACTGGGAAATAAGATATACAGGAAATGAGGTATAGACATCTATCTTGCCCTACAGGAAAATTGAAGGGGAAGGGGATAAGAGAAGTGGGGGGAGAGATAGAAGGGAGGGCAGATTAGGGGAAGAGGTATTCAGAATGCATGCCATCTTGGGGTGGAGAAGGGATGAGATGGGGAGAAAATTTGGACCTCAAAATCTTGTGGAAGTAAATGTTGAAAACAAAAAAATAAATAAATCATGATTAAAAAAATTAAAAAATTGTATTTACAAGTAACTGAAGTAAAATAAAATGCTAAATAAGAAAAGAAGAGGAACCTGAATTGGCCAGGCTCTTGGGAAGCTAGGTGGTAGAGTAGATAAAAAAGTATCAGGAAGACCTTATTACAAATCCTGTCTTAGTTAATGAGTGACTATTGGACCGAGAAATTCACTTAATCTCTCTTAGCCTCAGTGTCCTCATCTGTAAAATGGAGATAAAATTTTTTTAAAAATCACATGGTTGTAGTCAGGATGATTTATTTTAATACATAAAGCCCTTTGAAAAACTTAAAATTCTATAAATGGTAATTATTTACAAATAACAATATTCTGGCACTAATGTAAAATATAATTTGGAGTGTGAAATGTGTAACTACAATGATTTTTAGGAGGCTATGAGAGTGGTGAAGGCAGGTGGTTAGAAATGTCAGTGGTATGATGGTGGCAGTGAAAACAATATATTGGAGATGAAATAGGTGCATGGTGCTTGAGGTATGTGATACTCTGAGAATACAGATGTGATAAAACTTGCTAATTGGGCAGGAGAAATGAGAGAAATGAAAATGTTAAAGATAGTTCAAGATTTCAAATAGGAAACTATTTTTTAATTCCACAAAAAGAAATGATATAATCACAAGACGAAAGTTTGGGAAGGATGATAACAATAATTTCAATTTGAGACATGGTAAGTTTTGGGTGCTAATGGAATATTACATGAAGAGATATTCTATCAGTGATTGAAAAATTGAGTCTGGAGTTTGGGAGAAAAATAGATTTGGGGCAGATTTTCATTCTTCCCTCTATTCACTATTTCAGTCCTTCCAAAAGGCTTCTTACCTAATTGAGTTTCACTACTTTACAAGGATATCTTTGAGGCTCTGGGAAGATAGATATACACAGGTCTTTCTGACCATCAAGTAAAGTTACCAGAGTAACTCAAGCATAACCTATAAAAGAATACAAAATTAGCAGATCATAGTTTTAGATCTGGAAGGGAATTTGGATATCATTTATTCTAAGTCCCTTATTTTACAAATGATGAAATTGAAATAGGCTAAATGATTGATCCAAGGTTACCTAGTTATCAAATATTAGGGGAAGTATATGAGTCCAGGTTCCACAACAACTACAACAACAACACTTTCTACTGTACAATGTTCCCTCTAAGCAACTTTCAGTTTGGGGTATTCTAATGTAGTATACTCTGTATTAAATTTATTATCTAATTTTCTTCAAATCCCTGACATTCTAAAATATTAACAAGAGTCCTAAATGAATTTCCTTATAACTACCCATGAATTGATGAAATTTGTCATGTATTTGGAGGCAAATTTTGTAGGCAAGTTGCTTGATTAGGGGATTTTCATTTCAGTTGCCAGTGTACTATAGGAGATTGTCCTCTTTCAGATATTAATACTAATTTGAGTTTAGATAGTCTAGTTATTATTTTATTTTTAATAGACTAATAAGTATGGGATATTGTACGACAAAAAAAAAATCTGGCCTCTAGTATATTTAGGAATTCCTATATGAGGACACAATTAAGAGTTGCAGAAGATGAGAAGATATGTATGGACTGTTTCCATCACTTTTGAGGGAAGAACTCACATTGATGTCTAGGATACATTGAAGGACTGGAGTCCAAGTACCATATGCCAAGTGACAATGATAGATGATAGAAAGATAGATAGATAGATAGATTACTAGGTAGATTGAAAGGTAGATAGATAGAAAACCAATTTATAGCATACTGAACTATCTGAACTAACATTTAGATTGCACTATTGACCCAGATAAAAGTATATTGGCAAAAGAAATGAGGAAATAAAGCTTTCCTATCTTTAATTCTCTGCAATTTTCTTCCTACTCTTGACTTTTATGAGTGTTGGAGAGGCTTGATATCTCTCTTGTACAGTCTTCCATCTGTGCTCTTCTATTTTCATACAGAGCAACAAATACCTGAGTCCAGATTCTGGTGGAAGAAAATGAGGAGAAGAGAGGCTACAGTTACTCTTCTGGCTGGCATGTTCCCAGCAGGAGGTAGACAAAAAGTTTAAATCAAAAAAGGAAAAAAATTCATTTGGTCCTGGAGAAAACCAGGTTAATTTTGTTGATTACTTAATTCATAGAGTCCTATATCCTGAAAAGAGACAGGTAGGTGGTACAATTCCAGCCTCACCAGGGTTGGAAAAGGAAGATGAGTTTAAATCTGGCATAAGACACTAGCTGTGTGATCCTGGGCAAATCACTTAATCCTATTTGTCTCCATTTTCTCATTTGTAAAATGAGTTAGAGAAGGAAATGGCAAACCACTCCAGTACCTTTGCAAAGAAAACAATAAATGAGGTTGCACAGAGTTGGACAAGATTAAAATGACTGAACAACAACATGCTGAAAAAGCACCAATTGTTTTGTTTTGAGAGTGTGTGCTTGTGTGTATGTGTGTATGTGTGTGTGTGTTTTAAGTATATGATTATTTATAACCAGAGTATCTAGCAAGGCCCTTTTTTATACCAAATGTGGCAGGCAAACATCCAAGGAGAATGCCCACAGTGTAAAGAAATAACCACTGAAGTGCTTATGTTGGTAGAAGTTGTTTGATTGAATATAATGAACCCTTGTGTTTATATTTGCTTTCATTTTTGGACCATTTTGTATGAATTACTACTTCTCAGTACATAGTGAATTTTAACACTCTCTTTTTGGAATTGTATGAAATCATTTATTCTTTTTTGCACTTAATAATATTTTTTCAATTACATGTAAAGATAGTTTTTGACATTCGTTTTTGTAAGATTTTGAGTTCCAAATATTTCTCCTGCCCTCTCTTCCTTTCAGCTTCCCAAGACAGCAAGCAATGTGATGTAGGTTGTATGTATATATTTTAAATGTCTTTGCACATTAGTCATGTTGTGCAAGAAGAATCAGAACAAAAGGGGAAAGCCACAAGAAAGAGAAATAAAACAAACAAAAGAGAAACTTAGTGTGTGTCAATCTGCATTCAGACTCTGGATGTTGATAGAACGAGCCTTTTGGAATTGTCTTGGATCATTGTATTGCTGAGAATAACTAAGTTTGTCATAGTTGATCATCACCCAATGGTGCTATTATTGTGCAAAATGTCCTCCTAATTCTGTTTATTTCACACTCTGCATCAGTTCATGTAAGTCTTTCCATGCTTTTTTTTTTTACTGAAATCTGCCTGCTCATCATTTCTTATACAACAATAGTATTCCATTATATTCATATGCCACAACCTGTTCAGCCATTCCCCCATTGATGGGCATCCCCATGGTTTCTAATTATTTTACAACCCAAAAAAGAGCTGCTATAAATATTTTTGCATATGTGGGTCTATTTCCCATTTTATGATCTCTTTGGGGTACAGACATAGTAGTGGTATTGCTAGATCAAAGAGTATTAACAGTTTTATAGCCCTTTGGACATAATTTGAAATTGCTCTCCAAAATGATTGGATCAGTTCACAAGTCCACCAACAATGCATTAGTGTTCCAATTTTCCCACATCTTCTCCAACATTTATCATTTACCTGATTTGTCATTTTGGCCAATCTGATGGGTGTGATGTGGTACCTCAGAGTTATTTTGATTTGTGTTTCTCTAATCAATAGTGATTTAGAGCATTTTTTATATGACCGTAGATGTTTTTAATTTCTTCATCTGAAAACTGCCTGTTCATATCCTTTGACCATATATCAATTGGTGAATGACTTGTATTCTTATAAATTTGACCCAATTCTCTATATATTCGAGAAATGAGATCTGTATTAGAAACACTGGCTATAAAGATTGTTTCCCAGTTTTCTGTTTTCCTTCTGATTTTGGTTGCATTCGTTTTGTTTGTGTAAAACCTTTTTAATTTGAGGTAATCAAAATTATCCATTTTGCATTTCATAATGTTCTCACCTCTAGTTTGGTCATAAAGTCTTCCCTTCTCCATAGATCTGACAAGTAAACTGTTTGTTGCTCTCCTAACTTGTTTATGGAATTACCCTTTATGTCTAAATCAAGTAGCCATTTCAATCTTATCATGGTATTAGGTGTAAGATGTTGGTCTATGCTTAGTTTCTTACATGCTATTTTCAAGTTTTCTCAGCAGTTTTTGTCAAATATTGAGTTCTTATCCCAAAAGCTAGGGTCTTTGGGTTTATCAAACAGTTGATTAATAGAGTCATTTACTACAGAGTCTTCCATATCTAACTTATTCCACTGATCCACTACTCCATTTCTTAGCCAATACAAGATAGTTTTGATGATTGCCACTGTATAGTACAGTTTGAGATCTGATACAGTAGGCCACCTTCATTTGCAATTTTCATTAATTACCTTGAGACCTTTTGTTATTATTTTTTCTAGCTCTATAAAATTATTTTTGGTAGTTGGATTGGTATGGCACTGAATAAATAAATTAATTTAGGTAGAATTGTCATTTTTATTATATTAACTTGGCCTACTCATGAGTGATGACTATTTTTCTGATTGTTTAGATCTGACTTTATTTGTGTGAAAAATATTTTGCAATTGTGTTCATATAGATACTGGGTTTGTCTGGGCAGGTAGCCTCCCAAGTATTTTATATTGTCTACAGTTATTTTAAATAGAATTTCTCTATCTTTTGCTCCTGAGCTTTGTTGGTAATATATAAAAATGCCAATGATTTATGTGGGTTTATTTTATATCCTTCAACTTTGCTAAATTTCTTAATTGTTTCAAGTAGTTTTTTTAGTTGATTCTCTAGAATTCTCTAAGTGTACCATATCATCATCAAAGAGTGATAGTTTTATTTCCTTGTTGCCTAGTCTAATTTCTTCAATTTCTTTTCCCCCCTTGAATTGCTAAAGCAAGCATTTCTAGAACAATATTGAATAACAGTGTTGGTAATGGGAATCCTTGTTTCACCTCTAATCTTATTGGGAATGCTTCCAACTTATCTCCATTACGTATAATACTTGATGGTGGTTTTAGATGGATACTGCTTATCATTGTAAGGAAAATCGCCTTTATTCCTATGCTCTCTAGCATTGTTAATAGAATGAGTGCTGTATTACATCAAAATCCTTTTTTTTTGCATCTGTTGAGATAATCATGTGAGTTCTGTTAATTTTGTTATTGATATGGTCAATTATGTTGATAGTTTTCCTCATATTTAATCAGTCCTGCATTCCAGATTTAAATCTTACTCAGTCATAATGTATTATCCTCATGATAAATTGCTGTAATATCTTTGCTAATATTTTATTTAAAAATTTTGCATTAATGTTCATTGGGGAAATTGGTCTACAATTTTCTTTCTTTATTTTGGCTCTTCCTGGTTTAGGTATCAGCACCATATTTATGTCATAAAAGGAATTTGGTAGGACTCCTTTGCCTATTTTCTAAATAGTTTATATAGTATTGGAATTAATTATTCTTTAAATGTTTGGTAGAATTCATTTGTAAATTCATCAGGCCCTGGAGATTTTTTCTTAGGGAGTTCATCAATGAATTGTTCAATTTCTTTTTCTGAAATGGGGTTATTTAAGTATTTTATTTCCTTTTATGTTAATCTGGCCAATTTGTAGTTTTGTAAGTCTTCATCCATTTCACTTAGATTGTCATATTTATTAGCATACAGTTGGACAAAATAGTTCCTAATTATTGTTTTAATTTCCTCTTCATTTGTGGTGAATTCAACCATTTCATTTTTTATACTGGAAATTTAGTTTTCTTCTTTCTTTTTTTTTAAATCAAATTAACCAGCAGTTTATCTATATTATAGTTTCTTTTTCATAAAACCAGTTCTTAGTTTTATTTAATAGTTCAATAGTTTTCTTACTTTAAAATTTATTAATCTCTTCTTTGGTTTTCAGAATTTCTAAATTGATATTTATTTGGGGATTTTTAATTTGTTCTTTTTCTTGCTTTTTTTAGTTGCATGACCAATTCATTGATCTCCTCTTTATCTACTTTATTCATATAAGCATTGAGAAATATAAAATTTCCCCTAACAACTTTTTTTGACTGCATCACATAAATTTAATATGTTGTCTCATTATCATCATTCTCTTTGATGAAATGATTCATTATTTCTATGATTTTTTGTGTGACTGACTCATTCTTTAGGATTAGATTATTTAGTTTCCAATTAATTTTAGTCTATTTTTCCATGGCACTTTATTACTTGTAATTTGTATTGCATCATGATCTGAAAAGGATGTATTTAATATTTCTGCAATTATGCATTTTATTATGAGGTTTTTAATGTCCTAACACATGGTCAATTTTTGTGTAGGTGCCATGTATCACTGAGAAAAATGTATATTCCTTTCTACACCCATTAATTTTTCTCCAGAGGTCTATCATATCTGATTTTTCTAAAATTCTGTTCACCTCCTTAACTTCTTTCTCATTTATTTTTTATTTTTTGTTAAATTTAGCTAGTTCTGAGAAGGGTAGGTGTATTTATTCCTGTAAGTCACTTCATTTCTCCTCTAAGAATTTGGATGTTTCCATCATAAAAAACTAACACTCACTAGCTGTGTGATACTCTGGGCACGTCACTTAACCATAATTGCCACACATAAAAAAAAAGTTCACCACTTTAGGGCAGCTAGGTGGCACAGTAGATAGAGCTCCAGCCTTGGAGTCAGGAGGACCTAAGCTCAAATCTGACCTCAGACACTTGACATTTACTAGTTGTGTGACCCTGGATAAGTCACTTAACCTTAACTGCCTCACCAAAAAAAAAAAAAAAGAATTTGGATGCTTTGTCACTTGGTGCATATATGTTTAGTATTGATATTACTTCATTGTCCATGGTACCTTTTAGCAAGATGTAATTTCCTTCCTTGTCTCTTTTAATTAGATCTATTTTTGCTTTTGCTTTGTATGAGATCAGAATTACTGCCCCTGCTTTTTTTTTTTTACTTCAGTTGAAGCATAATGTATTCTCCAGCCTTTTACCTTTACTCTCTATCTCTCTGCTTCAAATGTTTTTCTTGTAAACATCATATTGCAGGATACTGCTTTTTAATCCACTCTGTTATCTTCTTCCATTTTATAGGAGAGTTTATCCCTTTCACATTCATAGTTATGATTACTAACTGTGTATTTCCTTCTATCCTATTTTCCTCTTTATTTGTACCTTTCTCTCTCCTTTCATTCTTTACCCCCACATCAGTGTTTTGTTTCAGACCACCATATTCCTCAATCTGCCCTTTCTTCTATCAGTCCCCTTCCCTCACTTTTCTTTCCCCTTTCCCATCTTACTTCCCTATAAGAAACATTTCTCTTTTCAACTGAGGGTGTCTGTATTCCCTCTTTGAGCCAAATTTGATGAGAGCAAGGCTCAAACTTTGCTCACTCTTTCCCTTTTTTTTCTCTCTACTGTAATAGGTCTTTCTTCTTCTTGTGATATAATTTACCCTATTCTGCCTGCCCCTTTCCTCTTCTGCCCCAGCACAATCTTTTTTTCATTCTTTCTTTTTTATATCATCACATCAAAGTCAACTTATACCCACAACCTCTGCCTCTGCATACTCTAATGGCCGTAATAGAGACTGATTCTTGATGTATCATAGAGTCACTAGCTTCTACTTGCCCAGTTCTATTTTTTAAGGAATTATTTTTCTTCAGTTACCTTTTGTACTTTCTTTTCCATTTGGACAATTCTATTTTTTAAGGAGTTGTTTTCTTTGGTCAATTTTTGTGCTTCCTTTTCCAAACTGTTAAGTCTTTTTTTTTTCATGGTTCTCTTACATAACTCTCTTTCTTTTCCCAATTTTTCTTCTATCTCTCTTATTTGAGTTTTAAAATCCTTTTTGAGTTCTTCCAAGAGGACTTTCTGGGTTTGAGACCAGTTCATATTCCTCTTTGAGGCTCCAAATGTACTCATTTTGACCTTGTTGTACTCTTCTGAGTTTATGTTTTTATCTTCCCCTTCACCATAGCAGTTTTCTATGATCAGGGCTCTTTTTTTTTTGTTAACTTTTTAAAAGTTGAGCTCTGCTCCTGTGGCACAGGGGGGCACTGTCCCAAGCTTTTTGTGCTGGAAGCCAGGGGCCTGGTCAATAGCTTTCAGCACCATGGCCTCAGGTACTCATGGCTTGTAAACTGTGCTGGGTAGACCCAGTGTAGCCCTGAGTGTTGTCCTCTGGTTCCAGGGCTGGCAATTTGCCTTCTGGGCTAGAGCTAGAGGCCTCACAGCTGGCCTGATGTGCCACTAGCCTGCATAGCCAGGACTGAGAGGTCTCAGTTGTTTATCTGTGCTTGGCTAAGAGATTCCCACTGGCTTTCCTGGACACCATCTGCCCTGCACTGAGCTCCCCTTTTACCTGAGTGAGACAGACCTTTCCTGAGGTCCTTATAAGTTATCTTAAGCTGGAAATTTGTTTCACTTCATCTTTTTGTGGGTCCTGTCACTCCCAATTCTGTTCAGAGGCTTGAGTTAACATTGTCCCTGAGGGAAATTGTGGAGAGCTAAGGTAACTTCCTTCTTCCTCTCTGCCATCTTGGTTCCACTTTGACATCATTCATTTATGATAATTTCAGAGTCTTCATTTTTCTTTCATTCCTACTTATCCCATGGAAGGCACTTCAGACATGTAGGCAGATACCATTGTTGCAATTCATGAAACGTAGTGGTATCAAATGCAGAAAGTGGTGGTCACTAAATAGTACATAATGATCCCTGTAAGCACATATTGACTTAGAAAACCAAATATTAACATTATTTATGTCATTTTTTTGTTTATTGTGTTAAATATTTCCTAATTAATATTTTAATCTGGTTCCTGCCACACTTGAGAAAAGGTTCATGGGTCAAGTGTTTGAAGCCACTGATGAAATACATAAAATTTGGGGGAGGGAGAATTAGGCTCAAAAGTTGTTACCAAAAACAAGTTATGCTGTGGAACCAAGAAGGAAAGGAGGTGAATATGGGGCAAATCAACTACTCAAATTTGAGGGATAGCCTTAGGGCTAGTATTTTTCAAATGAGTGATTAGAGACAAATCTGGAATAATGAGGTGATTTTAGGGGCATGGAGTTCTAGGTTTACAGTTGAGTATTGTGGTTAGTTCCTAAGGTGATTTAGTGAAGGAGAGGACAAATAATTCTGAATGAGAAAAGTATTTCAGTGGTTGTACAACAGGCAATGACTGAATCAGTGCATGCCAGGGATAATGTAAATCTTAACATTGGCAAATATGCCCTGGATGTATTTTAGGGCTTTATGTGCAAAAGACAATGGACAAAGTAATGTGGTGGCTGTGGCCATAGAATATGCAGTGCTCTAAAATATCAATGAAACTATGGTATGAATTAACACCAATATTTCCATAACCCCAACCAAGATTATTATGAACCATGATTTGAAATAAGACCTGGAGGAGTCTGACTTAACTTTTCCTCCAGGTAGATTGATCTGAGATCTAGCTGTGTTGCCCAACCTCATGTTAATCTCCTTGTTTACCATTTATTTGCTTTCCCATTTTAATGGGGTCACTTAACCTAAGGATTACTTAAAATGATTTTATTAAGGAAATCAGATATCTCAACCTACAGGCTACAAGTGTCCCAATGCACCAGATACAGGACAATGCCTAGGACACTGAGCTACCCAGATGGAATGACGAAAAACAATAACTTCATGTGTTTCCTATTGCAATTACATGGAACATGTAATAATTATAATTGTAGTGTGACAAAAGCCTTTAATTAAATGGTCTTTTTTTCCTGAAAAGACAATGAACATAAAACTGGTTTTTTGGCCTAAAAGTCAAATCATTTATTAATCTCCCATTGTGTTCTTAACATTATACTAGGAATTTTGGAAAAATATAAAAGAAAAGATACAATGCCTGCCATCACTGAATTTGCAATGTAGTTAAATAGCTGGAAAGTCAAAGACTATCTCCTATTTTTGTAGTACATACCTACTAAACTGTAAGCACTGTAAGCATAGGAATACCATTTGTTATTAAAAAATAAAATTATATTTTACTTAGAACCTTAACATACTGCTTTGCATGTAGTGGGATTTTTAAATATTTGTTGAATGAGAAAACATGAGATGACTTTAAAAAAATATTAAAAGCCAACAAGGATAAAATATAGCATAAACCACATAATATAAATCCAAAAATTAACTTTTTCTGACCTTAATATCATAGGTAAAATGAAAGAGTTTGAGTAGATAATCTGTAACAATACCTACCATAAATCTGTCAAACTATAGTCAACTAACTATTGTTTAAAGACTATGTTAGTTGATTAAAATAAAGGGTTGATTCTTAACTTGCAGTCACATTTTAGTCTTAGTTGTGACCATGTGATTGCCATTAAGACTATAGAAATGAGAGCATTCAGGAGGAAAAAAAGTAATATGCACAATTTTTATTATTTTTCTTAATAGTATTATCAATCCCCAGGTAACAGGCCTCAGAATTTGCATCATTTACTTTTCTCAATTCTCATCATTTGTTGACTTCAATTCAGTTTTAAACTCATCCATACTCTCAGAGAGAGACAGAGAAAGAGAAATGAAATATAACATTTTTTTCCTTCAATCCTCTTAAAATGTAAAAAGGACAGACTAACAAAGAAAATTGGAAGAAAAAATCATGATCAGTAGATGTCAGTGATTTAATTGGATATTTCTGATGCTTGGGAAGCAGGGATAGTACACCTAGAGCTTCAAGAATACAGAAATATATTAGTAGATTGTTGGTAGTTTGAATCAAAACACCAATTCTTAATTCATTCAAGCATATTGTCATTAATTTTTCCCACTGAAACCATGGCTATCATACATTTAGTTCTAAACTCTGAAGTGAAGCTCCTGTTTAACTTACCTAGCTATTTACTTTCCCCCATGTGCTCCTCTTTTTTCACTTATGGATTTAGCATGGATGTGCTATTTCCCACTGCCTTCAAAACTTTGACACATCTAACATAAGTTGTTGGAATAACTGGAGCATCAATCTTTCCAACAATCTGTCTATAAGATAATCCCTTTAACTTCCCCTAAGAGGACCATTTCTTTATTTCCTTCAGTTGTTTCTCTTCTCAGTCATGATTATCAACATGGGTGATTGTTTTTGTGATGGCTCTCACTGGGCTAAGAGGAGCTCATGACATAAAGACAAATTAAAATTGGAGATACACTGGCCATTGCCAGCCTGAGGGAATTTTGAGTGAGTCATTTAGAAGTTAAATGTATCTATCAATCACCTCACATACCCAGGGATAATAGAAACTTTTCAAATGGAAACATATATTTTAAGAAAGGCTCTGGTTTGATATTGAAAGCATGTGCTTGACACCTAGGCTAAAAATTATAAATTGAATTAAATGTTCATAGTTTCTGTCCTCTAGCAAATTTAAAATTTAAATTAGTCAACATTAACAGTGATATTATATCAATTTGTGGCAAAGCTTGATTCAATTTAATTGTTTTTCAAGTGTTATTGATTCATTTTGTTTTGCATAACAAAAAAATTGAAATAGGGTCCCTAACCCCATGGAGTTCTTTATAACAAACAAAAATAATTAAGTAATGATAACTGACACCATCTGACAGGATGTGTCAAATTATATACAAATGGTCCCCTACTTGTCTACTATGAGAAAAAAAGATATCTTGCAGAATCTATTTTTTAGTATTTATATTGGGCATTAAAATTATTTATCATTGAATAGTAACTATAATCTTATTTTCATCATACTACTGTAATCACTATGAATACAGTTCTAGTGAGGCTAAGGTCATATAAATCTCCCCATGTTCCTATGAATTTCAAATATTAATTTATTCTTCAAGTATGATAATCATAGAATCATAAAATTATAGACTGATACATGGAAGTCCTCAAGAGAACATCTTGCCAAACCAAATGTCTTCCTCTTTTTTTAATTAATAAAAAAATCACCCAGAGAAGTTATATGACTTGGCAAAGGTCAACTGATAAATCAATAAACAAGCATTAAGTAAGTGTTTGCTATGTGGCAAACACTGAACTAGGCATTAGGGACACAATCTTTTTTAAAAGAAAGAAGCAATTCCTAGACTGCAGTAGCTTACATTCTAGCCAACAACTACACATATACACATATATACACATATGCACATAGTTTAAACAGACTAAATATAAAAATTACAAATGTAAATAAATACAAAATAGTTAAATAGAAAATAGTGGAGAGAAATACTAGTAGTTTGGAGGTTGAAAAAATGTTTCATGTAAAACATGATGCTTCAGCTGAATAGCAAAGTAAGAAACTCTTTTTTGATGTAGAGGTGAGGAAGGAGTTCATCCCACACCTAGGGACCATTTAGTGCAAACATATGTGCAGGAAATGGAGTACCGTGTGTGAGTAACTTAAAAAGAAACAAAAAAAAACTAGTTTTCCTGAATAGAAGATTATGAGAATAAGGAAAATATTCAATGAGACTGGAAAGATAGGTTAGAAGCAACCTCTGAAGAGCTATAAAAGCTAAACAGAAAATTTTATATTTTATCATACAGGAAATTAGAACATTAGGAGTCCCCCATATATACTGAATGAAATGATAAGATCTTGACTTGAGAAAATTTATTGATATTTGTTTGAAACTCAGATTGGAATGCATTAAGAACAAACAAACAAACAAACAGGAAGCAAGTAGACCTGTAAGGAGTCAGGAGGTTTTTGGAATTTTCTAGGCATGCATTGCTAAGTACATAAAATAAATCTCTGACTGTGGCTATGGGAGTATGAAGGAAGGGCCACATGTGAGAAGTGTTGTAGAGAAATACATGACCAGATTTGAAAACTGATTGGATAATGTGTGGTGAGGAAAATAAATGAGTTAAGCATGATGCAAAGTCTCCAAATTGGGAAAAGAGAAGAATAGTCATGCTTTCCACAGAAATGGGAAAGTTCAGAAGTAGTGGGTTTGGGGGAAAGAAAGTAAGTTCTTTCTAGTGCACATTCAGTTTGAAATGATCAATAGATACTTTGTGTTATGGAACTGAAGCCCAAGGGAAAGAGATTGTCATTTGATTAAATTCATGTGAACTAATGATATCACCAAGAGAAAAATTGTAGGAAGAGAAAAAAAGAGGGGGAGGGTCAGAACTTTGGGGAACATCACAGTTAAGGGTCATGATACTGAGGAGAAACATGAATATGAGACTGAGGTGGGGCCAAACAAGCAGGAGAACTGGGAGAGAATATTGTCATGAAAAACATTGAGAAGAGAGTACCCTTTAGAAAAGGGTAGTCAACAATGTCAAATGTAGCACAGATGTCAAGTAGAATGAGAACTGAGGAAAGACCATCAGATTTGGAAATTAAAAGATAATTGTTTCCTTTAGAGAAAGAAGTTGGGGGAAGGGAGAACAGAGCAAAGATCATGGAGTAAAAGCAGTGACTTGCTTGAGCTCTTCCTCAAACCCCTCCAAATACATGTAAAATCACTCTAAAAAATTCTAGAGCAGCAGAACCCACAAAAAGACAGAGTGAAACACATTTCTATCCTGAGACAATCTGGATGATTAATTGGAAAGGTCTGTTGTGTCAAGCTGGGAGAGGAACACAGTTCAGTGTGGGCTGCACAGGGAAAGAACAGGCCTTAGCAAATGTGGAGCAGGCCTCAGGGGACTGAATCAAAGGCAGATGCAGTGGTTTCCAGACTTCTCAGCCTACAAACACCAAAGACAACTTAGAAGGTCAGTAGGAAAGATATGTGACCATGGTGAAAGAGAAGCTCTGTCCAGCCCAAGTCCTGGTGCAGCCCCAGGGTGGCAGGTGCTTCCAGAGCTCTCAGCCTAAAGACACAGAGGGGATTGAGTGGCTGATGAGGGGGGAAGTGAAGGGATCACTTTGCTGATGCCGAGGCAGGATTCTCTTGCTTGCCCTGTGCTTGGATCTGAATCTCAGCCCAGAGTGGCAGTCCTGGGGCAAGGAGGAGTGCTGGAGGGAATCCTCCTCACAGTTATGAGGCAGAAAAGAGTACTTCTGGTCACTCATAGATCAGAGAACAAGCCAGGAAAAGAGTAAACACCTTGCCTTTGATGATACAACCTTGGAAGAACTGAAAATTTATAGGTCCCTAGAAGTATCTCTGAAAACAGCTGCACAAAACCCCTGAAGCTTGGCAGAGTACATTCTCCACACTGGAAGCAGACCCCTACCTTAACAAAGAGTTTAATAGTCAAGTAATTGGTTGGGAACATGAACAAACAGCACAAAAAAGTCAGACCATAGAGTCTTTCTTTAGTAACAAAGAATATCAAAACTTACAACCAGAAGAAGACAACAAAGTCAAAGTTCTTACATACAAAGCCTCCAAGAAAAATATGAATCAGTCCCAGGCCATTGAAGAGCTCAAAAAGAATTTTGAGAAGCAAGTAAGAGAAATAGAGGAAAAATTAGGAAGAGAAATGAGTGATGTAAGAAAATCATGAAAAAAAAGTCAGCAGCTTGCTAAAGGAGACCCAAAAAATATTGAAGAAACTTTCAGGACTTACATGAATGAAAGTACAAAACATACTTTATAGAAATAAAAATAAATAATTGAAATGATCGGAGAGATATAATGATTGCTCATATTTTGGGTTCATGCAAAAATAATAAAATTACAATATAGACAGATTAATTTACAAATTTAATTTTTCTTCAAGATTACCAAAGAATTACTTCATAAAATAAGAAAAAAATAGTAACAAAATCATTTTGGAGAAAAAAAAGGTCAAGGATCTTAAATTTTGAAAAAAAGAAAAGCAAAATGTTTTCAATATATACTACTATTTTAATCATTCAAATAGTATTTTACTACTTAAAATGTAAAATTTGATCAATGGAACAAATTAGGTTTACAAAATGTAGAAAAATGGATATAGTGTCCTTTAAATTGTAGGACATTAATTATAGAGGTAAGAATTCCTCATTAAACAAAAACTGCTAGGAAAACTGAAAATTATTCTGGCAAAAATTGTGTTTAGACTAATGTCTCATATTATATGGATGGATATGCATGCCAGCTATAAAATATCATATCATAATTAGTTAATGAATAAATATTTATTTAGGACTTACTATTTGTCACACAGAGTGCTAAAATCTAGGGATATAAAGGACACTTTCTTTTTAAAGTCTCGATTCCACTTCTGGGAGCCAAGATGGCAGAGTAAGAAGTAAGTTGCTCTTACCCTCCCTTATTAACTTCTGAAAACCCAGAAAATATCACCCCAAGAAAAACCGTGGAACAACTAAACCAGAAGAAAGATGGGTTGCAGCAGTCCAGTAGCCCAGGTAACTTGAGAGATTAACAGGAAAGACCCCCCCCTTGCTCTGAGGGCAGGGGAGCAGTACAGAACAGGAAATGTCCCAGCAAACCAGTGTAAAGCCCCATCTCAACATACCAGGGGAGATCCTAAAATTCAGGTGGTGGAGCAGGCAAACACCAACACCAGCACCTCCAAGTGCCTCAGTAAAGGTAGGGGAACCAGTAGAAACCAGCTCAAAAAACCATCATGTGCCTCAGCTTTCTACAGCAACCAAGTCTCCTTGTGCCTCAGCAAAACTCTGGGATGCACTCCAGGGGGCCACAGGCAGAGAAACATCCTGCAACATCCATCTGAAAGGAGCTGAAGAAAGCTAAAGGAAGGAAAGGCCTGGGTGAGCAGGCAACCTCCAGAGGCCAGACTACCTAATCCTACACCTCCAGTTCCAGTGTTGCTGATTCCAGTCCAACACCAAGTAAGCTGCCAGTACCTTACAGCCTTCAACTGCCAGCATCTGAGGCCTCAGCACACAAAGCCAGTGACCAGGCCCAAGCTTTCAACACAAGAAGCTTGGGTAAGTGCCCCCTACTCCCTAGTAGAAGAGCTCAATCTCTTTAAAGGCCAGGAAATAAGCAAACACCATGAGCAAAGAGAAATGTAACATAGATTCTTATTATGGGAAGAGTGAAGATCAAGGCAGAAATTTTGAAGAGGACAACATTGTCAACAAACCCACATCTGGAACCTCAAAAGGGAATATGAACTGGTTGGAAGCCCAAAAAGTCTTCTTGGAAGAGATCAAGAAGAATTTTAAAAGTCAAATGATAGAAGTAGAAGAAAAATTAGAAAAATAAATGAGAAGTATGCAAGAGAGAGTAAACAGCTTGGAAAAGGAAGGACAAAAATTAACTGTAGAAAACAAGTCCTTAAAAAATACAATTGGCCAACTGGAAAAAAAAAGTACAGTGAAGAAAACAAGTGTCTAAAAAAAATTTGGTCAAATGGAGAAGGAGGTACAAAATCTAACAGAAGAAAACAATTTGTTAAAAATTAGAATGGGGCAAGTGGAAGCTAATGATTATGTGAGAAAGTAAGAATCAGTGAAACAGAAACAAAATGAAAAAAAAATAGATGAAAATGTAAAATACCTCATTGGTAAAACAACTGACCTGGAAAATAGATCCAGGAGAGACAATTTAAAAATTATTGGTCTACTTGAAAACCAGTATAAAAAATAAAAAAGCCTGGACAACATCCTTCAGGAAATCATCAAATGAAATGACCCTGAGGTCCTAGAACCAGAGAGTAAAATAGTCATCAAAAGAATCCACCAATCACCTCCTGAAAGAGATCCCAAATTGAAAACACCGAGGAATAATGTTGCCAAATTTCAAAATTACCAGATCAAAGAGAAAATACTGCAAGCAGCTAGAAAGAAACAATTTGAATATTGTGGAAGCACAGTCATGATTATGCAGGAACTTGCAGCTTCTACTTTAAAAGATCAGAGGGCATTGGATAAGATATTTTGTAAGGCAAAGGAGCTTGAATTACAACCAGTGATAAACTACCCAGTGAAACTGAGCATAATCTTTCAGAGGAGAAGATGGACATTCAATGAAATAGGGGACTTCCAAACATTCCTGATAAAAAGACTAGAGCTCAACAGAAAATTTGATGTTCAAATATAAGACTCAAGAGAGGCATAAAAATGTAAACAGGAAACAACAACAACATGCTTTTGATAAGTGCAAACTGTTTATTTCCCTGCAAGGGAAAAGGACACATAACTCTTGAGAATTGTAATGTTATTATGACATCTAAAAGGGGTATATTTAGACAGAGGGTGTGGATATAAGCTGACTTTGATGTGATTATTAAAAAATCTAAGTGGGAGAAGAGGAAAGGAAGAGGCAGACAAGGGTAAATCATATCATTTGAAAAGGCACAAAAACCTAATGCAGTAGAAGGAAAGCAGGAAGTGAGATGGGCACTGTTTGAACTTAACTCTCATCAGATTTGGTTCAAAGAGGTAATAACATTATCAGTTAGTCATAGAAATCTAACCTACCCTATAAGAAGTAGGAGGGGAAAGGGAAAAGAAAAGGGAGGAAGTGAATAGAAGATAGAGAAGAAGTAGAAAGGGCAAAGGGGAAGAAAAGAGAGGGGTCTAATAGAAGGGAGGGCAGACTAATTAGGCAGCGGCCAAAAACAAAAGTCTAGTGAGGAGGGAAAAGGAGAAAGGAGAGAGAAAAGCATAAACAGGGGGAGGGGGAAATAGAATGGAGAGAAAGTCACAGAAAGTAATCATAACTGTGAATGTGAAGGAGATGAATTCTCCCATGAAATGAAGTGGATAGCAGAGTAGATTAAGAACCATAAACCTACAATATGTTGTTTACAAGAAACATATATGAATTAGGCGGTTAAACACAGAGTAAAGGTAAAAGGCTTGAGCAGAATATAGTGCTTCAGCTGAAGTAAAAATAAGCAGGGGTAGCAATCCTGATCTCAGACAAAGCAAAAGCAAAAATAAATCTAATTAAAACAGATAAGGAAGGAAACTATATCCTACTAAAAGGTATCATAGACAATGAAGTAATATCATTACTAAACATATATGCACCAAGTGGTATAACATCCAAATTCTTAAAGGAGAAATTCAGGGAGATACAGGAGGAAATAGAAAGCAAAACTATAGTAGTGAGGGACCTCAACATTTCCCTCTCAGAACTAGATAAATCTAACAACAAAATAAACAAGAAAGAAGTTAAGGAGGTAAATAAAATCTTAGAAAAGTTAAATATGGTTGACATCTGGAGAAAACTGAATGGGAATCAAAAGGAATATACATTTTTTCAGCAGTACATGGCAGCTACATAAAAATTGACCATGTACTAGGGCATAAAAACCTCATAATCCAATATAGAAAGGCAGAAATGTTAAATGCATCCTTTTCAGATCATGATGCAATAAAAATGACATGCAATAATGGGCCATGGAAAGATAGACTAAAAATTAATTGGAAACTAAATAATCTAATCCTAAAGAATGAGTGGATCAAACAACAAATCATAGAAACAATCAATAACTTCATCCAAGAGAATGAGACAGCATACTAAAACTTACAGGATGCAGTGAAAGCAGTTCTTAGAGGAATTTTTATATCTCTAAATACTTACACAAATAAAGTAGAGAAAGAAGAGATCAATGAATTAGACATGCAGCTAAGAAAGCTAGAAAAAGAACAAATTAAAAATCCCCAATTAAATACCAAATTAAAAATTTTGAAAACCAAAGGAGAGATTAATAAAATTGAAATTCAGAAAACTACTGAACTAATAAGAAAATGAAGATCTGGTTTTATGTAAAAATGATAAAGTAGATAAACCTTTATTCACTTTGATTTAAAAAAAAGAAAGAAGAAAATGAAATTACCAGCATCAAAAATGAAAAGTGTGAATTCACCACCATTGAAGAGGAAACCAAACAATAATTAGGAGATATTTTGCCCAAGTGTATGCCAATACATTTGACAATGTTAGTGAAATGGATGAATATTCACAAAAACATAAATTGCCCAGATTAACAGAAGAGGAAATAAAATACTTAAGCAATTCTATTTTAGAAAAAGAAATTACCAATGAACTCCCTAAGAAAAAATCTCCAGGGCCAGATGGATTTACAAGTAAATTCTATCAAACATTTAAAGAACAACTAATTCAAATACTATGTAAACTATTTGGAAAATTGGCAAAGGAGTCCTACTAAATTCTTTTTATGATACAAATATGGTGCTGATACCTAAACCAGGAAGAACCAAAAAAGAGAAAAAAAATTCTAGACTAATCTCTCTAATGAATATAGATTCAAAAGTTTAAAATAAAATATTAGCAAAGAAATTACAACAACTTATCTCAAGGATAATACACTATGAGCAGATAAGATTTATACCAGGACTGCAGGGCTAGTTCAATATTAGGAGAACTATCACCATAATTGACCACGTCAACAACAAAAATAACAGAAATCATATGATTATCTCAATAGATGTAGAAAAAGCATTATTTGACAAAATACACCACCCATTCCTATTAAAAACACTAGATAACATAGGAATAAATGGAGTGTTCTTTAAAATGATAGGTAGCATCTATTAAAAACCATGAGCAAGCATTATATATAATGGCTAGAAGCATTTCCAATAAGATCAGGATTGAAACAAGAATGCCCATTTCCACAACTGTCATTCAATATTGTACTAGAAATGTTAGCTTTAGCAATTAGAGAAGAAAAATAAATTGAAGGAATTAGAGTAGGCTAAGAAGAAACAAAACTATCACTCTTCACAGATGATATAATGGTATACTTACAGAATCTTAGAGAATCAAATAAAAATCTACTTGAAACAATTAAGAACTTTAGCAAAGTTGCAAGATATAAAATAAAAACACATGAATCACTGACATTTCTATACACTACCAACAAAGCCCAATAGCAAGAAATAGAAAGAGATATTCCATTTAAAGTTACTGTAGGCATTATAAAATATTTTGGAGTCTACATGCCAAGACAAACCCAGGAACTATGTGAACACAATTACAAAACATTTTTCACACAAATAAAGTCAGATCTAAATAATTGGGAAAATATCATTTGCTCATGGGCAGGCCAAGGTAATTTAATAAAATGATAATTCTAGTTAAGCTAATTTACCTATTCAGTGACGTACTAATCAAACTACTGAAAATATTTTATAGAGTTAGAAAAAACAGTAACAAAATTCTCTGGAGGAATGAAAGGTCCAGAATAACAAGCTAACTGATGAAAATAAATGCAAGAGAAAGTGGCCTAGCCATACCACATCTTAAATTACCTTATGAAGCAGTAATCATTAAAACTACTTGGTACTGGCTGAGAAATAGAGTGGTGAATTGGTGGAATAGGTTAGGTACACAAGACCTGGTAGTCAATGACTATAGTAATCTACTATTTGATAAATCCCAAGACTCCAGCTTCTGGGATAGGAAATTACTATTTGACAAAAACTGCTGGGAAAACTGGAAAATAGTATGGCAGAAACTGGGCATAGACTAACATCTTATACCCTATACCAAAATAAAGTCAGAATGGGTACAGGATTTAGATATAAAGACTGGTACTTTAAGTAAATTAGGAAAGTAAGGAATAGTTTACCTTTTAGAGCTATGGAAAGGGGAAGAATTTATGACCAAATAAGATAGAGAACATTATGAGATGCAAAATGGATAATTTTTATTACATTAAATTGAAAAATTTTTTGCTCAAACAAAGCCAACACAACCAAGATTAGGAGGGAAACAGAAAACTGGGAAAGCATTTTTAAGACCAGTGCCTCTGATAAAAGTCTCATTTCCAAAATATATCGAGAGGCTTAGCTTCTTATAATGTAGCCAATAGCTCAGTAAAATTCAGACCCCTGAAGAGTCTGCCCAATATGATGGATGTTCTAATAAACCTTGTCTTTGGCTGAAAGAAGGCTTGGGTCAAATTCTTTTGGGCAGGATCTGTGTGTTTTATTTTTGGTGTCCCAGCACCCCTAAACCCCTAAATCTCATCTTTTTGGTGGTCCATATGGGGAACTGGCTAACCCCAAGTTCTTCTCTAGCAAAGACTGGAAGGTATGTAAGTCTTCCCCTCCTCCTTTCTTGCTCTGCAATTGGGGGTGCTCTCCAAGCACCAAGGCTTGGAGGTGCTTTTCAGGCAGACAGTTAAGAGGCTGTCTCTCACTCTACCTGACACTGGGTTTGAGGCCTTGGATCTGGGTGCATGTTCTGCAGCATAGAGGACAACGATGGACACCCTATCTGGAAATGTATGCCCAATTCTGTCAGTTCTCTTGGTGCTAGAGAAATGGAAAAACTGCAGTTGCTTTTTGGTTCCCTGAGGCTTACTTACTTCCTTCCCTCTACACCCCTGAATTCTCCTTCATGGAGGTTACAATGGAAAGTTAGAACAGCTAAAGATATCTTGGCAGATTCTGGAAGTTTTGTGATTGATCATTAAGAAGTTTGGAACTCCTCCTTACAACCTTGATCACTCTTTTCCCACTCCCTTCACTTGAGTCAAGAGGGTATCTGTTAACCCCTCTCATGGGAGAAGAGAGTTTCACCCTTTACCCCTCACCTTTGATTTTACCCTCCCCCACCTGGGAAAGGAAGGAGGGGAAAGAGGCAGGAGCTACAATGTGTCCCTTCCACCCCCGCCCCCCCCCCCCCCCAGTAATGGCCTTGGGCCATCTAGCAATCTTTACATGGAAAGTATCACCCACGTTCAGCACATCCTGCTCAAGGTAAAGAAGCTAGCCTCCACACTTGCGTAAGTGTGCTCTTTCTAAGGTTTTAGTTATAACTGTTAATGATGAGATGTTGATTCTCCATGTAAAGTAATTTGGAAATGCATTTAACAAAACTGAAGTCACCTGATTGGTAATGGATTTGTTTCAAATTGGTGAACTTTTTGTATCAGTTATGTCAAGCAACTTTTTATAATTTGGTTACTGCTAAAATAGTTTGGCTATTGTTGGTTATTGTTTTAATGTGTAAACTTGCCAAAAAGCTTGTTTGGGTTTTGTCTTGCTGAGAATTTGCAAGTATATAGAAATAATCTCTAACGATTGCTGTTTTACACCAGGACAAAGTTAAGTTTGAGATGCAAATCCTGGAAAAGTTTTTTCCTATGTTGTGATTAGTGAAACTTGATGTGTGAGGTAAAAGCTCATAGGATTTCATTTTGAGTTGTTTGATGGAACATAATAATACATTGGTAATCAATAATCCACCATCTGAGAGAAATTCCCCAAGCTACTCAGAGAATGTGATATTGGTGGGAAGTTAGCATTGGGAAAAGCTGAGAGGACAACTTTAGCCTCAGTCTAAGATGGGATCCACATCCATAATCGGTTTCCCCATTATGTTCCTTTGAAAGGGAATGTTATCCACCTGGCTATTCTAGAGTCTGGCTAAGAGGTGGATTTGATACTGTGTGGTTGGAAAACTGAATTATCTGAATCCAAACAGAGCTAAGGATGTTTTATCCTCTCATATTTAGGCCCTAAATCTAGTCCTTGCTTTATATCTGGATCCTGCAGTCTTTTCTGTCAGATTTGTATCTTCCAGACTACAGGCCATTCCCCTACAGTTGGTAGCAAACTAATGCCCCCCTCCCATGGTTCCCTGGATGCAGTTTATGTTCAGTTCCAGTCAACCTCCTCTTTGGGACCCCCTCGAGGCGGGGACAGCTCTACACCCCCTGCCAGAAGGACGCAGTTTCAGAAGTCAAGACCTTCACCCCTTACCCCAAAAGATTTTGGGTCCCATTTGCTTGAGGGGAGAATGATGAGGATGGGATCTAGACCTCGAAAAGGAAAAGCCCTGGGCTTTCCCACATGGCCAAATCTCTGACGTTTGCCTGAGGCTATAATCCCATCAACTGGCTTTTCATTTTGGCTACACCAAATCTCCCAGTTCTGTTACCTTTAACCTAGCCTAGCCCTCCATTGTCTTACCTCCCTATGGCCTCAGGCTACTTCCCACCTGCAATCCTATCTAGGCTCCATTCTTCCTAGGCCAAGTAGTCCAGGTCTCTGTAATTCTATTACCTTATATACTACTTGGCCACTCCTAGATCCCTCCCATAGTCTTAATGTATATAAGGTTCATCTTGTCTCCATTAAGGTGCTTTGATTCTTATAATCTAGCCGTGGGCTTAGGTTCTTATAATCTAGCCAATAGCTCACTAACATTCAGACTCCTTAAGAGTCTGCCCAGTAAGACAGATGTTCTATTAAACCTTGTCTTTGGCTGAAAAAAAATATATTGAGAACTGAGTAAAATTTAAAAGAATACAAGTCATTCTTGAACTGATAAATGGTCAAAGGTATAAACAGGCAATTTTCAGAGGAAGAAATTAAAGTTATCTATAGTCATTTGAAAAAAATACTCTAAATCCCTATTGATCAGAGAACTGCAAAACAAAATGACTCTGAGGTACCACATCATACCTATCAGATTGACTAACATGACAAAACAGGAAAATGATAAATATTGGAGAAGGAGAGGGAAAATTGGAACACTAATGCTTGTTGGTGGAGTTGTGAAGTGATCTAACCATTTTGGAGAGCAGTTTGGAACTATGCCCAACCGAGTATAAAAATGTGCATACCCTTTGACCCAACGATAGCACTTCTAAGACTGTATCCCAAAAATAATCATAAAAATGGGGAAAGAAACCACATGTACAAAAACATGTATAGCAGCTCTTTTTGTGATGGCAAAGAATTGGAAATTGAGGGGATACCCATCAATTGGGGAATGGCTGAACAAGTTGTGGTATATGAATATAATGGAATACTATTGTGCTATAGAAATGATGAGCAAGCAGACTTCAGAAAAACCTGGAAAGACTTGTATGGATTGATGCTGAGTGAAATGAGTAGAACCAGGAGAAGAGTATACATAGTAATAACCATATTGTGTGATAAATGACTTTGATAGACTTGGCTCTTCTCAGCAAGGCAAGTATCTAAAACAACTCCAAAAGACTCAATATGGAAAATGATGACATCCCCATCCAGAGAAAGAATTGTAGAGTCTGAATGCAGATGGAAGCATACTATTTGCTCTCCTTTTCTTTTGTTGTTTTGTTTTATTGCTTCATTCTTGTGCTTCCTCTCATTAGTTCTAATTCTTCTTTACATCATGAATAATGGGAAAATATGCTTAATATGAATGTATAAGTAGAGCCCATATCAGATTTCATGCTGTCTTGGAGAAGGAGAAGGGGGAAGAGAGGGAAGAGGAGAAAAACTAGAACTCAAAATCTTATTGAAGTGAATGTTGAAAACTAAAAACAAATAAATTAATCATTACAAAAAAAAGAAAATAGACACCAGCAACTGTTTTTAACTTCTCTACATTTTACTTTCCTCATCTGAAAATGAGAATGATGATTGCATTTACCACACAGATTTGGTGTGAAGATCAAATGAGTTAATATAAATAAAATATTTTATAATTCTTAAGGTGTTGTATAAATTATTGCTATTGTTATCATTATTTTTAGCTAGTGATACCAAGGTGGTACTGAGTCTAGAAAAGTATTAGAGATTTTAAGAGGCAAACAAAAATGCTTCAAACGCCATGCAGATTTGCTTAGGCATAATCCAAAGTTTTATCTGTAAAGTCTTTCTGTATACACACTAGTAGAAATTTTCCCCCACAGAGTACATAGATACATATATACATGCTTAAATAGTGTGCTTTTTCATTTCAAAATTACTTTGCAAAATGAATGTAATTTAGATATTCATTAGGGCAAGCAGTGTATTTCTGTGGTTGTCATGCCCTGCTGGTATATAATTTTAGATCTTAAGGTTTAAATATGAAACAGGAAATGATCAGACAGCACTCATGATTTGCCGTGGGCCTCAGCACAAGACCTAATAATCTCAATACTTCATCAAATGATGAGTATAAGAGAGAATACAAAAAAGAAGCAAAGTCCTTTAGTAACTCAGCTCCTGAATATGATCAATGGTGAATCAACCTCAACTTGCCTAGAGGTTTCCTTGGGACAATATCCAAAGAGGAAATGCTCATATTAAAGGAGAATATGATCAAATGAACACAGTTTCCTAATGCTATTTTTCTTTCTATTATTCTGTTAAATACCCGGGGAGTTGTAATTGCTCATCTGAATTCCCTTGCCACCAAAAGCCTGAAGTCATAAAAAAGCAGATCTAAAAAAAAAGAAACACAAAAAAAAATCACAAAAATGGAATGGCAGTACTTTCCACAAGGCCTTTACATGTGATTATTTCACAATAATTGAGTCTGTTTTGCAGTTAATGGAATCTGTTGTCTATTGTTTCTCTTAATCACTGATATTTCTTTTTTTTAAGTTCCTTCCATTTCTTCCTTATTAAACCAATGATTGAAATATATGAATAACCCCAAAGTATGTGATGAAAATAGCTCATGAAAAATGTATGACTAAATTGGTGGCTTCCTTGCTTTGTCTACCACAGGCTGAGTCCCTGTGCATCTTTTTTTTCCCCCAACATGTTTTGAGTAATTAAGAGTAGGGAAACTCACTCTGCATGTGTTCATATGGATTTACTTTAAGCTGCAGGATTTTCTTTATGTAAAGGCAAATTCATCCTTTCATTCCAAGTGTTTCTCCCTAGATACTCTCTGCTTGAATAGTATTTGTTTTTGAGCTGATGCATAATATTATTTAAAACTATATGATATTCTTCTCTAAGGTTAAATCAGAGGATATTGTTAAATACTTGTGGTTGCATAGCTTAGAAGTATATATATATATTTATTCTACATTAGGGAAAAAATAAAACTACAAATTATTTACTTTAAAAATATTATGTTTTATCTTAAGTAAATTCCTAGAAAATTTATATTTTCTCCAATTAAGTATTCTTTTAATTTCTGACATATTTTATTTTATATATTTCCCAAATACATGTAAAAATTAATATTTGTTTCAAAATTTTGAGTTTTAAATCTCCTCTGTCCTTCCCACTCCCCATGTGCTTTGAGAAGGTAAGTAATATGATATCATATATGTAATGTCATACAAAACACATTTTCATGTTAGCCATGTTGCAAAAGAAAACAGAGACCAAAAAATCCCAAGAAAAATAAAGACATTAAAAAAGTATGCATCAGGGGGCAGCTAGGTGGTGCAGTGGATAGAGCACCGGCCCTGAAGTCAGGAGGATCTGAGTTCAAATCAGGCCTCAGACCAAACACTTGACACGTACTAGCTGTGTGACCTTGGGCAAGTCACTTAACCCCAATTGCTTCACCAAAAATAAAAAGTATGCTTCAATCTTCACTTAGAGCTCACTAATCCTCTCTCTGGAAATCAATAGCATTTTTCATCATAAGTCTTTTGGAATTGTCCTGGAGTATTGTGTTGATCAAAGTAGCTAACTCTTTCACAGTTCATCATCCTAACAATTCTGCTATTACTGTATACAATGTTTTCCTGGGTCTGCTCACTTCACTTTGCATCAGTTCATGTAATTCTTCACAGGTTTTTTATGAGAAACACCCTGTTTGTCATTTCTTGTAGAACAATAATATTCAATCACAATCATACGCTACAGTTTCTTCAACTATTCCCCAATTGATGGCCATCCCCACAATGTCAAATTTTTTGCCATAAATAAAAAAGAGTTGCTATAAATATTTTTGTACAAAGAGATCATTTTCCATTTCATTGAGATACAGATCAAGTAGTGGTTTTGCTGGGCCAAAGGCTATGAACAGTTTTATAGTTCTTTGGTTATACTTCCAAATTATGGGTGGACTAATTGATAACTCCACCAAGACTGCATTAGTGCATTCTATAATGCAGAATAAATAAAAAAGAAATGTTTAAGTTTTGGAGTATCCCCTTTTTTTTCCTATCCCTTCCAGTATTTGTCATTTTGCTTTTCTGTCAGTTTAGTAATTCTGATAGGTGTGAGGTGGTATCTCAGAGTTATTTTAATTTGCATGTATCTAATCTGTAAATGAGTTAGAGCATTTTTATGTGACTATAGATAGGTTTAATTTTTTCATCTGAAAACTGTCTATTTGTATCCTTTAATGATTTTTCCATTGGAGAATGGCTGTTATTTTTGTAAATTTAGTTAAATTCCATATATGTTTGAAAAATGAGATCTTTCTCAGAGAAATTTGCTGTAATCACCTCCTCCCTTCTGTTTCCTGCTTCCCTTCTAATATTAGCTGCATCAATATTGTTTGTGCAAAATATTTTTTTATTTCATATAATCAAATTATCCATTTGCTTTTCCATGATACTCTCTATCTCTTGTTTGGTCATAAATTCTTACCTAATTCACAGATCTGGCAGATACATTTTCCATTCTCCCCTAATTTACTTATATCACTCAATATGTCTAAATCATTTATCCATTCCAACCTTATCTTGGCATACAGTGTGAAGTGTTGTCCTATACCTAGTTTCTTTTAAATGGCTTTCCAGTTTTCCCAGCAGTTTCTATTAAATTGTGAGTTCTTATCCCAAAACCTTGGATCTTTGGGTCTATTAAATATTATATTACTATGGTCATTTAATACTTTGTATTGAATACCCAATCTTTTTTTTTTTTATGATCCACAATTCTATTTCTCAACCTGTGCCAGATGGTTTTTGTGATGATCATTTTGTAATGTAGTTTGAAATCTGGTACTGGTAGGTTACCTTTCTTCATATTTCTTTTCATTAATCACCATGATATCCTTGACTTTTAACTATTTCAATGAATTATTGTTTATTCTAGTTTTACAAAATAATTCTTTGCTAGTTTGAATGGTACATCACTGAATAAGTAAATTACCTTAAGTAGAATTGTCATTTTTATTATATCAGCTCAGCCTATCCATGAGCAATGAATATTTCTCCATTTTTTTAGACCTGTCTTTTATTTGTGTATATGGTATTTTATAATTGTTTGTATAGTTCCCAGATACATGTTATTTTTCCTGAGGTAAAACTGTCGATCTGGACAGCTAGGTGGCTCAGTGGCTAAAGTGCCAGGTCTAGAGTCAAGAAGACTCTTCTTCCTGAGTTCAAACACGGCTTCAGACATTTACTAGCTGTGTCATCTATAAAATGAACTGAAGAAGGAAATGGCAAACCACTCCAGTATATTTGCCAAGAAAATCCCAAAATGGGGTCACAAAGTCAGACATGACTAAAAAAAAACAATTGAACAACAATATCAAAAACAAGTTGAGCTATGGTGAGATGGTTTCAGATGTGTCCATAAAGGGAATTATTTTAGGACTTGGGAAGTAAGTCAGGCAATGAAATGAATAGCTAAAGACTGTGGCTGCACCATTTTAGGGCACCCTGGCAGGGATGTCTGGGCACAGATCTTCAAAAGATCCAGGGCAATTTGTAGGAAGTAAAGTTGTCTCATTTAGAAAGCTTCTCTCAACCCTTGGAAAAGAGAACCAAATTTGGCAGAAGAATTTGAATAATGAACTCCACGAGTGATGCTGATAGAAAGGCAATTGATCTCAGAAAGTCTTAAACAATAATATTATTCTAAAGGAAGAAGAAGAAGAAGAAGAAGAAGAAGAAGAAGAAGAAGAAGAAGAATGCTGCAAGATATAGTGCAAAAAGGGATAGTTCTGGAGTCAGAGGACCTAAACTCAAATTTTGTCTTTGTCATTAATATTCATATAATGAATCCTATAACATCGCTTTGTCTCATTTTTCTTACCTGTAAAATGAGGTTAGATTAGATGGTCTCTGAGACCCTTTAGCAGCCTAAGTTTATCATGTTATGCATTTCAAGTACCTCCTATATACAAGGCATTGTGAAGAAAAGGAAAAAAAAACTCATATCCTAAAGAATCTTACTGTTTTTCTGAAATAAAATTCATAGAGGAGTAAAAGGTATGGATGAGTTGCAACCTGTAGTTGTAGAGGGAGGTATGCAAATTGAGAAGGGATCATTCAAAATAGTACCTAAATAATTTCCCTAATTTAATGTCCTTGTGATGATGAAGTATAATTGGTCTGTCTTATTTACATTACCTCTTCATATATCAACTCTCTCACACTTTCTTTCATTCTAACTAAATTATCCCAACTTCTTTAACTTTCCCACCCCCCACAGGTTATAATTTTTTAAACTCTTAACCACCTTAGGTGCTCTTTAGCAAAACTACTGATTTCCCTGTAATATTAGTAAAATTTCAGAGAAGGCTGACTCCTTTACTACTACAATAAGGGCCTTGTCTAATGTTAATAAGTGATACAGCAGAAAAATTCACCGACTAGCTTTTGGGATGACAATTTTCTTTTCTCCTCCCCTCTTAAGCCCCCTGCAGGAAAGAATTTTGAGACAATTATTTCTTTTGGAGGTACTATACAATTTTCTTAGGTTCTCCAAAGTACTAATAAGTAATTCAATACAATATTTTCATTTTTTTCATTGAAAAACCCCTGCTTAAAACTATGCACAAAAAAGAATCACTACTTATCAAACTCCATAAGCTTCCTCCCCCAATAGAAGTAGTATGCTGTGATCAACCAATTAACATGCATTTATTTAGTACCTACTATGTACCAGGCACCATGCTAAGTGATGGGGATACAAAGAGAAGTTGTTTACCTGAAGGAGCTTACATTCTATGGGTGATCAAAAAAAAAAAAACAATTACTTCACAGAAAAGAATATATTGGGGATTCAAAAATAAATGTATGTCATTGGGCAGGAGAGGATAACAACTGGGGTGATTAGGGAAGACTTCTTTAAGGAGTTAATAATTGAGCTAATTATAGGAAAAATCTAATGTCCAAGAGGTGAAGGAGAGGATGGTGAGTATTCTATGTTTGAGACACAGGCTTTGTGAAGAACAAAGGCAGACAGTGGGATCAATACACAAAGTTTCTAGAGTTAAAGAGTATCAGAGGAGTAAAGTGTCATCATCTTGGCAACATAGACAAGGAAAATAATATGATAGACTTTAAATCTCAAACAGAGAACTTTGAATTTCTTTTTTCCTTATAAGCAGGTGTTCTCAACTCTTTGGTGTCATGAACCAGTTTGGCAGTCTGGTAAAAACCTATGGACCCCTTTCCAGAACAATGTTTTAAAATATATTCTATAAAATATGTATAATTACAAAGCAAACTGATTATATTGAAATACAGTTGTGATTTATTTTTAAAGTTCATGGATTCCCTCATTAAGAGCCTCTACTCTAAGGGTAAAGCTGAAACCACCCCACTCAATTTCTTGATTTTTACTTGATACTTTACTTGATACTTTAACTAGGTGGAAAAATTTCTTAATCACTCATAGGCTTTAGACTAAGTGCTAAAAGGCCTTTCAAATGGAATGACTGTAGCATAGTCTCAGGAAACTTGGCTGCCTCAAGGATCGCTTATAAAGTATCAAGCAAATTAAAGAGTATTTATTTCCAGGAATTGGAGCAAGTATGATGTTTCCTGCTAAATGCCCCCCCCCCCCTCCTAGAAAGGATTCTTGGCTAGGAGGAATGAAAAGTTACAGTACATGACAGATCCCCCTAAGTACAAAAATACATTATTGTGGTGAAGTAATACCACATATTTTCTTGAGAGTATTTGTTTCCACCCCTTCTTTGGTCACAGGACAGGCTTGCAAACTTTGCAGTGTGGAGGATATTGGACTTCACATCTTCCCATAGGCGTACTAAATAAAATCTCTGAATGCAGAACATCCAAGGACAGATGGATACACATTCACCATACATAAGAGTAATTTCTTAAGCCCACCACACAGGAAAGAAATAATATTTACAGCCCTTCTTCTGATGGGTAAGTTTTTGTTTGAGATCCTATTTAGTGAAAAGCTCAGGTCATCCTCCTTTACCTCTCTGAGCTCCATTCCTGAATCTCCAGATTTTCCCACTTTGCTTTCATGCTGGTTTCCTCCTCTGGTTTCCAGTTCCTTTTTACATATTGTCTTCCCCCATTATAAGGTTAACTCTTTCAGGGTAGAGACTTTCTTTTTTTTAATCTTTTGTTTGCATCCCCAGTGCTTAGAATAGTGTCTGACACATAACAAATCTTATATGCTATATCATTGATTCTCTCTCTCTCTCTCTCTCTCTCTCTCTGTCTCTTTCTCTCTCACTCTTTCTCTTCTAGCAACAAGGAGCTGAGTTAGTATTTTGCCACACATGGTCTCTAAACTTGAGATCACTTTCCTTTAGACTTTGTATATACCAGTCTGAGAGTATGTAACAAATTTTTGGGAGGATCTTTTGTATGACCTTAGTAAATGCCCCTTTACAAAAACACCTTAAGACCACCTGACTAAATGATTCTCATCTGATAATCACAGTACTAGGGGAAATAACTCTGTGGTGGCTTGAACTTGTGGCAATAGAGAATCACCTGTACCTCTTCACGGTATGCATAGAACACTGAGGAGATATATCTAGCCTTGTTCCATGACCTAAAACTCATCTATGAGAACAGGAGTTGTAGTAAAATTCCTTAGACCTTTTATGAGATATATCCTTAAAGCAATGGGGAGTTCCTGAAGATTGTTGTGGAAAGGAGTAACATTGTCAGACTTTTGATTTCTGAATATCCATTTGGTAATTCATTGGAGGATGCATTAGGGATATGAGAGGAAGGATTAAGGAAGACCCATAAAGAGCCTATTGTAATAGACTAAGGCAAGAGATGATGAAGACTTGAACTTGGATTATTATGCTACTTTTTTAAAAAGGTAAAAGTAAACTACAGAGCATAAAGCACTCCCACATGAAGAGTTATTTAAACTTTAAATTAGCAATTATTGGTTTAAGTCTCAGATGCTACACTATTGCTTATACCAAATGTCACTGTGTACAAGTCATTTAATCTTCTTGAGTTTCTTGATCCATAAAATATGGACAATGACCTCACAGAGTGGTTATGAGCAAATAAATGGTTTAAAACACTATGAAAATGTGAGGTATTATCATATTCAGTTTCCTATAACTAGATGATGGAAATTTAATAAAATATTTTAGTACAATATTTCTAACAACTTTTTCATATGTACTCACACCCAATTATTTCTCTATAACACTTGAAAATGAGGTATAAAATCATGTATCACAATAGAAAGAGCTGTATGTAAAATCCTACCAATTTTGTGGTACATAGTATAATTCTCAATATTCATATTATAATCTTGGACTGTGCATTTCTTATCATTCCAATTCATTCACTGATGTTTTCATTTCCATATCAAAGAGGAGAATAAAGAAAGAAAATGCAAGGTATTATATTCTAAGTGTATTGTCAAATTAATAATAATGAAAAGCCTGGAGTACTTTATTTGGAGTCAATGGTTCTTGAATTTAAATACCAACTCAAATGTATATTTCCTGTATAAATAAGGACAAACCACTCATCTTTTCCGAATCATAGCTTACATATATAAAAAGTAGATAGAGTAATGTTTATACTACCTACTTCATAGGAATCAAAGGCATTCTGTTACCAATAAAATGTTAAAAATACAGAAATTATTTTTATCAACTGAAATCTAGTCTTTTAAATGCTTGGATTAACCAAAAAAAAAATCTAAGAAATGATAGAGGTCAAAAATTTTATTTTCAAATACTTCTATCCTGATATTTGGACAAACACTTCTATAAATTATAAGAGCTAGCATTTATACAATGTCTTAACATTTTCAAAGAAATTTGCCAATATTATTTCACATCACAACAGCTGTGGGAGATGGCTGTTATTATTCCTATTTTCCATAAAAGGAAACTAAAGCATTCAGAGATTGAGTAACTTGAACAGAGTCACACAGCTCCTGAGTGTCTAAGACAACATTTGAGCTCTAACCATCCTGACTCTAGATCCAATACTTTGTACCACTTCTATTACCTTCCTAAGCAGTGCTCTTCCAGAAGTTGTATTCAAATTAAATCTATGAATATGAAAATATGAATAAATATTCTAGGGGTTTGTAATGTAAATTTCTTATGTGTCCCTGTGATTTTTTTTCATAAAAATATTTTTTTTTACTTTTCATTCAACTCCTATAGCTTCATGTTATTATAAAATAAACCCATTGTAAAAATACAACCTCAGAAAGGTTAATTCTAGAAGATTTGCGTGGATTAAGGGATTGATAATGAATATAGCTCTAGTTTTCATAAAATGTTCACAGAGAAAAGATAATTAATGTGGATACTATGAAATGTGAAGCACAAAAAATGATTGAGACTAATTCTCTCTTCACCACCTCTTTCAAATCTAAACACTGGAGAGAGAAAAACTACTGAATTCCTGGGGAGAAGGGGTAAAATCTTTCATTCCTCCTTTTCATTGTAGATCTTGTAGCCCTATGTCTAGAAACAAACTCATTCATACATTTCTAATGAGAGAAAAGAAAAAAAGACTGACAAAAACACTTGTCAAGTAGCCTAACTCAGTGACTTTCCTTGATCCTTGCAAAGGACTTTTATCTTATGTACACTGCAGACAAGTTCTTATACACACCAGGCCAGATCAGAGCCCAGTGATGCTTTATCTTTTATAATAGCTCCACAGTCTATATCTTTCACAGAGCATTGTTGAGAACAAACTTAACCAGATCAATTGATCCATTAAAGCATTTCAACTACTTACAACCATATCTAAAGTTCAATACCTTTAGAAAATACAATTTAGGTGCCATGTAAACAGCAATAATGGTTCCTCTTTGCCTGAGGGGACAGGAGTAATCATAAGGATTCATTGGAGTAAAACTTTTTTTCTCCTCTGACTTTCCACAAATTTCACAGAGAGTCTCATATTTTTAAAACTGGCACTTTTCTTTTCTTTGAGTCCTTTCCCCCCTGTATTTTGTACCTTTGGGTATATAATAATTGGTTGTATTAATAAATGATATGAATCCCTGACCAATTTTTAAAAAAAGTTTAAAGATTTTTTAAAAAAATTATTTATTGACTTTTGGGAGCCAAGATGGCAGAGTAAGATAACTGAAGAAAACAATTTATTAAAAATTAAAATTGGGCCATCGGAAGATAATGACTCTATGAGACATCAAGAATGAGTCAAACAACATCAGAAGAGTGAAAAAAATAGAATGAAGTGTGAAATACTGACCTGGAAAATTGATTCAAGAAAGATAATTGAAGAATTATTGGTCTACCTGAAAGTCATGATTAAAAAAAAAAAGATCCTGGAAAGGATCTGTCAAGAAATTATCAAAGAAAACTGCTCTGAGGTCCTAGAAACAGAGGGTAAAATAGTCATTGAAATAATCTACCAAGGGGCAGAGCCAAGATGGTGGAGCAAAAGCAGTGACTTTATTGAGCTCTCCTTCAAACCCCTCCAAACACCCGTAAAAAATGTCTCTAAACAAGTTCTAGAGCAGCAGAACCCACAAAAAGACAGTGAAACAAATTTCCAGCCCAAGATAACCTGGATGGTTCATTAGAAAGGTCTATCATTCCAGGCTAGGAGAGGAATGTAGCTTAGCATGGGCAGGCAGGCAAGACGAGGCCTCAGTGAAACTGGAGTAGGCCTCAGGGGACTGAACCACAGACAGCTGTGGTGGTTTCCAGATTTCTCAACCTACAAATGTCAAAAACAACTTAGAAGGTCAGTAGGAAAAGTCTGTGACCACAGTAAGAGAGAAGCTCACTTCCAGCCCCAGTCCCAGCACAGCCCCAGGGCTGGTGGCTGCTCATGACCTCTTGGCCAACAGACAGAGGGGGAATCGAGTGGCTGATCAGAGGGGGGTTGTAGGGATCTCTTTGCTGGTGCTGGGGCAGGGTTCTTTTGCTTTGCCCTTGCTTGTATCTGGGTCAGAGTTCTGGGTGGTGGTCCTGGGGTGAAGAGGAACACTGGCATGGTGGAGGTTGTAGTGGTGGTAGAAAGGGAATCCTCCTCACAGTTACAAGGCAGAAAAGAATGCTTGTGGTCACTCATAGACCAGAGCACAGTCCAGGAAAGGAGCAAACACCTTGCCTTTAATCATGCCATCTTGGAAGAACTGAAAATTTACAGGTCTCTAGAAGTATCTCTGAAACAGCTGAACAAAATCTCTGGAGTCCAGAGTTTTAAAAAACAAATGTTAAAAATTGTTTTTACATGCAACTGGGAAATAAAATATACAGGCAATGGGGTATATACATCTATCCTGCCCTACAAGAAAATAGAAGGGGAAGGGGATAAGAGAAAGGGGGAGATAGAAGGGAGGGAAGATTAGGGGAAGGGATATTCAGAATGCATGCAGTCTTGGGGTGGAGGAGGGGAGAGAAGTGGAGAAAATTTGGAACTTAAAATCTTGTGGAAGTGAATCTTGAAAACTAAAACTAACTGAATTAATTTTTAAAAAAGACCAAAAAGGTAGTATTTGAAAAAAGTGCATAGCAACAGTGCCTGGCACATTGTAGGTGTCATATACATTCTTATTCTCCTTTCTCCCCCCATGGGCTAATTAAAATTTCTTTTTTTTAAATATTAAAAAATCTACCAATTATCTCCTGAAAGAGATCATAAAATGAAAACCCCAAGAACTATTGTTAACTACATTCCAGAATTATCAGGTCAAGGAGAAAATAGTGCAAGCAGTTAGAAAGAAACAATTTAAATATCATGAATCACAGTCAGGATTATGCAAGACCCAGTAGAAGCTACATTAAAGGATCACAGGGCCTAGAATATGATATTCTGGAAGGCAAAGGAGTTTGAATTACCATATATTTCAGGGGAAGAGATGAACATTCAATGAAATAGGGGACTTCCAAGGCTTCCTAATGAAAAGACCAGAGCTCAATAGAAAATTCAATCTTCAAGTACAAGACTGAAGAAAAGCATAAAAAGGTGAACAGGAAAGCAAAATATATGTAGTTCAAAAATTGTTTACATCCCAACATGGGAAGATGAAACTTGTAACTCCTGAGAACTGCATCACTATCATGACATTTAGAAGAGGTATACACAGACAGAGGGTGTGGGTATAAGTTGACTTTGATGTGATGATAAAAACAATTATTAAGGGCTTATAAAAAATTTACTGGGAGAAGAGGAAAGGAAGAGATGGAAAAAGGTAAATTATATCGCATGAAGAGGCACAAAGACCCTATTGCAGCACAGGGAAAGAAGGGAGGGAGGCAAGCATTGTTTAACCTCACTTTCATCAGATTTGGCTCAAACAGGGACTAACATAATCAGTTAGGTATAGAAATCTAAGATGTCATATAGAGAATAGGAGGCGTAAGGGTAAAGAGTGAGAGGGGTAGAAAGAAGAGAGGGCATATGGGAAGGAAGAAGTAGTAGGAGAAAGGGAAAAGAAAGGGCAGGGAGACTAATAGAAGGGAGGGAAAACTAAGGGAGGGAGTGGTCAGAAGCAAAACTCTAGTGAGGAGTGAAAGGGAGAAAGGAGAGAGAAAAGCATTAATACGGGGAAAATAGGGTGGAGAGAAAGACACAGTAGAAATCATAACTGTGAATATGAATGGGATGAACTCTCCCATGAAATGGAAGTGGATAGTAGAGTGGATTAAAAAAAAATAATCCCACAATATATTGTTTATAGGAAACACATATGAAGCAGAGACATACACACAGAGTGAAAGTAAAAGGTTGGAGCAGAATACATTATGCTTCAGCTAAAGTAAAAAAAAAAAAGCAGTGGTAGAAATCCTGATCTTAGACAATGCTAAAGCAAAAATAGATCTAATTAAAAGAGATAAAGAAGGAAACTACATCCTCCTAAAAGATACCATATACAATGAAGAAATTTCAATACTAAGTCTATATGCATTAAGTGGTGTAGCATCCAGATTCTTAAAGGAGAAGTTCAGGGAGATACAGAAGGAAATAGACAGACAATACTAGTGGGGAACCTCAACTTCTCCCTCTCTGAACTTGATGAATCCAACCACAAAATAAACCAGAAAGAAGTTAAGGAGGTGAAAAAAAATCTTAGAAAAGTTAGGTATGGTAGACCTTTGGAGAAAACTGAATGGGAATAGAAAGGAATATACCTTTTTTTTTAGTAGTACATGGCACCTACACAAAAATTGACAAGGTACCAGGGGAAACAAACCTCATAATTCAATACAGAAAGGTAGAAATATTAAATGCATCCTTTTCAGATCATGATACAATAAAAATGACATAAAATAAAGGTCCAAGGAAAGATAAATTAAAAATTATTTGGAAACTAAATGATCTAATCCTAAAGAATGAATGGGTCAGGCAGCAAATCATAGAAACAATCAATAACTTTATTCAAGAGAATGACAATAATGAGACAATATATACATTATTGTCATTCTCTTGAATAAAGTTATTTATTGTTGCTGTTCTTAGGGGAAATTTTATATCTCTAAATGCTTGTATGAAAAAAAATAGGGAAAGAGGAAGTCAGTGAATTGGGCATGAATCTAAAATAATCTAGAAAAAGAACAAATTGAAAATTCCCATTTAAATACCAGAATAGAAATTCTGAATATCCAAGGAGAAATTAATAAAATCTAAAGTAAGAAAAATATTGAAGTAATAAATAAAACTAAGAGATGGTTTTATGAAAAAAACTAATAAAAAGATAAACTTTTTGTCAATCTGATTTTTAAAAAAAGGATGAAAATGCAAATTGCAATATCAAAAATGAAAAAATTTAATTCACCACCAATGAAGAGGAAATTACAACAATAATTACAATCTATTTTGCCCAATTGTATGCCAACAAATCTGAAAATCTTAGTGAAATGAATATATACTTACAAAAATATAAATTGCCCAGATTAACAAGAAAGGGAATAAAAGTCTTAAATAGCCTTATTCCAGAAAAAAAAATATTTTGAACAAGCCATCATTGACCTTCCTAAGAAAAATCTCCAGGGCCAGATTGATATACAAGCAAATTCTACTGAATATTTAAGGAACAATTAATTCCAATATGATTTAAACTATTTGGGAAAACAGGCAAAGGAGTCCTACCAAATTCTTTTTATGACATAAATATGGTGCTAATACCTAAACCTAGAAGAGCCAAAACAGACAAAGAAAATTATAGACCAATCTCCCTAATATATATATAGATGCAAAAATTTTGAATAAACTATTAGCAAAGAAATTATAGGAACTTACCACAAGGATAACATATTATGACCAGGTGCGATTTATACCAGGACTGCAGGGCTCATTCAATATTAGGAAAACTATCAGCATAATTGACCATATTAATAACAAAATTAACAGAAATCATATGATTATTTCAATAGATGCAGAAAAAGCTTCTGACACAATAAAACTCCCATTCCTATTAAAAACACTAGAGAGGATAGGAATAAATGGAGTATTCCTTAAAATGATAGGTGGTATCTGTCTAAAACCCTTAGTTAGCATTATATGTAATGAGGATAAGCTAGAAGCATTTCCAATAATGTCAGGGGTGAAACAAGGATGTACGTTATCACCACTGCTATTCAATATTGCACTAGAAATATTAGCATTAGCAATAACAGAAGAAAAATAATTTGAAGTAATTAGAATACGCAATGAAGAAACAAAGCTGTCACTCTTTACAGATGATATGATGGTATCCGAAAGAGAAATTCTATGTAAAATAACTGTAAACAATATAAAATATTTGGCAGTCTACCTGCCAACACAAACCCAGGAACTATATGTACACAATTACAAAACATTTTTCTCACACAAATAAAATCATATTTAAATAATTGGAAAAACATCAATTGCTCATGAGTAAGCTGAGCTAATATAATAAAAATAACAATTCTACCCAAATTAATTTATTTATTTAATGCCATTCCAATCAAACTACCAAACATTATTTGATAGAACTAGAAAAATAATAACAAAATTCATCTGGAGGAACTAGAGGTCCAGAATATAAAGGGAATTAATGAAAACAAATGTAAGGGAAGGTGACCTCACAGTACCAGATGTAAAATTGTGTTATAAAGCTGCAATCATCAAAACTACTTGGTACTGGCTAAGAAATAGAGTGGTGGATGAATGGAATAGGTTAGGTACACAAGACCCAATAGTCAATGACTATAGTAGCCTCCTTTTTGATAAATTCAAAGATTCCAGTTTTTAGGAAAAAAAACTTACTATTTGACAAAAGCTACTAGGAAAACTGCAAAATAGTAGGGTAGAATCTAGGCATAAAACATCATCTTACACTGCATACCAAAATAAAGTCAAAATGGATACAAAATTTATAAATAAAGCATAATAAAAAAATAGGAGAGCAAGGAATACTTTATCTGTTACATACATGGAAAATGGAAGAATTTATGACCAAACAAGAGATAGAGAACATTATGAAATTCAAAATGGATAATTTTGATTACAACAAATTAAAAAGGTTTTGCATTTAAAAAAAGCCAATAAAACCAAGATTAGATTGAAAATGGAGAGCTGGGAAACATTTTTTACAGGCAATATCTCTGATAAAGTCCTCATTTATAAAATACATAGAGAATTGAGTTAAATTTATAAAAAAGACAAGTCATTCCCCAATTGATAAGTGGTCAAAGGATATGAACAGACAATTTTCAGGTGAAGAAATTAAAGTGACCTGTAGTCATATAAAAATGGTCTAAATTACTATTGATTAGAGAAATGTAAATTAAAACAAGTCTGAGTTGCCGTCTCACATCTATTAGCTTGACTAACATGACAAAACAGAAAAATGATAAATGTTGGATAAGATGTAGGAAAATTGGACCACTAATGCATTGTTGATAGAGTTGTGAATTGATCCAACAATTGTGAAGAGGAATTTGGAACTATGTCCAAAGGGCTATAAAACTGTGCATACCCTTTTATCCAGCAGTACCACTTCTAGGTCTGTATCCCTTTTGGTTCTAATTCTTCTTTACAACATGACTAATGCAGAAATATGTTTAATATTATTGTACATGTATGGCTTATATCAGACTTCACACTGTCTTTGAGAGTGAGTAGGAGAAGGGGAAGAAAATTTAAAACTCAAAATCTTATAAAAGTGAATAATGAAAACTAAAACTAAATAAAAAATTTAAATTATTAAAAAATAAAAATTATTTATTTTGAATGTTTATTAAAAATTTCTGAATTCTCTCCCTCTCTCCAACCCCTCCCCTATCCATTATGAAGGCAAAAAATGTGATATTAATTATATATATATGAAATCATGCAAAACAAATTTCCATGATAGTCATGATACCAAAAATAAAAGACAAGAAAATGAAAAAAAAAATGCTGCAATCTAAGATGCCATCAATTGTTTCTCTGGATGTGAACAGCATTTTTTACCATAAGTCCTTCATAATTGTCTTGGAGCTCTGTATTGAAAAAAAAATTGCTAAGTCATTCACAGTTGATCATCCTTACAACATCGCTATTACTGCATACAAGGTTCTTCTATTTCTGCTCACTTCACTTCATTTCATATCAATCTTTCCAGCTTTTTCTGAAATTATCCTGCTTGTTGTTTCTTGTAGCACAGTAATATTTCATCAAAATCATATACTACAACTTCTTCAACTATTCCCCAATTGATAGATATTCTCTCAATTTCTACTTCTTTGCCACCACAAAAAAATAACTGCTTAAATATTTTTGTACAAATAGGTTATTTTCTCTTTTCTTTGATCTTTTTGGGATACAGATCTAGTAGTGCATTTGGTGGATCACAGTGTATGCACAGTTTTAAAGCCAATTGGGCATAATTCCAAATTGATCTCCAGAATAGTTGGATTACTTCACAACTCCACCAATCGTGCATTAGTATCCCATTATTTTTTACATCAGATACAACATTTTTCATTTTTTTCAGTTATATTAGACAATCTGATTGGTATAAACTGGTGCTTTAGAGTTGTTTTAATTGACATTTTTCTGATTATTAGTGATTTTGAACATTTTTTCATATGACTATAAAAACTTTAATTTCTTCTGAACACTGCCTATTTAGATCCTTTGACCATTTATCACTTGGGGAATGACTTGTATATTTATAAATTTGACTCAGTTTTCTATATATTTGAAAAATAAGGCCTTTCTCAGAGAAACTTGCCATATAATTTTCTCCCAAATTTCTTGTTTTCCTTCTAATGTTGACTGTGTTAATTTTTAATTTACTATAATCATAATTATCCTTTTTACTTCCTGTAATCCTATCTGATGTCATAAATTCTTCCCATATCTGACCAGCACACACCTGACCAGCAAAAATTTCTATCTACCCCTAATTACTTATGCTATCCCTCATTATGTCTAAATTATGTACCCATTTTGACCTTATCTTGTTATACATTATCTGATGTTAGTCTATTCCTAGTTTCGTTCAACCTGCTTTCCAGTTTTCCCAGTATTTTTTGTCAAATGGTGAGTTTTTACCCTGAAAGCTTAGATCTTTATGTCTATCAATCACTAGATTACTATGGTCATTTAATATTGTGTATTGTGTATCTAATCTTTTCTCATTGATATATCAATCTATTTCTTAGCCAATGACCAGATTATTTTGATGTTTACTGATTTGTAATACAGTCAAAATGTCTTTAAGATAACTTTAATATATTCAAATCTCCTTTGAAAGTCAAAATCTTTGACTTTCTCTGTAACACCTGACAAAGTGTCATGCACACAGTAGATACCAAACAATTGTTTGTTCAATTTTTATTGTCAAGCACTCATTTTTTTTTATCATCTGTATCATCTTTCTACAATAATATTAGATTCTAAATTAACTTTGTCAACCTCTTTTCATTTCGTCAAATGTCTGTTGCCATGGATATAAACGGCAGCTTATTATTTTGGGGCATCTTTTCTTGCTGAATTAGTTAAATTGAAACTATTGTCACCTTGCCTTTGGTAATGCATTTGAGATTTCCAATACTGAGACTGTATTCCATTTTATTACACAATCCATTTTCCTAAGAATATAACAGTATAACAAAAGCTCCAAATAGCCACTTGTTCTGAATATGTGATAAGTTTTAGATGGAGAAGAATAAAATTCAGCTATGTTTGAAGTCTTTAGTAAGAGAAGAACTACTCAAAAGTTATCTGATATATATTTGCTCCTGGATAATTTGAATAGTCCCTTTCAAATTATTCATAAGAAAAATCCACATTTGTAAATTTGTTTTTCCCTTTGTTAAAATTTTATGTTTATTTTTTAATACCCTGAATTACCCAAAAGGTAGATGGGTATTCCTAATTAAAACACAAATACAGTAATTACAGTTTATATGCTATTATCATGAATCTACATTGGATGAGTTTAAACAGCAAAACAGCCATTAATTTTACTGTTCAAAGAAATGCTCATAATCTTTTTAAAATGTCATATAAAATATTCATTTCTAAATGCCCTACGGTGATTTCTGAATTTATTTAAAATGGGCTGTTGATAGCTCTTTTTATAAATAAGCAATTACACTGAATATATCATGGCCCATCACATTATACATTCTATAATTTCATGGATGAAAGGCCTACAGCTGATCTGCATAAATGTGGTACATATCGCAGCAGGTGAAGGGTTTGATTACACAGGATAATCAGTGTTATTATTTATAGTAACCATTTATATCTGTTATTTATTAAAACTCAATAAATCAGATTTAAGTTTCACCAAAAGAGGCACCAAGGTAGAGTTTACATGGGACATAGATATGATACTAAATCCTTTATTGGATTGTTTAAATATAGCTTTTCTGATAAAGATTTCAAGATTTTAAATGTTTTGTAAGCTGCTCAAAAATAGTTTTTATGTGATTATAGTTCCTGTGGGACTCAAATGGAATTCATAGGTATGATTTATGAAACACTACTGAACTTGTTTTAATTAAATAAGTAATTTGGTAACTAAGAGCTCAAAGTTGGCAATGATGAGGGTGACCTCCAGTTGATAAGCTATGGGAATTTTAGTACCTTTTTTTCTATATGAGTCCATGTTATATAAAAAAAATAAGCCTTGACTTTGATAAAAATCATACCACTACTCTGTACCTCAATATCCTCATCTATAGAACAAAAGAATTAGATTGGTTGTTTTCTAAGGGACCTTCCAGGTTGAGTATTCTATGTTTCTATAATTTTAAAAAGATATACTTAGTGTCATCCTTTGTTAAACTACCTATCAAGAAAGGCTGAATGGGAAAGTTGAAAATAGTGATAGGATCATTAATCTTACAATTCCATGTGAAGTGCTGTGTTCTAGTTATTTGCAAAACTCAGGCTACAGGCATTTGCTTCTGAGGAAATCTTAGAAGGTTCACTAAAGGTTGGATAACTAAAATAAACAACTAAAAGACTTCTCTGGTAGCCATCCAATATAAAGAAAATGAGGGAGGTCACAACATGGTGGGTGTTACATAGATGCACAACTGCACAGGAAGGGAATGGTTTGTGATATGTATTTTTAGAATGGATACTAACTGATTAGATCAAAGATTCATTGGAAATATTCTAAAATATCTTCACTAAATAATTGATTCATTTTTTTCAATTTATTTTGCCCATGAAGATAGACAGAACCTTGGAGATTATCTAATGTTATAGGTATAATACATTTAATAATGTCCCAACAAACGTCTTTCAAAATAATGAAATACACTATACCCACATTGCTAGTGCTCTCTTCCCCACAAAATGTCATTGAATTTATTTAATATCTGTTTTCTTTGTATATACAGGATATTCCAAAAGTCTTACCAAAGTTTTAAGTTATTATAGTTTGTGTGTATATACATGTGTGTATGTATGTGTGTATATATGTATGTAATAGTTATCTCTCCTCAAAAGAATCTAAGATTCTTCAAGACAAGGAATTTTTTTTTTAATTTTTGTGTTTGTCCCCCAGTACCTAGCAAAGAGTAGTCACTTATCTAGTGTTTATTCATTCATTTACTGAAAAAAACTATAACAATACCATTAGATACCATTGTCTATCTGTGACATTTTAAGTAAGGGACTATCTGTTTCCAGAAAATAATTTCCCCTTCACTATTCTCATAGAAACAGTGGGTGAAGTTGGCAAAAATTCATATTAATAAAGCACTTTACAACCTACAAAACATTTTACTCAAAGTAACACTGTAATGTAGGTACTATAGTTGGGATTATTTCATGTAACAAAGAGATTGAGGGATTGAGAAGTGGAGAGTCATCATTTGCTCATATTATTCTAATAATTTTTTTAAAATTTCCATGAATTAGCAAAATTCAAGGATCCTTTCATAATCATTTATAATCTCTACCTAAGAAGTCTAGAAATGGCATAATTTTCCTCTCTTAGAACAAAACAAAATGTTAGGTTAAATATGGGATGGGGAGTGGAAGAATTTCACCATTTCTTTTTATCACACTGGCCAAATAAAGTTGCATTCTTGTAAGCCTGCAATAATTTGTAAATTCAGTCATGCCTTCTTCAGTATTTTCTTGAAAATTAATTTTTAAAAAAATCCTGCATTAAAAAAAGAAACTAAAACATAAGTGGATAATGGGTAGTAAGGTTACTCATCATTAAAAGCCACTTGTGGGCCCTAAAGAGTACCTAAATTACACATTTAGTTAAATACTTACTGCTGCCCCCTTTCTCTGTTCAGGTAAATCTTTAATTTTGAAAGAAAAGAGTTAGCCCATTATCACAAATTGCCCAATGCATTGAATATTATCTAAAAGCTTTAGGGCATTAACTGTTCCAAACAGCTAATTCTAGGTTTGAACTTGTGCAGCATGTGCCAATGATACCAGATGAGTAGGAAATTGAAAGGTGAATGGCAAGAGTCAAGAAAGTGTCATTTCTCCAAAGCTGAAGAAAGAGGAATCTGGGAATGAAACAATTGAAAGCAAATAGCTTAGTGACTAAAAAGTGAACAAAGAGATACATCTTAAAAGGTTTTTGTTTGTTTGTTTGTTTGTTTTTGGAGCTAGTATTAGTTAACTGAGGAAAATCTTTCATCCTGATTCTTGACTCACAGATTGGAAATTGGAGTGTCATGAACTTGCGCTCTGGAAAGCCCTCTATTAGTTTGTTGTAAGATGAAAGAATTTGACTAATTCCTTTAGAAGATCATAGCTTGTTAGTAAAAGAGCTGGAACTAAGTTTCAGGTCTCGTGATTTCTGGCCTGGTGCTTTTTTCATTTAATCTTATTTTCTCTCCTGCTTTGTCATGGTGAAGCTTTTGCATTAACTTGGCTGATTCTGTGCATTTCTATGATTTGTTATGTTCTTGAATGGAAAGCAAGGGGAATTCTCCTACTGTGCTGGGTTTTAATCCCATGAAGACACTTCATACCTACATCTTTCCTCTCCATCAGCTAGCACAGTAACTCCCTTTGGCTACTACAACCACTTCTCTTATGTTGAGTTCCTTTCACATAAATCTTTTGAAAGGGGTTATATTTCTTGCAATATATCAGAGGATCTCTCAGTCAGTCAGTAAGACAGTATTTATTAAGCCACATACTGTGTTAAGTGCTGTCAAAAGATAATTTTTAGATGGCTAATTTTTCTTATTCAGGTTATAAATATTCATTCAGAAATTTAACTGAGTTAATGTTTCCTTCAACTTACCAAAAAGAAAAAAAGCTACATTTTATCTAAGCTAATATTTACTATCTCAAATAAAAGATGTATTTCTTCTCTAGATTTGCTAAGAATTTTTGTTATTAGTAGAAGCAGAAAAAGGTAGAGATTTTTTGTCATTGTTTTTAACTAGACTTTTGATTCCACTGATATAAGGACCTCCTAATGAGGAACTCCTTCTACCAAAGCAGACTGTCATCTTCTTTGAAATGTAGTCTGAGAGTTGCCCAGGACACTGAGAGATTAATCTTGCTTAGGATCACACATCCAGCCATGTGTCCAAGCATATCTTGAACTTAGGTAACCCTGATTCTAAGGCCAGATCTCTAACCACTATACTATGCTGCCTCTCAAAGGCTAAAAAAAGTGATATTTAAAATAATAAATGAAAGGAAAACTTATTAACATACAGTAACTTTAAAATCTTACAATCCCTTTGCCTTCTGTTGAGGTCACAGTGAGCCTTGTTCCTTAGAAGACCTATCAACACCCTTGAAGACTTGATCTTAGTTTTATTCTGTTTGACCAAAGTGAATTCAACTTCCAGTGGTGAAGGTTAATTCATAAAATGTTAAAATTGGAAGGAATCTTAGAGATCACACAGTAAAGTAGGTTCATTTTATGTATGAGAAAATGGTGACAGAAAGTCATGAAATTACTTGTTGAAAGCCACAGAATTAGTGACAAGAATGGGAACAGAAATTTTGTCTCCTGTTTCCCAATTCAATTTTCTATCCATTTTATCAGGCCACCCTTAAAATCTTCCCTTCAGATGAAGCTCAGTTCTTTAATCTATTGTAGACTAGAAAACAAATTGATCTCATTTCTTGAGACCTCAAATCCTAAAAAAAATTCCATAGTTAATAAACATTTATTTAGTGCCTGTTGTGTGCCAGGCACTGTTCAAAGCACTGGGGATACAAAAAGAGGCAAAAGACAGTCCCTGTTCTCAAGGAGCTTCCAATATCATGGAAGACATAACATGCAAATAAATATATAGAGAGTAAGCTATATATGGCATAAACAGGAAATAGTTGTCAGATGGAATGCATTAGAATTAAGAGGAGTTGGGAAAGGCTTCCTGTAAAAGATGGGATTTTAATTGGAACTTGAAGCCAGGGAAGTCACTTAGGAAGAGCTTATCATTCTCATGGCCATATTATACAAGGGTTTGTCTTGTCTTCATGTTTCATAGATATATCTAACCTCTGAATGCATTCTTGTTTCCTATGAGAGGGATACCTCTAGCTCTTTGCTCAAATGCTGAGCTGACATGGGTAACATGTTTTGAGCTTAATGAATATTCATTGAATTAAATTAAATTAAATTACACACACACTCACACATACATATATATGGTGTGTGAATATATACATATATATGCATGCATGTATGTATGTGTGTATGTGTATACACACATATATGCATTTATGCATGTATGTATATATAATTTCTTTCTGTTCTGACTTAATATCTCCACACACTTCCCCAGGTCATCATTTATGTTATCATTCCCCATGTGCTTGCTCAAACAGTGATTCACAAACTATTTGGTCTCAGGACATCTATAAACTCTTAAAAATTATTGAGAATCCCAAAGAGTTTTTTAATATGGGTTTTATAAATACCATGTTAATATTATTATGAAAATAATTAATATTATTATGAAAATGGTTTTGACCTCACAGACCCCATGAAAGGGCCTTGATGAGCACCCAGCATCTACAGACTACACTTTGGGAATTTCTTCTTTAAAAGCATAATACTCCCCAAATCCTAGCATTACAATTTTTATTATAAACATGTTCTGACACACCTTTCTTGTAAAGTAACATCATCGACAATTTCCACTAACAATAAAAGAAAGGTCATTTTGTAGCATTACATAAATCATGTCTGATTTTCCAACCCTGGATATATCCAGAGGATATTTAGGGAATTGTAGCATTTATACAACTTCCTTCTTATTGGTTGCATGGAAGCTTGGGGATAATTTAAAGCTTCAATGTTAAAAGCAGAATAAATTTCACATAAACATCAATGTTAAAAACAGAATTACTGCTCAAATCATCAGGAATTATTTCCAATAATCATTGAAACAGATTTTTGTTCCATGTAGTTCACTAAATGCTATTTCTACAAAATACCCAAAGATAGGGAGAGAGTAAACTGGGACATGTGGGTATTGTAACTACATATACTTGAAGAAACCTTTCAGAAAAGTATTGCTAGGAAATTATTGTTTTATCCCAGAAAAGAGAGATTTTCAGACAAACTGGTGAATTATCATCTTGTTAAAGCAATTGAAATAGTTTGTCACTCTGGGCTATCATCCATGACCCCATGCATGCCTCTTGATTGGTGAAGAGCTAAAGTCAATCTTGCCTTACTGACAGCAGTCAACTGTAAGTGGGAAATAGTACAGTGATGGATTCATGATTGCATACTTGATGGTGAGAACTCCAAAGGAATGTAAATCATTGCCCTCTCCCCTACTTAGACTTATTCCTCACCCCATTACACTGAGTCATCACTCTACTTGACTCATTTTAGAATATGAAGGTGGGAAAAAAATTTCAAACTGAAGCGAAACTTGATCCCATAGTAACTTTTAAATATAGCTGCTTGAGATAAGACTAAAAGAGAATGTTCACTTCTATGTCCAAAATGAATGTTAAAATGGAAAATATTGAAAGGAAGAGATGATGTTGTAGAGGCATTAACATGCAATTATTAATAGCATCATCACCTTTCCAGTCAAAAATTACCTTGTATTTATGTTGTGTATATTTGAATATATTTGTAACCTCTTGGAGGTCAGGGACTGTTCTAATTTTTCTTTATGTCTTATTTTTTTCTCCTGCTTTTGAGATTTTAGCAGGATGATGAGCTCATCCTCTTTTCCTCTTGTCCCCCATCCCCAAAATCAGCAGAGCTCATCTGCAGGAATTCCTTCTCATTTTGCGTTTCAACAAATTTCAAGGACAATGACCATAGTCACATGGAAAATCTGAAGCCATAGAGCTAAGTTCTTACTTCTTTCTTTTACCATCTTTCAATGTTGTCCTGCACATTAGGATTTTCATTCCCTGGCTTTATAAAAATACGTGTGAGATAGACCAAGATGTTAATAGCTTTGGAAGAAGTACTTTTCATTATTTGTCCTCTGCATCAAAGATGAGTCTCTCCCAGAAGAAGTGAAAGGGAAAATTTTGGTTTCCTAGTTTTTTTTTTAACAAATTTTAATAGGAATAATACTATTATAGGGACAGAATACTAATGAAAGCAAAAGGAAAGTGTGTGGACAGGGCCTCCCTTTCCATTTGATTTTTTTGGAAAGTTGCAAATATTTTGTCCATACCATGTTGTCATCAAAACTTATAGTCTTTAAAATTCTGGCTAGTATTCACTTAGATGTCATAAAATGGATAGAGAGGAGTAAGGTTAGTTATTACATGAGAGCACAAAATGAATTCAGTAACAAGACCCACAAAACTATTTTTCAGCTGTTTAAAAATATCATGACTCCCAAGGTCAAAGTAGAGGGATATTTAATCTCTATTTGTCTTTGAAATTTTGAGAAAGTTAAGATTATTTCAACAATGAAGACCCTTTTCTTGATGTCTGCATATTTAATCATCATATTTGAGAGTAATGCAGGGGAAAAAAATCAAACACATACAAACACACACAGAGGAAAATGAGTAGTTTTATGTTAAATGACACTATATTCTTGCACATATAGATAGTGTGTAGACATAGTGTGAATGTTCTCATGTTCTGCCAAACTAGAAATAGTGATTATACAGAAAATCTTTCATTGATTTAATGTTTGTTTGTTTTCTTAACCATTAGCAATATCAACATTTTTTGGTGTAATATTCATGTGTCCAGATGGCAAATAAAGACTTTTGGCTATCAACATAAAGTTAACATGACTTTGGATTACAAAACTGTCATTTCACCAGTATACATATGTGAACCTTAGATTGTGGTTGCATTCTGTTTATTAACTGTAATGTCCTAGCCTTTGGGGAGAAGTAAGCCTACAAAAACCTGGGCTCATGATCAGTATCTAGATTTCATCAGTTGGTTTAATTTCTTTTCTTTATATGTACTCCCTTATGCCTTTTGTACCATAGCTGATAAAACTAATATCAAAATCTGCACCAAAAGCAGCAGGAGCATTGTACTCCATGGAATCTGGCTGAGACATTTCCTGGTTCACCTTTAAGAATGCCAATCATTCTATATTCTTAGAGTTTACACTTGGCTCAGTAACAGAGTTTCCAGGTGCATTACAGAAAGGATCCTAACAAATAAAACAAAGAGAATGACTTAGATAATTTCAGGTGCGGCAAACAGAAAAGCCAATTAGAAGCTATAAATAACCCCTAGAAAGCCAGAATTGCTCAGTACTATGTGTGGATGGCTATTCGCCTTCCACCATCAAAGCAAAATTTGTTTGTTTTTTTGGGGGGGTCTCCCTTGAAAAAAATGGGGTGACAAAAATAAATGTAAAAGAAACTAATGAGAACTAGACGCTGTAGATTCTATCCTGATTAGAATGGGAAGTATAAAGTGAATGGCAAGGTTATGAGCACCAAAATTTTATTTTTTTAAAGATAGGGTTATCTTATTATTAGGTAGCTAGGTGGCATAGTATATACTGGCCTTGGAATCAGGAAGACCCATTTTCATGAGGTCAAATCTGGCCTTAGACATTTATGGATTGCATGACCCTGGGTAAATCACTTAACCCTATTTGTCTCAGTTCCTCAACTGTAAAATGAGCTAGAGAAGGAAAAGGCAAACCACACCAGCATCTTTGCCAATAAAACCCCAAATGGGGTCATGAAAAGTCAGAAACAACTGAAATGACTGAAAATCTTATTATCTTTTCATTATCTTATAGTGATTGACAAGACATTAGTATGCACAAAATACATACAGTCAGACTTTACCATGTCTGATGTTATTCCCAGATTTTTGAATCATTAAAGGTCAGCCAAATTTAGGGAAAGATGTTTTCATCCTGGATTTTGTCCAACCGTTATCTGACATATGAATCATTTACCATCAACTCTTTCCAAAGCTGGATGTAACGCCCAGCTAAAAATGAGAACATTGCTTATATTAAGTTTGAAGTATAAGAATATGTGGGTGGGGGCTAGAGAGATAGACAGGCTCTCCCTAGAGATCACTGGGAAATTTTATCTCATGTGGATAATCCAAGATGACATATAATACTAATATCACTTGGGGATTTTGTTTTGTATTTGCATTTGAATATAGCTCTGTCAGACATTCTAGGAACTCATTAAACTGTAATTGGAATAACAAAGTTATACTAAGAACTGACTGGTGGTGGGGATGTGTGTGGAAAGTTGTGAATTTCTGTATTCTATGACCTTCTTCATATTTCTCCTGCTCTGCACTTCATAGTGAGGGGTGATGTCTCTGGCTAAAACAAAGACCCAGCCTCAAGCAGGATCTATCACCAAACTTTATATATTTGTGTCTGACATTTTCCTCATCTTAAGGGAATAAGCAACTTGCTTAATAAGTCTTTTGTTGTGGAGTTGTAGATCATTTTTGAGCAGGCTCAGATGACATGAAGGCCCTGCTCAAAGAGCCTGTTTCTCTATCAACCTGGGACCTGATAGAAATAATCTACCTGTAGAGAAAATTGCATTGTCATCAATTGGTTTTAAAACTCTGGTGTTATTTTATATAACCATCTAACTCTACATTACTAATTCTCTCTCTTCCTTCTCTCTCTCTCTCTCTACTGCATTGAATTTATATGTATACACACACACACACACACACACACACACATAATTTTAATTCACAAGGAAATATATTTAAAAAAAAGAGTGCCATTCAATCTTTTTGTAGTCAAAGAATTCCAGCCTAACATTTTTTCAGCTTTCAGTTCCTGTGACTCCACAACTAATAAGAATACTCCTTGTTACTGATGTCACCCTAACCTTCAGGCCCTCAGGGCTAGAAGTTGGCTCACTAAACTCCCATATGTGTTTTGATAAAAAGAAAGCTTGGGAATATCTGTACATTGTCTGTATATGCCTATCAGGAATGGCAAGTGTGAGCAGGCTCTAAGAATTGGCCTCTTATTGGTCAGCTCCTCCAGTACAAAAAACCTTCATTTGTATTTTAAAAAATTTATTATTTTTCCACATATACTACTGATCACTTTATATACTATTTTTCTTCATTCTGTTTACTTCATTTTGCATCAGTTCATATACTTTTTCCTATACTTTTCTGTATTCACTGTTTTCACCATGTTTAGAGTATAGAAATATATCCCATTAAATTCTTGTACTGAAACTTATTTAATTATTCCATAGTTGATGGTCATATACCTCTTTTGGTTTTCTCTCTTTGAATTAGTAAAAATAACTATCATAGCTGGGCATATCATCTAACATGACTTTAATCTGATTATAGGATAAAAATAAGCAAACTACCTTTCAAGTCTTGACTCAAATAAGTTAATGTGTTTAGTATTTAGCAAGCCTTACAGTGCTAAAAAATAGTTATTGTTTTTAATTATCATTATTAAGTGATAATTATTATTTTTCATTGGTTCACTAAAGGAATCAAACCACTGAAAAATCATCCAAGAGACCAATTAAAATACACATTTATCACATTCTCTTCATTCTACCTGTCTAAGACTTAACTACAGAGACTCAAAGGAAAGAGAGGGCTAACAATTATTAAGCTAATGAGGTAATATTGCTCTGGGCAGAGCACTGAATCTAGAGTCAGGAAGCCCTGGACTTTTGTTTTTGCTTCTATCATTTAACTAGTATGACTATGTGCAAGTTACACAGACAGCGCAGTAGAAAAAGGAGTTCTTATATTGGAAGAACTGTATTCAAATTCTGCTTCTTAAGATTACTATGTGACCTAAAGAATATCATCCCTTTTTGGCCTCAGATTTCTCAGTTGGGCTGTAGATTGAATTATATGTCTTCTGAGTTGCTTTTAGTTCCTAATTTGTAATTGATCCCTTTACAACAATTCTCTGAGTCTGAATTTTTTCATCTATAAAATAGGAATAGTAAGAATAACTATAGTGTCTGCCCCAGAAGGTTGTTGTAAAGCCAAAATGAGTAATTCTGTGTAAAAATCTATATAACTCTCAGTTATTCATTTACTCCAGGCAAATAAGAAAAGTATATAACTTACACCCCAAACTAGAATTTTTCCCTGAGAATTACGTTTGGTTCTCTGCCTTGATCAAATTAATCAGATAATTGCTAATTTTCTCTTTACTTTCAGTATTACATAGACAAAGTCTAAGAGAAATGAACCAACCAGATGAACTTCTGAAATAGAGTTTCTTACTGAGGGGTCTATCAGTATTCAGGGCATAACAAATCTTTGAAGAATCTGAGTGTAAACATTTTCATTTGCTTACCACCTGTGCAAAAGCATCAAGATCTGTCATCAGGAAGCAAGCATACTATTAATAGTTAAACAGACTGATCTAAAGCTGTTAAAACTGCAAATATTATACTTAATCATGTTCCCTCTTTCCCTCAAAGAATTTCACTTTTCAGCAACCTAGAAATATTGATTAAAGAGACAATTGCCTATTTAGAAAAATGTCATAGTAAGTTCCTGTTTACATAATAGCAAGATTTCTTTCTCTTAGACTACTTTATATTTACCTAAGATCTTGTCCTCATAGTGTCCTCCTAAAGCTTAAAGTAGTATTTATATTTCTCTTTGGTTGGTGAAAACATCACTCGTTCCTGGAGAATGTGAGGAAAACTAACTTCCCAACCATTTGCAAACTAGGTTCCATGTATTTTAGCCATTATCTTCATTCTCCTCATTCCTCTGCTAAAAGAGGATGCCAAGGGAAGTTTGATTCAGCCTCAGGGAATTAACTTGTGAGGAACCAGATTTCCACATTGCTTCTAGATGATTTCCTGTACCTCTCCCCCTTAATGTGATGCTATCTCCAGTTAGAAGGTAAGCTCCTTAAGGGTAAGGATTACTAAAATTGCTTGCATTTGTGTTTCCAGTACTTGGAACAGTATCTGGAACATAGTAAGAGCTTAACAAATGTGTTACCATTCATTCATTCATTCATTCATTCATTCATTCAGTTCATTCATTCCACAAAAGTCAATGATCAAAAAGTCCCCTTCCAGTTCTCATATTCTAGAAAAACATTTAACTTCCTCTGACTTCCTTAAAGAAAGATTCTTTACAATTGTTTTGGTGAACTATAAGATAAAATTATTTTTAAAATAATACACAATTCCATACAGACACACACAAACAAATGCATCTTAATGTAAACAGAACTAGGAAAATCATATAAATGATGATCATCTACAACAATGTAAGTGAAAAGAAGAAAAAAATGAAATTGAACAATATATATCACAATCAATCCATGCCAGCCCACCCTGTATGTCATCCATGGTATTGATAAGGTTGCTTCCCAATATTTAAGGGACCCTCCTCATACTGCGAGGTTTCCAACAAAGCACATAGACTATCTGTCCTTAGTCTTGCGACTAGACCAACTCATCTTTTTTGCTTATATGGTGTCTTTACATTACTTTTTCTTCATAACTCTTTCAACATGTTCAAATCCATCATTTTCCTCTCCAATTTTAGTGACCCATGATTTCTTATCATATAATTAGAGGAAAAGGAAATGATGCATATGAAGAATTTAGAAATCATTGCTTAACATAAATTAATGCAATGAAGCAATAGAACTAGCAGTTGAAATGGGTAGGGACAACAAAAGCAATCTTAATATCATCAGTGTCAGGTAACACGTATAATATTATACAATATCATCCCCAATTTCTGCAAAGAAAGAAGGATGGCACATTTCCTCAATTCTTTCCTATGGCCATATTTATATAATAGAACTTAAAGTCTTTTTTTTGTTCTTTTTGTTTATGATATTGAAGTTAATAGAGATATCTCTTTCTGAGATAGTTGCTGCAGCCATGACTTTTGAGCTCTAGATACACTGGCCCCAGCTTAGTACGTATGGTACATGCCATCTCAGCAAGAAGTGGTTATCAACTCTGTTACTAAAAAAAGAGTTATTCATATAATAAGAATGTAAAGGGATCCAAGAAAACCTGCAAAAATGAACACTAATAAGAAAATATTTCTCCCTCTTTCTTTTAAAACCTTTATTATATTACCTGTGGCTTAGGTGAAAGCACCCCTCTCAGAAAGGGCAATATAACCCCAGACTTGAAAGTATTAGTTCTAGTTCTGTGTTAGCCCAACCTCAAAGAGACTCATCTATTACTCTAACAATTATTTCTAGTTTTCCGCGATTTCTTGAATATTATTAAAAGCAATTCAACAGTCACATTATTTAAAAAATAAATTGGTTTCTTCTATTTTTTTTAATTTTTACATTGCCTACATTTCCTAATATGTGCTTTACTACTCTTCTCCCAGAGCATGTCTACATGAAAAAGAATATTAAAAGAGAAGAAAAACAGTTTAGTAAAACTAACTAAAGCACTAAAAAATCTGACATCATATGTAGTATTTTACAATCACAGATTCCCATCTCTGCAATGAATGAAACAGGGGTGGTGTATTCTGATGTCTTTTCTTTAGGGACATTCTTGGTCATTATAATTTTATAACATTAATTTTTTATAGTTTGTGTTTTTTTCCACTTACATTATTATAGTAATTATGTATATCATTTTCTTGGTTATACTCAATTTTAAATTGGTTCATTTAAGTCTTCTCATGCTTTCCTGTTTAGATTCTATTCATCAGTGGTATAGAGTGATAATATTCCACTACATACATGTGACATAATTTATTAAGCTATTCCTCAAATTATGAATATCTACTTTATCCACTGTACTGTGTTGCTATGAAACACAATACTATAAATATTTTGCTGTTCATGAGTTATTTCTTATCACTCACCTCCTTGGAGGATGTGACCTGCAGTAGGATCTCAGGGTCAAGAGGTATAAACCATTTAGGAAATAGTATATTGGTTCCTACTGTTTATTACTTTACTTCCTGTGTGCTTATATATTTTCTATTTAATAATCCATCCAAGAATTTTGTTGAGAATTAATGGTACCAATTGTCAGTCTTGCCATATGTAAGATGCTGCTTCTTTTCTCATTGTAAATTTGAGACAGAATTTTCCCAGTCCTGTTGATGCCCTTTTAGTTCTCCATGACCTTTAGTTCTCCATGATCACCAATAGTATTTGAACAATCACTCCCATAAGTTAGGCCTTGGATGTAATCTAGCCATTCCAGATAACTTAAATTCATCACTGTAGATAGATGCTTTTTTACTATATCCTCATTTGCCTTAGGTTTCATTTTTCCTGTCAGTAATCTTTGTTCTCACCCTGCCAATCTGGAAATCATTTATATTGATAGAGATAGAAGCCAGTTAGGAATTGAAAAAGTTCTACTTTCTATCAGCACTTGGTTATCTCTATTCTTGAGACCCTCCCATCTCTCATAGTCTCACTTACATTCTACGGCTTCATAGCATAGGATACTATCTATTTTTATTAAACTAGACTGGGTTCTCTGAACCCTTCTTAAACCTGACCCTGAGACCCCATTTTGTCCTTTGCCTTACAAGGTTGTATGTATTAAGTCCTTTACTAATCTCAAAACATTATATAAATATGTGCTATCATTATTTATCATTTTTCCCAGTGTCTCTACCTTAATTCTTGATAAAATGCCTATATTTGATTATTTTTGGAGAGGTAGAAGAATCTTATTTTTTTTCTTTTTTGTATAAAGACTCATTATTTGTTCTTATTTGAGGCTGTCTTTTTCAAAGTTTTTTTTTCAAACCAAACCTTTAATTTTATTGGTGTTAGTTAGTAGGTTTCAAACTCTCTTGATCAGGAACATCTCTGAGCACATATACACATTATGTGCATACTTATTTACTTATAAATTACATACATGTACTGATCTATTAATTTTATATGTTTTAAAATTAAAATAGAAATCTCAAAAGCACATGATAAAGATGAAATATTTGGAGCTGGAGTCAATAGGGAGCCACTGTAGTTTACTTAGTAAGGGAGTGACATGGTTAGACCATGCAATATTATAGTCAAGAAAAGATGAAGGCCTAAATGAGGGTTGGTAGTTATGTGAGTAGACAACAGGAAACATATGTAAGAGATGTGTAGGTAGAAATGACTAGATTTGTCAACTATTGGATATGGAGATGTGGAATGACGGGAAGTGAGAAGCCAAAATTAACACCAAGATTATGGACACTGGAGTGACTGGAAGATTGGTGGTCTTCCCCTCCACCCTGCAATATTAGGGAAGTTTAGAAGATATTTGAGTTGGGAGAGGAACTGGGAGAAGGAAGAAAATATAATGATACCTATGAACCAGCTTCTAATGCCTCTGTTTCCTCTCAACACAGAAGTGTGTAAGTCATTTTATCCAATTCAAAATCAAAAGAGGGAGAGTCACATGTAGTCACATGGTGATTTGAAGGCAGGAGTTGAGGGTGGAATTTTCTCAATGAAACCAGGGAATAGTTGTTAGTTTAGGTTATAACTGTTCGGACAAGTTGTAAGGAGTCAGGAGGATGGGGAAGTTGGGATTTTGAACAGCAAAAGATGGTGCAAGTAGAGGCAGTTGTGTTGGAGATTTACTCTGGGAGTGGCTATGGAAATGAGGATGGGTGTAACTTGTATCCCTACCCTCTAATTGGTTGATCATACACCTTTTGTAATTGAGTAATAATCCCCTGGGGTGATGCCACAAGCCCTTGAGGATTTCCCCAGGCATAGGAAAATTGCCTGCTATGGGGAACTCCCAATGGAGAATTTTTTTTTAATCAATGTAGTTTATCTACTTTTCCGTATAGTCTTAGAGGAGCATTTTTGAACAGTGGCTATAAGGCTGGCCTTGGAGTCAGAAAGATTTATGCTCTAGTCCAGCTTCTGACAAATACTGCCTAGGTTAACCTGGGCAAGTCATTTAGTTTCCCAACATCTCAGTCAGTTTCCTAAGGATCTAATTGGAAGGAGAGAGAGAGAGAGAGAGAGAGAGAGAGAGACAGACAGAGACAGAGACAGAGACATAGAGAGACAGAGACAGAGACAGAGACAGAGAGACAGAGAGAGAGAGAGAAAAGCTGTCAAAATCCTTAGCAAACCTCCAAAGAGCTATTCGCTTTTTTCAGGAACAGAAGCACAGGAAGTATTTAGCTCATGTGTTCTGCTATTCTTCAAGAAAGAAAATAAATTCTCATATGAAGCAAGAAGTTGTTTGTGGAAAGAAACAGAACTGGGCAGACCAATCCCTGTACTGCAAAGGAAAAGAAAAAAAAAGGGTGAAAGTACAGATAATAAGGGAGTAACAAGGGGTACCATCATGGCCCCCTACATCTTTTGCTCCTACCAGAACTACACACACACACACACAATCAACATGCCACAGGGACCACTACAAATAAGTAACTTGGAATGAAGAAGCCCCCAGTCCCTCTACATAGATGTGAAGGGAAAAAGAGTGAAGGGGAAGAGGGAGAAGTAGTGGTCCTTGAACTCTCTGCATCAGGGTTAATGTTCCATCAGGCCAATCTTATATTCCATGGTTGTAAATTGCAATCCCTGAAAGTTTTCCATTAGTGCATCATTATCCCTAGTGGTTAGGTTTTATGGTACTGTTAACTTATTACACTATATTCCATGTTGCTTATAGGTTAAATACAAATTTGTGGAGTGGCTTGAGAACATAACCACCTCTTATAACATCACTGCTATGGGAAAATGCATTCTGAGTTCCAAGTAACTGACTTACTAATGACCTTTTGGAATACAACCCAAAATATAAGTTGGGCAATGCTCATATATTTTTGTCATTTAAAATGTTCCCCTCATTTAAAAAATAATAATAATGTATCCTATTCATGGTTGCTTGCTATTCTGGCAATATTTTTCTCATTTAATTTGAGGAATTGTTTTCATGAAAGATTACTTGTTGCCAAAAGTTAAGATACACATGAATTTTCTGGAACCTTAAATGTTCCAAAGTGTGAAGTCATTGAAAATTGGTTTTATTTAAATGACTTATGGGCTTAATGAAAAGTCCTTGTGTGAGCTCTGCCTTACTCAAATCCTTTTTAGGCTGCTGAGCCAGTGATGGACTACCTTATTCCATCTTCCCTGAGAATTTGCAGGGTGGGGTACCAGTAGGGGTGGGGGGGCAGTGATGATCACTTTTGAATTCTAATGGCTCCCTCAGCTATCAGTTGTGGTTACCAACTACTTGAGAAGGTTATCCTGCCTAATAGGATACCTAACAATAACAAAGCAAGCCTACTTTGATCTAGTCTACCAGTCACAGCTATGGAAATGCCAGCAACAATACTTTGTTTACCATTATCTTCTTAAACTGGGACAATCAAAGTTATGGAGAATTAATCCAGTCATTACAGTATACAATACTATTCACTTAAGAGTCCAAAGGCAAATGAGGTTAGAGGAACTCTGTCAATAAAATTAAACAAGGCAAAAATAAACCAAACCAAAACAGACTAAAACAAAACAAAACAACTCCATCACAGAACTATGAGCACTAATTGATAAGACATAGAAAGTACAAATCTATACCAAACCCAAATGAAAACCTTTTAGTTTTCACAAGAAGATTTCCATGAAAAAGGAAAGCAAACTCCTGAAGATAATAATTTAAAAAGACTCCTTGAAGATGTTCTAAGTCAAATGTAAAAAAAAATACACTTTTGTTTTCTTTGAAAAGTAAATTCATGAAAAATTGAATGCATGTGAATGAATAATTTTAAAATAAATTAGAAACCAAAAATATAGAGAGAATTTAATTTTAATTGGTAAGAAGATAAATATTTTATCAGTTTTCAAAATTCTACATCCACATGTCTGCATACAAGAATATTCTCAAGTTTTAAGAATTTTATTCTTTTGTTTTCTACATTAGTTTTTGACCCATGATTCACAAGCATGTTAGTAAAGGTCATCTTTTTTCAAAAGTATGAACTTCTGATATATGAGGTGAAATAATTTCTCCTTTTCATCATAGAAAATTTACAGGACATAGAAATGTATTTTGTATATGTTTTCCCTATAGTAAATATGAGGTAAAAGAAAACCGTTCTGTCATCTTCTGTGATATCACTTGATACACATGTAACACAATTTCAATTCTGAGATTCTTAAACGATTGTACTTTTAGCTTTTTGGGGATGTAGGTTCACTTGCATCTAAATGCCTTCATTTTTGAGCATGTACATGAAAAGGATAAACACTCAACTTGGTTAAATCCACAGAGGTATCCAACCTGAAAAGTTAAGGAGGAAATAAAAATAATACACTTAAAAATAAATATTTTAGCCAACATACAAATTGGATTTTGAAAGAAAAACCTATGTTTTTTTTTTCTATCTTGTTATTTTCATCCTTCTAATCTGGGATCTTTAAACAAAGATTCTAATTTGACATTTTCCTAGATTAGATTAGGAGTAGTATGCTATGCCAGATCTCATTGAAAAAGTAATTTCTCCCAGATTTGCAATAACATATGAAATTTGATTTATGAGCCTGTATCAGGTACTAATGATCTCCATACGGAAATGTATTGGCAAACATGAGTATGTTTCTTATGTGTTTGTTAGAATTTTATTATTTACATTGTTTCACCTCTAAGTCCATCTCATTTACAAGACAACCAAATGATATTTATCTTTTTTTTCTTGTCAAGAAAAACAATCATTTTAAAACCAGTGCCACTTGCACAAGAAAAAAAAAATAGTTCAGCATCAGTGACTTTATACTCCTAGGTGAGTTAGATGGTATTTTGTCCTTTGGTATGGCTAAAGTCCAAGGAATAAAGTTGTGGTAAGGAGAAGTTAGTGCTAACTTCCATTCTGGGAACAGAATCTTTCTTTTGAGGGTTATGAAACAGAAAGGTATCATCCCCTTAGAATTTATATACAGTGACTGGAAGATGGAAAACAGCGGGTGTAGTTTGCGTTTGATTTCTAATTTACATTTATATACCACCTCTCCTCCCAAACCCTCAAAAACATATGTACACAAAGAATAATCTCTGTATTTGCTTATATTCATTCCCTTCTTCCTTGCTTGTTGCTTTTTTTCCACATTTACTCTGTTAAGTTCAAATTCCTCATATCACTTTTCTATTTTTGGCTTCTTTCTCTGATACAATAGATAAATGCATAGCAGTTTGGAGGCAAGGGCATGAACAGTTGGGAGGATGAAGATGTGCTGTCGTTCAATAATTTTTCAGTCATGTCTGCCACTGTGACCTCATTTGTGCTTTTCTTGTCAAGGATACTGGAGTGGTTTGCCATTTCCTTAGCTAAGTCATTTTTTACATGAGGAAACTGAAACAAATAGGGTTAAATGACTTGCCCAGGGTCATACATCTAGTAAGTATCTAAGGTAAGATTTGATTCAGGTTTTCCTGATTTCCTCTATCTACTGTGCCACCTAGCTGCCCCAAAATATTACTTATTTATATTTGTTATTGTTAAGTCATTTTTCAGTTGTGTCCAACTCTTTGTGATCCCATTTTGGGTTTTCTTGGCAAAAATAATAGAGTGGTTTGGCATTACTTTCTCTAGTTCATTTTACAAATGAGGAAACTGAGGCAAATAAGGTTAAGTAACTTGGCTAAGGTCACAGCTAGTTAGTCTCTGTGGCCAGATTTGAATTTAGGTTTTCTTGATTGCAGGCCCCATGCTCTAAGACTCCATTTTTTTAAAACTGGAAAATAAAGGCTTTAGCATAGGGTTTTCCTACCACAGAGATCTGTAATGAGAAAAGCATTTTTAAACATTAAAATTTTACTTATCTGAAATGGTTTAAGTTCAACTTGACCAACAACTAGCCAAGTTGTCACCCAAGCCAAATAGCATAAACCCCATGGCCTCAAATAAACTTTATATATTCTACTTCATGACGTTGAAATAATACATGGTAAAATTGAGAAAATTTTAATTGAGTAGGGAGGAGGTTAGTTACTATTGTGTCTTGTAGATCTGTGTTGTTAACAGTAGCTAGTTAGTTGCTAAGCATAATCATTTCTACACTGCGGGAGTTCATGTGCTAAACTGTTGGGCTTTAAATTATAAGGGGTAGTTTTGGCATTTGTGCCTACAGGCAGAAGAATGAGTTCAGTGATTCTAAAAAATTCCCAAACTTTTGCAATTTTGTCACCATTCCTGATTCAATGCACTGTTGGGATTAGTGCTGTGATGAATGATGATTAACTGCAGCTAATAAATTTCCAACATTTCTTTGTGTCAAGATGACGTCCATAAATACACTTTGTGGCAGCTCTGTCCACACATTTTGAAAATACACTAAACCAAGAGGCCATGGTCATAGGATACTTTTAGTTGCTAGAAGTTCTGACACTTTTTCAGATTAAATGTACATTTTTGAGGCATTTCTTTTAGGTTCAGAAAAGCTGTACTTGGGAAGTTCTTGGTTAAAACTCTTTCCAAATTAATAAAGAGAAATGTTGAATCTAAGTAGATTATATTTATAAATCATTCACACAAAATAAAAATCTGTCTCATAGAACATTTTTTCTCAGTTCCTTCATAGATGAGCAGAAAATTCCAATAAGGAAGAGAAGTCTTTGAATATCATCTCTTTGGGTTAGTTTAATCCTACTTCATAGATGCAAAATCCATTTGGTATGGACATATGATTACATAAGCAAAATAAAAGACACTAGAACAGTTTTACAATGATTTCTAATAATTTATATTTCCAGTCAAAATGGGTCAATAAAATATTTCATTTTTTAATAAAGACCATTTTATCCCCCTGGATTTGAATAATTATCACAATTCTCCAATTTAATTTACCTGTTGAGACTGTCTAAAAGTTGTCAGCACATACACTAGCCATTCCATTTTCCCCATTCAATTATAACAACATAATAAGCAGTATTATTCATTAAGGAAATTGAAGCATTGCATGAATTATAAACAAATATTAATACCAGCCCTAAGAAATGAGCATTTCAAATATAGCACTGTCCCTAGTAATATCCTTGTTTAATAGGTTTGGAGAAGCAAAAAATATTTCTAAAAGTATGTTTACTTAACAGTCCTAACTGACATTTTTAAAAGCATCAAAACATAGCAAATAATAACTGGCCATCCAACAAAAGAATAAACAGAAGCATGATTAATCACATTGTCAGATTTAACAACAATATCAAGAGTATTTGGATATGCTAAGAGATACTAATAAGGAAAGAAATCATTAGTCAAACATATACTCTGATTGAAATAATAATAATACAAATGCAATCTCCTGATTATCTTGAAGCGAAATAGCACATAGGCACATAGGACATTACCTGCAACATTTCAGCAAAATTCTGCATACAATGTCTATTTGTCAAAAAAAAAAAGAAACATTTGCTGTTAATGTGTTTTACTAAAGGTAAAGGAATATTATTAGCATTGGGAAGATTAACATGCTTAAAATACCACAGGCACAATAAATTAGCATATGGAAGATCTGGGAAAGGAGCCTAGGACACCATTGCTCTAATTACTACAATATATGACCTGGAGGTCAGTAGTGACTTTACTCTAGAGCATTTATTCTCCTTTTTTTAAGGGGATAGATTTCAAAGGTTCTATTAAACTGAATTTAACTAAAACCAATTTTAGAAAAGAATCAGACATTGAGATTTAAAATTAGAAATCAGTAGAATTGTAGGAATCACATTTGTGATCTATCCTGTATGCTTGTTTCCTTAAACAAACATAAATTGTATCAGTCTTTGCAAAGAGTGACAGTTAAATGTCATTTAGGATCAAGAGTAACAGGGGAAGCTAGGTGGCACAGTGGATAGAGCACCAACCCTGGATTCAGGAGAACCTGAGTTCAAATCCAGCATCAGACACATAACACTTACTAGCTGTGTGACCCTGGGCAAGTCACAACCCCATTGCTTAGACAAAAAAAAAAAATAAAATATTAACAAAACATAACAAACAAAATAAGTAATGCAAATACCTATTAGGTTCCAAACCAAAGTCACTTAGAAAATACCAGAAGAGCAATATATGATGGTAATGACTGCCCCACACCAAAGGCTTAGCTATGCAACAATGACTTTAAAGCAAATGGAATTTAGTGATTCCTAGGTCAGTGAAGAGCCCTCAATGTATCAGTAAGTCTTATTTCTGGTTATCTTTCCTTCTCAATTTGAATTTAGTTTAATCATTCTCAAGAACAAAAACAAACCAACAAACAAAAAGGACAGCATCTCTCCCAAGGGAGGTTTGAGTCTACTTAGAATATGTTTTCTTTTCATAGCATAATGTTTAAATCTTTCACATTAACTAATTTGGTAGGTGACCATTGAAAAATATACAAAATTAGTATTTATACCTGGTATGTAACTGACACCCTCAAATGGTGCATTGTAATGAGCAATGGACTAGGAGTGAGAAAACAAGTGTTCCAGTCCAAACTCTTCAACTTTCTAGCTTTTAAGGACTGTTTCCTTATCTGAAAAGTAAAGGAGTTGGACTAGATGCTCTCCAAGATCTCTTCCAACTCTAACATCCTGTAAATTAAGAAATTAAGAATCATGTTTGAAAACCATATATACTTATACACATATATATGAATTTTAAAATACATTATCATGTGAATTTTGAAACACATTATCATTTTCCTCCTAGAAGCTTCACTGTCAGTTACTTAGTAAAACCATCATTACTCACAAGATAAGCTACAGTCATGTGGTGATTGTAATTTGGTCTAACTGAACAAAAGACAAATGATATAGAATACTATTAGCAATGATGGCTTTAATGTCAACATTTATCATTGATTCAGGTTCACTTGATATGACTTTGGGATAAAAACAGGGGAAAATTGCCTTGCTGTTGAAAATTTTATTGCTATTAAATCATAATTTTGGCAAAAATGTGCAAATAAGAATGGAAGAGTTTTCCTTTTCCATTTTTCACTTCTAACAGACAAAATTACAGGGGGCTGTGAAGAACCCAGATGCAGTGCAATTAGAATAGTGAATGCTGATTAGTTGTCATCTATCTAATTGCTAATAATAGAATCAGAGGTTTTGGCAAGCTATCTATTTATAGAAGTCATAAGGCTGATCTAGCGCATCAGAACAGGTAAGATGCTATCAGGAATGAGAAGTGGGAGGAGGGGATCCTGCACACATTCAGCAAAAACAAAACTTTAAAAATTTATGTCATTAAAAACTATTACAAATAGGCCTTATTAGTCACACTACCAGAACAAGTGATTTTTTTTCTTTTTAAAAGGAGATCCTTGTTACCTGACTGAATTCAGTTAATAGCCAGTAGTCATTTTACATGTATAGCTTAGACTTACAAAGACCTAAACCACCATCACTACGTCCTTTCCCAACAGGATATGCTTGATATGTGCCAAAGGTGGTATTGAAAGCTTATTGGTAATCCACAACTAAGGATAAATATTGACTATGACCTGTAGTATTTTACTCCTAAAATGCAACTAGAGTTTTGGTTGTTTTTTTTTATTAGTTTTTTTTTTCAGGTAAAAAATGTAATACATTGGGTAAGAAAGCAAATTTTAATATTAACCATTTTTCATTTTCTTTTTGGTCTTGTTATTTTCTCTATGTTTATCTCTGAAATTGCCTAAAGGACCAGAACTTGGTTGGTAGGGTTCTCTCTGGGTCTACTTTGGTAAATGCTCAGAAATATCCTCATTGCATACTCTCTGCTACCCAGCTGCAGGAAGTAAGTAGAAGTAATTAGAAATATGCTCTGAAGGTCCTATCTTATAGAAAGAACATTAAATTTAGAGTTGGAAGACCTGAATTTAATTTCAAACTGTTATTTTTACATTTATGATATTGGCCAAGTTATTTATCTTCTCTTTGCTGTGCTTTATGTGTAGAATGAAAGGGATTAAGTAGGTAATCTCTAAGGACCCTTCCAACTATCACTATCAACTATTATATAAAGGAAATGATGCATTAACACTATTGATGAAACGTTCTCTGGAGCAGTTTGGGCCTGTTTTTAATCTGATTGTAGAGTCTATCTTCAAACCCTAGTGAGCATTAACTTGAGGTCAACAAACATATTTTGAGGGAAAGGGAGGGATCTGTGAACCTAATAAGGAAAAATACGTGGATATAGATTATATATTAGCAAAAAATGTATCTCTAGCTAGCTATCTTTATTTACATTAGCTTCTAACTGATATTTAGTATTTTCTTCAAATATGATTAAAAAAATTCTGACTGCCAAAGATATCTTTAACCCAAAGAGGTTTAACAAGCTTTAGAGACTGTTTCAACTGGAAAAATTTACATTATTGATGAAAGTTTTGTTAGCTATTACATATGTTTTATTACATAATTATAATATATCCATCATGTATATCTATATGTGTGTGTGTGTGCGCATGTGTGTATATAAAAATATTACATTATGTATTTAAAATATAAATATATATTAATCATATATTGTATATTGTTCATATATTTCCCCAAAATTATATTTTTCAAATGTGATATTTTACTTTCACCTTATTATTAGACATTTTTGTCACATTTAGAACACCAACAACTAAGTTCATATTTAGAGATGGTTTATACTGCTTTTTTCTTAATACCTTCTGGCCCCTTTTATGCCACTCCATCACTGCATAAATAGATGGGGAGCCACACAAGACTGAACTATTTTTGTTTGTTGTTTCAAGCATTGCCATAACTAAAGAATCCAAAATCTAGTATTTATTTAAATGGTGAGGAATTTCACTGTACTTGGCTTGGCTGTTCCTCAGACAACTCTGTTACTAGAAACAAACTTGAAGACTGTTGTGGTTTCATGGTGTTGTGTGTGTGTGTGGGGGGGTCATCTCAAAGAATTCAGACTCAGACCACCTCCAATCCGAGTGAAGACATTTATTGAGGCTGATGCTCTCTAGCGGACTGAGTTCCAAGAGGAACCAGTAACTTAGTAAGACAAGATAGGCAACTTTGTATTGTAATAATGCTGATTATACAATGGAAGTTATGAATATTAAAAAGGCAGAAGGAGTTTGTTGAGGGATGAGGTAATGTGGAAGGGTCCCAGTGTTAATGGAACTGTTCATGTGATTACCCACAATGTCTATAGAAAAAAAATCCTATATGTATGATAATAATATTATAATAAGCCTCTCTACATCATAAGTTCACTTAAAGGACAGTTTTTCCTATTACTACACAGGTTCCTACTTAGGGAAAGTATCTTCTATTGTTTTGGGTTCTACATTCTGCTCAGGCATCCTGGTAATGCTGATTTCTGGTTGGCTGGCTATTGTGGTGCTGTTTGAGATGAGATGGATATGGTTGTGGTTTGGTTCCTATCTGGAGAAACAATGTGTAAATATATAAATGTGTACAAAACAAATGCATAGTAGAATTGAAGGGGAAGAGGACTACTAGAACCTGGGGTGATTTAGGAAACAACTGAGTTGAGTTGGGAGCACACCTAGACATGAAAGACAGCCAGTATACAGGCATGGAGTCTAGAAATAGAGCATAATATGAAAAAAACAAACAAACAAACAAACACAAAAACAGAAAGATTAGTTTGGCTTGGCCATAAAGTACAGGGTAGAAAGTAATATGACCATTTCATAACAAGGTTAGAAAAATAGGTTTAAGCCAGGTTGCAGCAGTTAAAGTTTATTGAATTGGGGAATGACATATTCAGACTTGTACATATTCAGATCACTTTGGAATTTGTGTGGAAGATGGATGGGAAAGGGAAAAAAATTTGAGGCAGGAGTAACACTTAGGTATTATAAAGTCTAGGTGATACATGATGAGCTCCTGAACTAGGATAATGGCTATGTAAGTGCAAAGAGGAAGACAAATGCCAGAAATATTGTGGGTACAGAAACAATAAGATCTATTAAATGATTAGATATATGCCCAGATTTGAAATCTAGGAGATTGGAAGGTGGATAGCAATCATGACAGAAATGTGGATGTTCTGAAAAGAGATGAAGCATTTTGATCATGTTGAGTATAGGACATCTACTTGAAATTACCTAGGAAACCATTGCTATATACAACTTGAACTCAGTAAAGAGACTATTTGGGAGTCATCTGCATAGAGATGACAACTAAACCCATGAAAACTGATGAAGTCACAAAATGAAGAAGTATAGAGTGAGAATAGAAGTGAGTCTGTGACAGAGTCTTGGGTTACATTCAGATTTAGGGGCCATGATATTCAAAATAAATCAGGAAAGGAGACTGAAAAAGAACATTCACATAGGTAGAAAAACCAATACAGAATCATGAAGATAAGCGTAGCTTTTGCCAATATCTCTTGTTATAAATGATAAAGTAAATCAATTTTATGAAGAACATAAGCCATATAATATAGAAGACAAATTCTCTAGGTTTAAAAGAGCAATTTAGGCAATATATTTTAAAGTTAGGTTACATTACTTCCTAATATAGTCATATAGTTATATGAGGAAATCTAAGAAGCTAAGGGGGGGGGGAAGTATGATGGGGAACATTTCAGAGTATAGTATTTGCACTTAAAAGAACAGAGCAAAAATAATAAAGTTGAAAACAAAGAAAAATAAGGACATGGTAAGGTGTCATCATTAAATTTAATTAATGGGAATTATACACACTAAACCATTGAGTACTGAGATGACTGGCAGATATTCTTACTGAGCTGTTTTTAGAAATCTTTGAAAAATTTTAGCTAATGGAAAGGTAAAGTTTAAATAGGTACCTGTTAAGGATGATTTTATATATATATATAAATTTTACATATATATAAATTTAGACTCAAAGACACCCTGCTTCTGAGACATAAGCTCTGTCTGATCATGGGCCAATCATTTGATATCTCATTGTTCCAGACAAATTTTTAAGACTATAAGATATAGAGCAATTACTAGCTGATCTTAATCAGTGAAAGGAGTTTCCATAACAGGAATTCTCTACACCAATGGAATTATAGGTTATATAATATATTTTCTATTCCCACAATACTGGCATACCTATGATTCCTTTACAAGGACACTAAACATTACACTATCTATGCCTCACACTTGGAATGTTCCCTCTTCCTGTTACTCCATCTTTAAGCTTCTTTGACTTGCTCCAATACTTAGTGCACTTCCTACCTATTCAGGAGACCTTTCCCTATCTTCTCAGCTTCTAAAGCCTTCCCCTAATCAGAATATCTTCTATCTCCCTATATATACTCTATCTACCTAGTTATATACATGTTGTTTCCCCCAGTAGAATGTAATCTTTTAGAGTTTAGGGATTGTGTTTTTGCCTTTATATCCTCGCTATTTAGCACAGTGTCTGGCACAAATCAAGGGCTTCATAAATTCTTGTTGACTGGATAATTGTGCAGACCTTAGACAGTCAGTCATTCAGAAGGGGAAAAGAAGGAAATTTTGAAATGTAAAGGGATTAATATTGTACAATAACAATAAGAATCTATACATTTTATGAACATTTAAATAGATGTTGTTTTACCAACTACTCATAGTCTCCAAACTACATGACATGAGAAGCTTTGAAAATATAAAGATCTAGCAGAAGAAAACCTTGAAGAATCAGAGATATTTACCTATCATCTCTGTCAAGAGTAGTCCTGAAAATGCTGTCAGTGAGTGTACAGAAAATGAACTTATATCTGAATACTCCTATTCAATTTTTTAAAAAGTACTTAGTTCACCTACTTTGGTGAAAATCTGCAGAACATAAAATATATAAAAAAAATAATAACAGGAGAGTTATTTTCCCTGCTCTATTTCCATCTAGATTCCACTGGGAAAGATGAGAAGGACTGAACACTGATAATAACTCAGATTTATATAATGTTTTACATTTTGCAAGGTATTTTACAAACATTATCTCAATTGATATTCCCAATTATTCTATGAGATAGATGCTATTATGAGCTTCATTTCACCTACAAGGAAAGGAAACTAAGGTTCAGAGTGGGGGAAAATTGCAACTTCCCAAGGTCATATTGCTAAGTATGCAAAGTGGGAGTTGAACTCACATCTTCCTGAGTCAAGTCCATATATAATACATAATATATATGTGTACATATATACAGGGTATCCCACAAGTTGTAATTGCTTTATAGTCACAGAAACTACCACAGTGCCTTGCTCATCATTGTGTTTGATAAATATTTGTTGAACTGAAATGTTCTGGCATACACAGTATATTAAAAGTTATAGATGGGTGTTCACTTCTGTGAGCTGAGCTTACCTCTGGGGTTGTGGGGAGGTTGGGCTACTTGGGCTTGGGAGGGGACTGAACTGGGTGAGGGTGGTGTTTCTGGACCTAAACAACACTCTGATTGACACAGTGGAAGCGAATAGTAGAGACATGTTGGAGAAATAGCTGAAAGAGGAGGAAGAGTAAGATTTAAATGGACTTTAATATCAACCTAGAAAAAAACACCAAAATCAACATCATGATTGTCCATGTTAGTATGGAATCACTACATAATCTGTTAGAGGTTGGGCTAAATATTCAAACAAAATATGCAAGAGCGAGGAAATTGATTTTCTATGCCACAAAAGATTTAAATTGTTCCTGTTGTAGGATTATTGACGTGATTGAAGCTGGAGTTAATTTAGGAGATCACTTAGACCATTGCTTATTGACTCTACTAATTTGTTATTATTGTGAAGGAGATATTAAAAAGTTCCAAGATAGCCTGGTAGCCCAGTGTTGATCCAAGTATGAATATGAAGTTCATCAACTGGCTGGGGACCAGACAGCCAGACTGGGCAAATACTTAGATGCTATCATAGGCCACAATTACAGCAAGCAACCCAGGCAGTTGGACAAGGAGAAATTAATAAGGGAAGAATTGGTATTTTCATTTCATTCTGTAGCCTGTTTCTCCCAAAATTGGTAGTTGGGGAATGAGTTTGCACTGAAGAAGTCTTACATCAAGTCTGGGTCCATGTGGAACAAGGGCTACCTGAATTGCCTCAGACATAGGGTTACCACTGCCACCTTGAAAATCATCTTTAAAATGATGAGTCAATGTTTTTTTTCTCCTAAAATTCATTATCATGCATCAAGGACTCCATCAGCAAGTTAGACATGATGCATCTGATACAATAATTGCTACATCAGTTGCACAAGCACGTTTTGTAGGGCTGTTAATTGTTAAAACTGTCCTTGGTCATATCTTCAGTGCACAGAGCATGGAGTTGAACTCCACCCCTTAGCCCTGGGTGGGGGTCTCTAAAATGAGGTGGACAGCTTTCGCTAAGCAGCAAAACAGGTATCAAAGCATGGAATGTATGTCCCATATGTTCGACTTCTAAACTTCGCATGGGTCAAGTGATTGGAATATGGGCTGTACCCACAATTGTCAGCATTTGCTATAGGTGTTGCCTCTGCCCATGACAGGACCCTAATAGAGGCAAAGCTTGATGACAGATACCAAACACTCTGAGAGGCTGCCCATGAGACTGAAAGCAAGTTAAGCAAGTTAAGATGAGAGAGATACATACAAATCATATACCAGAAGAAGACAACAAAGTCAAAGCCCCTACATCCAAAGCTTCCAAGAAAAATACGAATTGGTCTCAGGCCATGAAAGAGCTCAAAAAGGATTTTGAAAATCAAATAAGAAAAGTAGAAGAAAATTGGGAAGAAAAATGATTCAAGAGAATGGTGAAAAATGAGTCAACAGCTTGGTAAAGGAGACCCCAAAAATACTGAATAAAATAACACCTTAAAAACAGACTAGATCAAATGGCAAAAGAGGTCCAAAAAGACAATGAGAAGAATGCCTGAAAAAGCAGAATGGGTCAAGTGGAAAAGGAGGTCTAAAAATTCACTGAAGAAAATAACTCCTTAAAAATCAGAATGGAGCAAATGGAAACTAATGACCCTATGAGAAATCAAGAAAGTATAATACAAAACTAACAGATATCAGCTTACAAGAAATTATCAAGAAAAATGACCCTGATATTCTAGAACCAGAGAAATTGAAAGAATTCCCCCTATCACCTCCTGAAAGAGATCTCAAAAGGAAAACTCCCAGGAATATTATAATCAAATTTCAGAGTTCCCAGGTAAAGGAGAAAATATTGGAAGCAACCAGAAAGAAACAATTCAAGTATTGTGGAACCACAATCAGGATAACATAAGATTTAGCAGCTTCTACATTAAAAGAGAAGAGTGCTCGGAATATGATATTCTGGAGGTCAAAGGAGCTAGGACTAAAACCAAGAATCACCTACCCAGCAAAACTGAGAATAATCCATGAAGTGAAAACAATTGACATTCAATGAGATAGAGGAATTTCATGCATTCTTGAGAAAAAACTAGAGCTAAATAAAAAAGAAAAAATGACTTTCAAATACAAGTCTCAAGAGAAGCATGAAAAGGTAAACAGGAAAGAGAAATCATAAGAGACTTATTAAAATTAAATTGTTTACATTCCTACAGGGAGAGATTATATTCGTAACTCACAAGGCCATAAGACCTTTCTCATTATTAGGATAGGGAGAGAGAATATATACAGATAGAGGACACAGGTATGAATTGAATATGAAGGTATGTTATATAAAAAATAAAATTAAAAGGTTAGAGAGAAATATCCTGGGAGAAAGAGAAATGGAGAGGTAGAATGGGGCAATTATCTCACATAAAAGAGAGAAGAAAAAGATTTTACAGTGGAGAAGAAGAAGGGGGAGATGAGAGAGAATGTGTGAACCTTACTCTTATCAGAGGGAATAACATACACACTCAATTAGGTATGGAAATTTATCTTACCCTACAGGAAAGTAGGGGGGAAGGGGATAAAAGAAAGGGAAGTGACAGAAGGAAAGGCAGATTGGGGGAGGAGGTAATCAAAAGCAAAGACTTTTGAGAGAATAGTGTAAACTGGGGTGGGATAGGATGGAGGGAAATATAGTCTTTCACAATATGATTATTATGGAAGTGTTTTGCATGACTACATATGTATAACCTATATGGAACTGCTTGCCTTATCCACGAGGGAGAGTGGTGAGGGAGAAAAGGAGACAATTTGGAACTCAAAGTTTTGAAAACAAATGTTAAAAATTGTTTTTACTTGTAACTGGAGAAATAAGATACACAGGGTATAGAAATCTATCTTACCCAATAGGAAAATAGAAGGGAAAAGGGATAAGAGAAGGGGGCGGGTGATAGAAGGGAGGGCAGATTGGGGGACAGGGTAGTCAGAGGCAAAACACTTTTGGGGAGGGACAGGGTGAAAGGAGAGAATAGAATAAATGGGGGCAGGGGAAATAGGATGGAGGGAAATACAGTTAACAATAGTAACTGTGGGGAAAAAATGAAGCAAGTTTCTCTGATAAAGGCCTCATTTCTCTAACATAGAGAAGTGTGTCAAATTTATAAAAATAAGAGCCATTCCCCAACTGATAAATGATCAAAAGATATAATCATTTTTCAGATGAAGTAATTAAAGCTATTTATAGTCATATGGGAAAAAAAAATTCTAATTCATTATTGATTAGAGAAATGTAAATTAAAACAATTCTGAGGTAATACCCCATTCCTATTATGTTGACTAATTGGACCAAAAAGGTAAATGACAAATGTTGGAGTGGATGGGAGGAAAATGAGACATTAATGTACTGTTGTCAGAATTGTGAACTGATTAAATCATTCTATAGAGCTATTTGGAACTATGCCCAAAGGGCTATAAAATCATGCATACCCTTTGACCTAGCAATGCCACGACTAGGTCCATCCCAAAAGAGATTTTAAAAAAGGAAAAGGATCTATATGTACAAAAATATTTATAGCAGCTCTTTTCTAGGGGTAAAGAATTAGCAATTGAGGGGATGTCTATCAATTGGGGAATGGTCAAACATATGGTATGTAATTGATGGATTGTAACTGGGGAAATAAGATACACAGGGTACAGAAATCTATACTATAAAAAATATACTATAAAAAATGAGGAGCAGGATGCTCTCAGAAAAACCTGGAAAGACTTGCATGGGTTGATGAAAAGTGAAATGTACTGGATACAAAGTAACAGCAATATTGTAAGATGATCAGCTGAGAATGACTTAGCTATTCTCAGCAGTACAATGATCCATGACAACTCTGAAGGATTTAAGATGAAAAATGCTATCCATCTCCAAAGAAAGAACTGATTGTGTCTGAATACAAATTGAAGCATAATTTTTTTAACTTTAATTTTCTTGATTTTTTTTCACCTATGTTGACTTTCACAACATGACTATTATGTATAAATACACACATAGCTATATGACTTTTGTGATGCCTGAGGCATACTCCTTTAAGCCACAGTGACTCCTAATGGAAAAAGAGCATCAAAGTAAGATGCTATGGCCTATGGCCAATGGAAAGAGAGAAGGATATAAATGTTCCCACACACACACCAACTGTCTTCATATAATATAAAGCTGCTCCTTTCCTGAACTTCCTTGATTCTTTCTCCAAGGCTGGCAAACATTTGTAAGACCACAAGGAGCATGGTCAATCTTTTGCCAGTGAATAACAAGCTAAATTCCCAATTAAATCAGAGAAACATCTTCACGACGCATAATAATGCATAATATTGTGTTGACATGCTATCTTTGCATTTTAACATACTAACACCTCATTACCTCTATTATACTCCCCTTTTAGCAATTTTGAGAACTGAGATATATCTATATCTATCTATCTATCTATCTATCTACCTATCTACCAAGAGAGAAAGAGAGAGAGAGGTGGTATACACACACCCATACACACACACACACACACACATATCCATATATATACATATATACACATACATATACATATATGTATATATGTCATGTGGGGAATGGCATATACATATACACACACATATACATATATGTGTATATATATATATATATATACATATATCTTGTCACTTGACAAAATGTAACATCCTTTAAACAATAAGGATAATCTAAAGATCAAAAGTACATCTAGTAGTCAATTATGGTAAATACAGAGTACAGCTTATAGCTTTAAAGGTAAATCTTACTGGTTTCCCTATATTAGCATTCACCTTAGAGGTTCTTCTCTTCTTAGTTTGGATTCTTGCTTAAATTCCTCCTCCTACTAATATTCCCTTGGACCTAAGTATGCTTCTGTTCTGGTGAAGATTGAGATACCCATCTCCCTAAACAAAAAATGCTTCCTTGTCTCCAACCTGTACTGAGCTCAACATCTTTTTTTTTCTTTTTGTTCTTGTCCTCATCCTTGTATACATTGGTTACTATATAATCTATTGCATTCTCAGCCCTCATTCCTTTCTCTCCTATGGTGAAAGTGTCATATCTTATTTATTCATCATCAATTAGCCACTTAATATGTTATAAATATACACATAGGACATCACCATGCTCCTACTAATGGTGTCATATGCCTAGTCAAATACATTGGGAAGTGCTTTATCCCTGAAGATATTCATGATAATGAGGACCATTTTGATATTTCTCTTTGAAATGGAGGATGAACATGCCCATATGAAATGGAAATTCTCAACATTAAATAGTCTCAGAAGGATTTTGATTTGCACAATAATGCCTTCCAGCCATTCAACAAGCTCTTATTAAATGTCTATTCTGTTGCTTGTGCTAATTTCATCAATGATTCCATCATAATTTATCTGGGAAAATATCACAATTTATGTGTAGAATCACGAAGCTTCCTAAGTGTACTTCAGTCAGTGAATTCCCAAGACTAATAGTGATATTCATTAAGTGGGAAATGCAACTAGAGTATGAGGCAGTGTCAAAATATGTTTATAAGCCTAGTAAATATTGCTCTTGGCACTGCTGTAAAGTTAGTCATAATTTAGGCTGATAAAACAGCATATTGGACAATTGCAACAACTATTGAATTTTTTCTATTGCATGCTGTATTATTTCTCTCCCTTGCCTCCAAAATTCTGGGACCTTTGTTTTTACTGAATATTGTAGGGCTATAACCACACTGGAACATTTTGAAGTGCTGTTCCATTTTTGGAAACTCACAAAGCTATCCCAGTGACATATTTTTATATACTGAAAAATTATTTCTAGGTGCCCATTTGTTCAAGATTACTTCATATGGCCTAAGTGCATTATGACATCTCCTGCTAGAGGGAAGAAAGGAACCTAAGCAAGAACCTTATGCAACTTTGGCCTATTCTCCAAGTTTTTTTTTTTTTTTAACTAGTCATTTCAATAATACTTACTAATGGGTCAAGTCAAGTCAGTATAGCATCAATTTATTAAGTGTTTACTATGTTCTAAGCACTACGCTAAGCCCTGGGAATATAAAGAAAGGCAAAAACAGGCCCTTTCTTCAAGGAGCTCCCAATCTAATGGACAAGGTAACACACACACACACACACACACACACACACACACACACAGAGGGAGGGAGAGAATTTTCAAATAAGATATATATAAAATACATTGCAGGTAATTTCAAATGGAAGGCTTGAATATTAAGGAAGACCTAAAAAGGTTTCTTGCAGGTGAGATTTTAGCTGAAACTTGAAGAAATATTGGAAAGCAAGGAAATGAAGAGGAATAGGGAGAGAATTCCTGGTATGGGAAATGGCTTTTGAAAATGCCTATAATCAAGAGGTTGAGTATCTTAAGTGAGTAGTGTCACTGAATCATAGAATATGTGGAGGGAAGAAAGGTATAATAAGATTGGGAAAAAAAAAGAGATTGGGTTAAAAATAAATATATACTGAGCCATTTTAATATGATTCATTCCAGTATTCTCTTAGAAATAATGTGTACATAGAAATGCCTAAAGAGTGTGAAATTAATTGTTTATGGCTGCCCAAATTATATAATCTCAGAGTAGTGTAGAATTTGCTATGAGAGTATTGCTATGAAAATTAAAGCAGATGCTATCCCAGAATTCACAAATCATTCATTTATTTTTTAACCTAAGAGCTCTAGAACTATGTGTGTGAATATGTTTGGAAAGGAGAATCAGGAACTAGGTTATAATAAGCACCCAATAAACTGACATACAACATACACAGATATAAACAGACAGACAGACAGACAGATAGATAGATAGATAGATAGATAGATAGATAGATAGATACACATTTATCTATATGTCTATATCACATATGTCTATATATATAAAAAGCAGTGAGGGGATCACATCATTAGACAATGGCAAAAAAAAATTTTCCATAAAAGTTCCAATCTATAAACTGAAAATACGCACACACACACACGCACACACACAGAAACTAGGGAGCAGGCCATGTAGAGCACACATAGGTGTCATACAAAATAGGAAGTCAGAAATCCTTCATAAAATAAATAATTCATGAAATAACACAAGATAATTGAAATCTAGGAGTTTGGCATTATCTGAGCATAATATTAGTACTAGAAAAAGCACAGTGCTTGGTACATAGTAGGCATTAAATAATTTTACTTATTTACTTATTCATTCAAAAATGCAAATTTGAGATAATCCTCTTAAAAGAAGGAACAATGTTTCATTAAATAGTGAGCAAAATTTTGATTGTCACCTTATTTAACAAAATAACAAATATAAAAATAAATTCCTTATCTTATATTTAACAAAAAATAAGCTTAGATAAAATTATTTTGTAATTTAGAAAACAATGAGAAAATAAAACATCTTGCTTGATGGTAGAGGAGGCACAATTTTTCTTACAAAATTGCATGAAAGTTTCATATGACACCTTTCATTTCATATTTGAAATTTGAAGCAAACTCATTAGAAAGTTCATAACCGAAAAAAAAACTCCTTAAAAATTAGAATTGGGTGAGTGGAAGCTAATGACTCTTTGAGATGAAAAAAAAACCCACAATAAAACAAAATCAGAAAAATATAAAAATAGAAGAAAATGTGAAACATTTCATAGGAAAACAACTGAGCTGGAAAAAAAGATAGAGATAATTATATATATATATATATAATAAAATACAACAAAATATAATAAAAAAGAGGAGAGATAATTTAAGAATTATTGGATTACCTGAAATCAACAATCAAAGAACAAGCCTAGACACCATGTTTCAAGAAATTTTCAAGGAAAACTGCCCTCAAATCATAAATCCAGAGGGTAAAATAGAAATTGAAAAGATCCATCAATAAACACCTCTTAGAGATATGAAAATGAAAAATTCTTGAAATGTTATAGCCAAATTCCAAAACTCCCTGGTCAAAAAGAAAATATTTCAAGCATCTAGGACTGGAAAGAAGTTGAGCAGAAACTAGGCATAGGCCAACAACTCACAACATATACAAAGGTAATATTAATATGGATAAATGATTTAGACATAAAGGGTAATATCTTAAGTAAATTAGGAGAGAAAGGGGGGAAATGTACTTGTCAGATAGAGATAAGGGAAGATTTTATGACCAAACAAGAGACAGGGAGGATTACAAGAAGTGAGACACATAATTTTCAGTACATAAAATTTAAAAGTTTTTGCAGAAACACAACTTATGCAGCCAAACTTAGAAAAAAAAATATCTTGGGAAAAATTATAACAAGTTTCTCTGATAAAGACCTAATTTCTCAAATATATATGGAACTGATTCAAATTTATTTTAAAAAAAGAATCATTCCCCAGTTGATAAATGGTCAAAACATCTGAACAGGCAGTTTTTAGAAGTAGAAATCAAAAGTTATCAATAATCATATAAAAATACTGCAAATCACTACTATTTAGAGAAATGCAGATTAAAATCACCCTGAGAGACCACCTCACACCTGTCAGATTGTCTAACATGACAGAAAAGGAAAGTGACAAATACTAGAGGGGATATGGAAAAAATTGGGACCCTAATGCACTGTTGATGAAGTTGTGAACTAGCTCAAAGGGCTTTGAAACTGTGCACACCTTTTGGGCCAGGTCTATATCCCAAAGAGATCAAAGAAAAGGGGAAAGGACCTATTTGTACAAATATATATACATACATATATATAGATAGATAGATAGATAGGTAGATAGACAGATATAGATATAGATATAGATTTATTTATTTATAGAAGCTCTCTTGTGGTGGCAAAAATTTAGAAATTGAGGGGATGCCCATCAATTTGTGAATAAGTAGTAGTATCTGATAGAGACAGAAAATTATTCTGCTATATTATTAGCACCAACTTTTACCTAAGAGTGTTACTGTTGATAATTTTCACTTGTACCAAACAAACTTTTACCTAAGAGAGTTTTACCTGTATTACCCTTACTTGTAATAATTTTTACCTCCCCCTCACACATATCCATTCAAAAAAGTACATGTGCACATGCATATCTATTTAACTATCTAAATATTCACACATACATACACATATATATATACATATATACATGTATTCCTATATACACACATACTTCTATATATGAACATGTATAGGCATATATGCACATATATATCTATGTTATGTATATATCTATATCAAAATCCTTATCCATACACATGTGTGTTTATACCAGTATAAAATACATATATGTGCAATATGTATATATGTATGTATCCATGCATATATACATGTATATTATGTAAGGCAAAAAGGAAAATAAACAAAAAAGTAAGGATATCAAAGGGGGAAAAAAAGAGTTAAGGGCCTAACCATTCTAAGGAAGCTTTAAAAATCCAGAAAAGAAGCAAGATTTCAATTTGTATTTCATGAAATAAGATTTCAGTATCTCTAAAAATTAATCAATAGATAGCGTATATATATGTAAGTACATATACATGTGTACATGTGTGGTCATCTATCATCTAAGAAGATAGGATATAAGAGACAAAAGACATAAAGGGGTTGGTTATGTGTGCCCACCCATACCAGAGGTGAACATAGAAGGAACTGTCATTTCTAGTACCCCCAAAAAGAATGAGGAGAAGGGGCTATGAGAAATATGTATGATGGTAATGGAAAAGAGAGGCAGAGATAACAGTATTGCAAGGGCCAGGGCAGGTCTCATCTGAGAAGGTGAAATCAAATTGTTACATTAAGGAAGGTATACAAGAGGCAGGGGAATACATAACTTTGACTACAGCTTTGGACATTAAAATAGATTTTGTCTAGAGTGGAGGAAACTGATGAACCCAAAAGAAAGCTGGCTTAACCTAATAAAGATTTTGCTTCCCTGGCTTGAATCCAATCAAGGGAGAAGGAATGCATGGGTTCTCAGAGACAACCATCAACCACAGAGGGTAGGAAGAGACATAAAGCCAAAGATAAAAATTTGTCATTTTGAAAGATCATGACAAAAGTTGGGGATAAAATGGAACTTATGACTCATGATACAGGTTAGTGCTCACAATTTAACCAGTTACATTTATGAATTGGTATTTATAAGAGTGAAGCCTGATAGAAAAAAAAAGGACTAAAATATGTAACAGAACAATACAGTCAAGCAACCAAACAAAAATATACACAAAAAAGGAAAAGAGCAAGGATAAATGACTAAAAGTTCAATAACATAATAATGGTATAAAGAAGGAAGTTCAAAGTGAATAGAAAAAAGTAGAATGAACAAGCAGAGAATAGAAAAGAGTATAAATGAAATTTTTGGAAAGGGAAGCCACATAATGTTTCCTAAGCTAAGAGTTTGGTTCACACACACACACACACACACACACACACACACACACGTGCACATATGCGGGCAAGCACACGTGTGTAAACAATATGCATATCTGGGCAAAAAAATGGAAATTGTCACAAAGAGGACTACAATATAAATTAATAAATACTTATCTGGATAAATAAATATACAGGTACAAGGAATAAGAAAGTTGCAGTAGTATGAGAAAATGGGAACAGAATGGGTAGAAGACTAGGGAAAGAGATTAGTATTAAAGTAATGGAAATAAAACTAAAAGGTTCAAAATGCTCACAAGAGCAAAGGGAAAACAAAGCTAACAAATAGTAATAACTGAAATTATAAATCAATTAAACATTCCAATACAATGAATGCCACAATGAATAAGTAACCTAAAACCAACAACTTGTTGCATTCAAAATACACATCTGGAAAACAGACACACACAGAATAATAAAAAAAAAGTAGAGCAAAATATATTTTAATAATTCTCCCAAAAGTAATAGTTACAATCATGATCTTAGACAAATCAAATAGGAAAATTCACAATATGAAGAGAGAAAAAAATAATAACTACATTATATTTAAACATAACAGGCAATTAAATATTAAAATACATAGCATTCAGTTAAATGCAGGAAAGGTTAACTAAATTACAAATAATGACAGTAAAACACTAATTGTAGTCTAGAATCTTATTCTATCAGAACAATAATGATACATATTGATGAGAAAGAGATAAACATAAAAGAAAATAATATAAAGTTAGAGTGAAAGTTTTATGGTATGTCTAAACAGGTACATTAAGGAACATAAATGATCACATGATACCTTCCTAAAAATAACTGTGATAGGGAAAAAGAATGTATAAAAAGGTAAAAAAAAACCACAATACAGTATAGTAAATAAACACAATAAATATGCACGTAACATGTTGCAATAACAATGGTAATTGGTATAAAAACACAATCAAAGATAGAAACCCAAGTGGAGATTTAATAATGGCATTCTGAATAATGACTGTGCTAAAGAACAAATCATAAAAAAATAAAACTATGAAAATTAAAAGAAACTGGATACATAATAGTTATGATATAATAGTTGTGATAAGACATAATAGTTATAAGAAAAAATGTCAAAATATTGTATCTATAGTAAGCAATCTATAAAAATATTTTTTTTCTGAAAATACATATAACCAATTAGAAAAATAGAGGAAAAAAAGGAAAAGTACTGAGAGATTTGGAAGAGACACTTGAAAAAAGAATTAACAGTATAAGTAGAAAAAGTACAAGATCTTATCCAAGAATAGGTCCCTAAAAATTGGAATAGGCCAAAAAATAATTAATGATTATGTGAGAATTATTAAAACCAATTCAAAATAGTAAAAAAAAAAAGAAGAAAATATAAAGTATCTCCTATGAAAAACAAGTGAACTGGAAAACAGATAAAGGAGAGATAATTTAAGAATCATGGGATTTCCTGAAAGCCGTGACCACAATATAAAGAGAATCTTTAAACAATACTGCAAGAAAACTCTCTCTACCCTCAGTTAAGATAAATGGTTGGAGAAAAATGTATTATGCTTCAAATGGACACAAAAAATCAGGGGAAGTAATCATGATTCAGACAAAGTAAAATAATAATATGTTGCTATTAATGTTAATATAATAACATCCAGAATATATACAACTCTTTAAAGTCTGAAAAGCACTTTACAAATATGTTATTTGATCCTCACAACATTTCTGGGAGATATGTTATAATTTATATATTTCCAGATGTGAAAATTGAGAAAGATAGAAGTTCAGTTACATGACTAGAGGAATGTACATAGGGTTTCTATGATTTTGGATTTGAACTCAGATCTTCCTAAGCCCAATATAGTGTTCTATCTACTTACTATCCCATCTGCACTTTGTTGAATCATAAATAATAATTTCAATATGCAACATAAATGTACCAAATAGTGTCGTATCTGAATACTTAGAGGAAAAGATAAATAAGTTAGAGAGATATGTAGTAAAACTACAATACTGGAAAACTTCAATGTACACTTTCAGATAGAAAGGAAGAAAGAAGGGAGTAAGGGAGGGAAGGAGGAAAAGAGGAAGGGAGGAAAGAAGGAAGGAAAAAAGATAGAAATGAGTTAAGGAACAATGGAGGGAAGTAGGAAAAGAAAAAAGATAGGAAAAAAGGAAAATGACAGTAAAAAGGAAGGAAAAAAGAAAATACAAAATCAAATAAGAAAAGAAAGAAGTTAATATCTTGAATAAAATTTTAGAAACATTAGAATTCATAGATATTTTATGATTAATAAAGTAGAATAGAAAGTAGTATACATGTATATACAAACACACACATACACACACATATGTATATATATATTTGTGTGTGTGTATATATATATATATATATATATATAATTAACAAAAAGACATTTTAGAAAAGACATTAATTAACTGGAGAACAACAACAAAAACTTTATCCCAAAGAATTGGTTGGTAAAAGAACGAAATGGAGAAATGAGAGACACAACATTTTGGGAAATGTAGTTAAATCATATTTAAGGGAAAAAATGTAAATGCTAAAAATTTTCATCAAGCAAAAATAACAGATGAATTCGTTGGGAATGCTACTTAAAATACTAGAAAACTAGCAAATTATAGAACCAAATTATGAACCAAAATAGAATCAGAAACTCTAAGAATGACAAAATTTAAGGCAAAAAAACCCCTAATATTATTAATAATAAAACTGAGTTTGTGTTAAAGGAAAAAAAAAACAACTAAGATGCCTAGAGTAATATACATAGGATTTGTATGAGTTTGAATGACATTAATTTAAAGAACAAAAAGTAATAACAAATTACCAGTATAAAAAATCTGAAAGGAGAAATGTCAATAAATGAAAAAAGGATGTCATATTTAACATGCTTTGCCTAACTATATGCCAAAAAAAATCTACAACTTCAGTAAAATTGATTAAGAATTAGATAATTTAAACAACCCCGTCTCAGAAAAATAATTTGGACAAGCCATAAACAAATACTTAAAGAGGGAAAAAATCCAACAGTAGATGAATTTATAAGCAAATTGTATCAAACATAAAAGAATAATTACATTATTATAGGATGTTTGCAAAAATACCAAAAGAAGGAATCGTACAAATTTCTCCTTTGGTATTAATATAGTCTTGAAACTTATGCCAGAGAATTATAAAAAGAGATATAAAATGATAGATTAATATCCCTAGTAAACATTGATGTAAAATTTTTAAATAAAATATTAACAAAGAGATGAGTATCATATGGATTTACGACTGAATTCTACAAAACTTTTAAGGAAAAATTAATCTCAATATGACATAAATAATTTGAAAAAAGGCAAAGAAGGAGTTCTACCAAATTATTTTTATGATACAAATATGGTTTTGAAAACTAAACAAAGGAGGATGAATACAGGCTGAAAAAAATCTATAGACAAATTTATTTAATATCAAAGTAAAAATTTTAGTAAAACACTAGCAAAGAGATTACACCAATATATCACAAATATTATACATGGTGACCAGGTAGGATTTATACCAGGAATACAGAGCTGGTTCAATATTAAGAAAATTATCAGCATCATTGATCATATCACTAACAAAAACAACAAAAATCATAAGATTATTGCAATATATTGAGAAATATCCTTTGACAAAATACAGTGCCCATTCCTACTTAAAACACTAGAAAGCATAAGAATCAATAGAGCTTTTTTTAAATGACAAGTATTATGTATTTAAAACCAAGCACAAGAATTATGTTTAATGAAGACAAACTAGAAGCTTTTCTGATAAGATCAGTGGTGAAAGAAGAATGTGCATTATTACCACTATTATTCAGTATTGTACTGGAAATGCTAGCTATAGCAACAAGACAAGAAAAATGAATTGAAGAAAAAAAAAACGTGCAGTGAGGGGAAAAACAACTTATTCTTTGAAGATGATATGATGGTATATTTAGAAAACCCTAGAGAATAAACTAAATAAAAATAAAACTATATGAAATAATTAACTTTTACATAGTTGGAGGATATAAAATAAACTTATAGAAATCATCAGCATTTCTATATATTACAAGCAAAACCCAGCAGCAAGAGAGAGAAGAAATCCATTTAAAAATCACTGTAGACAATATAAAATACTTGGTAATCTGCCAGTCAAGAAAAAAAAAAACAAACAAGGAACAAGGATCACAATTACAAAAGATTTTCACACAAATAAAGACATATGTAAACAATTTGAGAAATATAATTGTTCATGGATAGGCTGAGCCAATACAATAAAAACGACAATTCTACCTAAGTTAATTTACTTATCCAGTGCCATACCAATCAAACTACCAGAGAATTATTTTATAGAACTAGCAAAAAATAACAAAATTCATCTGGAAGAACATAAGACAAGACTGTCAAGAAAATCAATGAAAAAAAATGGTGAGGAAGGCATCCTAGCAGTTCTAGATTTTAAACTACAGTAAAAAGTGGCAATCATCAAAACAATCTGGTACTTAAGAAATAGAGTGGTGGATCACTGGAATATATTAGGTATATAATACACAGCAGTAAATGATCATAGTAATTTAGTGTTTGATGAACCCAAAGATATAAGCTTTTGGGACAAGAATTCAATTTTTGACAAAAAGTCTGGGAAAACTGGAAAGCAATTGGGCAGAAACTAGGCATAAACAACATAATATGCTAAGATAAGGTTAAAATGGATAAATTATTTAGACATAAAGGTTCAAGGGAGCTAGGTGGTACAGTGGGTAGAGTGCTTGGCCTCAAGTCAAGAAGACTTATTTTCATGAGTTCGAATCTGGCATCAGACCCTTAGTAGCTGTGTGACTTTGGGTTAAGTCACCCAACCTTAGTTTGTCTGAGTTCCTCATCTGCCAAATGAGCTGGAGAAGGAAATGGAAAATTACTTTAGTATCTTTGCTAAGAAAACCCCAAATGGCATCATGAAGACTTAGACACGACTGAAACAAATGGACATAAAAGTTCAGATCTAAAGTAAATTAGGGGAGCATGGAAAAATGTACCTGTCAGATCTATGGGTAAGGGAGGAGTTTATGAACAAATAAGAGATAAAGGACATTACAGGAAGTATTTTATTTTATTTTATTTTTTTATTTATTTTTTTTAAGCAATTGGGGTTAAGTGACTTGCCCAGGGTCACACAGCTAGCAAGTGTCAAGTGTTTGGTCTGAGGCCAGATTTGAACTCAGGTACTCCTGACTTCAGGGCAGGTGCTCTATCCACTGTGCCACCTAGCTGCCCCATACAGGAAGTAAAAAAGATAATTTTGATTACAAGAAATTAAAATGCTCCTGCACAAAACCAGTATAGTCACATTTAGAAAGAAAATAATGGCTTCATGTTTCAAATATATAGGGAACTCAGACAAATTTATAAAAATAAGGGCCATTCCCTAGCTAATCAATGGTCAAAGGACATAAACAGTAAGTTTTAGAAGAAGAAAGCTATCATTAGTCACATGAAAAAAATCTCTGTCACTAGTGTTTAGAAAAATGTAAATTAAAATCTCTCTCAAGTACCACCTTTTACTAATCAGATTGGATCATATGACAGAAAAAAGACAAATCTTGGAGATTTTGTAGAAAAGTTGGGACACTGATGCAGTTCTGGTGGAATTGTCTAGTCCAACCATTCTGATGAACAAATTGGAACTATACAACAAGAACTGTGAAATTGTGCATATCCTTTGGCCCAGCAATAACACTAATGGTAATATATCCCAAAGAGGTCAAAGAAAATAGAAAAGGATCTCTGTGTCCAAAAATATTTATAAGCACTCCTTTTGTGGTGGTTAAGAACTAAAAATTGAGGAGATGATCATTATTTGGGGAATGATTGAATAAACTGTAGAATAGAATATGATGGAACAATATTGTGCTATGAAAAATAATGAGGACAGCATGGTGGTCCTGGAGTCAGGAAAACTCCTCTTTCTGAGTTCAAATCCAGCCTCAGATACACACTAGCTGTGTGACTCTGTGTCATTTAATCCTTTTTGCTTTAGTTTCTTCATCTGTAGAATGAGCTAGAGAAAGAAATGGCAAACCACTCCAACATCTTTGACAAGAAAACCCTGAATGGGATCACAAAAAGTTGGACACAACCACAATGACTGAACAGCATAAAAAATAACAAGATTCTACCACTAATAGCATAGCTAGAAGTAAAATACATAAACAGAGGGTATGGGGATAAGGTGAATTGTAGGGAATGACATAAGGACCTGCATATGTGAAGATATTTATAGCAGCCCTTTTTAAGGTGGCAAAATATTGGAAGTTGTAGGTATGCCCATCAATTGTTAAATAACTGAACAAGCTATGGTTATATGAATGTAATGGAATGTTATCATACAGTAAGAAATGACGAACACACAGATTTCATAAAAACCTGGAAAGATCTGCATGAAGTGATGCAAAATCAAATGAACAGAACTAGGAAAACATTGTACACAGTATCAGCAACACTGTGGGATGATCAACTATGAATGACTCAACTATTCTCAGCAACACAGTAATCCAAGAGAAGTACAAAGGACTCAGGAAGGAAAATACTACCCACATCCAGAAAAAGAATTGATGGAGTCTGAATGCAGATTGAAGCATACTTTTTTCACTTACTCTATTCTTTTTCATGTTTTTTTTTCTTTTAATATGTTTCTTCTTTCACAACTGTGACTAATATGGAAATATGTTTTACATTATACCACATGTATAACTCATATCAAATTGCCTATCATTTTAAGGAAGAGTAGAGGGAGACAAGGAGGGAAAAAAATTGGAACTCAAAATATTGTAAAAATGAATGCTAAAAAAAGGAATGATGGCTGCAAATATCTAGAAAAAGAAGCATTAATCACAAAGAACCAATGTGAATTCATTAAGAACAGTCCCGAGCTGACTACACACATTTTATTCATTTTTTTAAGTTTATTTGACAGATATGAAGACAGAAAGTTTATCTTAACTTTTCCTACTTTTCCCCTTTCAAATGTCTTTGTTCATTTTATTCTATTTTAAAATAAATTTGCATTTATTTCATTAAATTATTTCCCAATGCCATGTAAAAAAATTCAACAATTATTTCCTACAATTTTGAGTTCAAAATCTTTCCCACCCCAACACCTCTCTTATGTCCTTGATAAGGAAAGCAATTTTATATTGATTATACTTGTGAAGTCATGGAAAAAGTATTTCTTTATCAGTCATGTTGCAAAAGAAAACAGACATAAATTCCCCAATTGATAAAGGGTCAAAGGATATGAAAGGTTAGTTTTCAGATGAAGAAATCAAAATCATCTATACTCATATGAAGAAATGCTCTAAATCAGTATTGATTAGAGAAATGCATATTGAAAACAAATTTGAGGTACCACTGCACACCTATCAGATTGGCTAACAGGACAGAAAAGGAAAGTAATAAATGTTTTAGAGGATGTGGAGAAATTGGTACACTAATGTACTGTTGGTGGAGTTGTGTATTGATCCAACCATTCTAGAGACCAATTTAGAACTATGGATAAAGAGCAACCAAACTTTGTATACCCTTTGATCTAGAAATACCACTATTAGGAATATATCCCAAAGAGATAAAATATAATGAAAGGGAGATCTACATGCATGAAAATGTTTATACCAACTCCTTTTGATGTGGCAAAAAAAGCCTTGGAAATTGGGGGGATGCCTATCAATTGGGGAATGTCTGAACTTGCTGTGGTCTATGAATAGAAATGATAAGCAGGAGGATTTCAGAAAAACCTGGAAAGACTTGCATGAACTGATACAAAGTGAAATGAGCAGAACCAGAAGAGCACTGTGCACAGTAACAACAATACTGTGTGATGGTCAACTATGAAAGATTTTGATCTTTTCAGCAATAAAATGATATAAGACAATCACAAAGGACTCATGGTCAGAAATGCTATCCACATCTGCAGAAAAAACTAATGGGGTCTGGAATCATATTAAAGCATACTATTTTTACTTTATTTTTTCATGACTTTTTCCCATTTTGTTCTGTTTCTTCTTTCACAACATGTCTAATAAGGAAATATGTTTTACATGATTGCACATGTATGACCAATATCAAATTGCATATAATTTTAGGAAGAGGAAAGGAAGGTAGGGAGAAAAATTTGGAACTCAACATTTTGTTAAAAAAATAATAAATGTGAAAAATTGTTGTTACATATAACTTGAAAAAATACTATTAAAACCAAGAAAACAGTCAAAAATGGTACAAGAAAAATAAAGTAAACAACATTATGCTTTGTTCTCCATTAAGACTTCATTAATTCTCTCTCTGCAGATGAACAATATTTTTTTTATCATGGGTTCTTTGGAAATTATTTTGGATCATTGTCTTGATCAGAGGAATAGCTAAGTTTTTCATGGTTAATCATCCTTACAATATTGTTGTTACTGTATACAATGTTCTCCTGGTTCTCTTCACTTCACTTTGCAACAATTTATGCAACTCTTCCCAGGTTTTTCTCAAACCATCGTGCTTGTCACTTTTCTTTGAAAGAATCCATCAATCACCTCAGGAAAGAGATATCAAAATGAAAACTCAAAGAAACATTATAGTCAAATTACAAAATTATCAGGTCAAGGAAAAAATACTACAAGCAGGCATAAAGAAACAATTAAAATATCTGGGAACCACAATCAGGATTACACAGGTCTTAGCACCTGCAATATTAAAAGATCAAAGGTCAAGGAGCATGATATTTCAAAAGGCAAAGGAACTAGGACTAGAACTAAGAATTACCTACCCAGCAAAATTAATTGTAATAGTTCAAGGGGAAAAAATGATCATTCAATGAAATGGAAGCATTTCAAGTTTTAATAAGAAGACCAAAAATGAACAAAAAATATGATCTCCAAGACCCAAGCAAAATCTAAAAAGGGAAAAAGGGAAAAGAAAACATAAGGGTTTCAATGGAGCTAGACTGTTTACATCCCTATATGTGGCCTCTGTGGTGAAGATGGTTTGACGAGGCAAGAGGCTAGAGGGGAAAGTAACTAATTGGGTAGCTAATGTAACAATTCACGTAATAAAGGCATGAGGTAGCATTGAGCCAACATTAATTGAGAAAAGAAGAAAGGTATGTAAGATGCAGAAAACAAAGTATTGACAAATCTTGTAAAGGGATTTAGATATGAAGGAAAGAAAAAAGTCAAAGGTCGCTCCCAAGTTGTGAACTCAGTGCTCCATTAATAAGAATGGAAAGTTTTTGATGTGGAATTAGTTTTAGGGGAAATATTTTTTAATTTAAAATCATATATGCATAATATAGAAATATAAATGTGTATATAGTCTACATTCTATACTCATTGAAATAAAATTATTCCTAAAGTATAAACATGGATGATTCTACTCAAAAATCTTCACTGGCTCCCTATTGTTGTCATCTCTAGAATAATTATAGATATGAAACTATATTTCTCTTTCTCCCTTTCTCTCTCTCTCTCTCTGTCTCTCTCTTTTTTACTCACTCACTCATACACAGACACACACATAATATATAAAGAGAGAGTTAGAGGTATATAGTTTTATTTATATCTATCTTATCTATTTCTATATCTCTATCTATCTATCTATCTATCTATCTATCTATCTATCTATCTATCTATCTATCTATCTATAGGACAATAGCACTTCTGTGTATGAAGTTAGGCACTGAAGCTCTTTGAAACCAGGCTTACAACTCAGTTTCTAGACTCATTTCAAATTTCTCCTTTTTGTGTACTCTGCACTCTAGCCAAACTAATGATTTACCTCATCTGTAAACGGGACTTGCCGTCTCCTTTCCTCTACTTTGAACAGACTATCTCTCTTGTCTAGAATAAGAGAGATAATGAGGATTCTTTTCAGCAAAGGGAAATGCAATAAAGGAGGAGTGAAATGTAAGAGATAATCCACACTATATACATTCCCAGTGGGAGAAATCGGGACACCATTGCTTAGGGAATAAGCATCACAGTGAAACAGTCAGAAGGAGGTAAGGGGTGGGGCAGTGGCAGACAGGAAATTGTAGGATGGCCCCAGGCACCACAGCCTTTGGGAGGTTGTTTTCAGAACTAGGAAAGAGGAATGTATACCAGAGGATTAGAAGGAAAAGTAAGCATGCTTTTCTGTCCCACCCTTGTTGGTGCCCTGAAGCAAAGCCCTAGTTTAAGGAACTGCTTAGAATTCTCTCCCTTCTCACCTCTAACTCTCAGAAGTTTTAGTCTTTCAAGGCTCAATTTTGGTGCCATCTCCTAGGTGAAACCTTTCCTGATCTTTCACTCCCCATTATCCCCAGATTTTTATGTTCTTTCCCTCCTGAAATTAATTCATGTATACTTACATATGTACATTTTGTTTCTGACCAATAGTAATATCCTTGAGTGCAAGGACAGTTCTTATATTTTTATCCCCAGTCCCTAGTGTCTTACATGTAATGGATTTTTAATAAATGTCTGTTGAAATTATCCAGACCAGAGATCTAATCTTACCTCTGGTATAATTTAGTCTAGTAATTTGGTCAAGTTCATTAATTTCCCTGGATCTGTTTTCTCTAATAAAAAATTAATGATTTTGATTATTTCTAAGATCTCTTAAAGAAAGATAATATTATATAAGATTGCCATGATTCTTCTTTTTTATTATGGAAACACAAACCCAATGTTGTGACCATGGACCAAATATCTATCGACTGGTTTAAAACACACCACTATGTCCATTAAGTACTACCCTCCGCCCCTCCCCACAGACACCACCAACAGGAACAGTAGAATGGTGTATAGATGGAAAGGTAGCTTCAAACCAGGAAGAACTGGATTGAAGTTCCTCTTCTGATATGTATTGGTTCATGTATTCTGAGCAAATCTCTTAACCGCTTAGTGCATTAGGCAACTCTCTAAGACTACAAGTGACAGAAAAGATAATTGAGAGACACTTTCAATAAAGTTATTGTAGAAATGGATTTTCTGCTTATTTTTTTTAGTTTATAGAAGATGAACCTTCCTTTCCTTAATCTCATTCCATTTCATTGTAAATATGCCCAAGTGTTTGTATTTTCCATTAATTGGAATGCTTCTAAAAGTTTTCCACTTGGACTATGTTTTTTTCCTTTTCCTAGTCTTTAAACTCACACTGTTTTTCCAAGGCTTGTTTTACTGCCTTAAATTTTTTGTTTGTGTATTTGTTTGTACAAACTAGGCCTTCTTCACATTATGCAATGACTCACTACCAAACTATCTTTTCATTTGTTGACACAATGTAAAAGAAAAAAGAGGCAGGTAAATGTTTAATGCTATAAGAAGCCATGGATTTATGCTTATGGTTTATGATTATATTGTCTCTTGACTGGTAAAATCAAAGGACTAAGTGTTACAGCAACTTATAAAGTAGTATCTGCAGTGTTTTTAATGTATTTTGTTCACCTAAAATTCACTGCTCCATATGTGACGAATGTGTTTGACTTCCTACACTGCTTATTATAAAGGTGAAATGCCTCCCAACTGCATTAACCTCAATTTTTTGCTCACTTTTTATTCAAATGCACACACACACACACACACACACACACACACACACACACACACAGAGAGAGCCTGGCCTCACTCAGCTAAAGGGCTAAATGGCACAGTGAATGGATCCCTGGGCCTGGAGTCAGAAGACCTAAGTTCAAATATGTCCTTAGACAATTGTTATACTTATTGTGTTACCTTGAATAAGTCAATTAACCTTGGTTTGACGCAGTTGGCTCATCTGTAAAATAGTATTAATAATGGCATCTACCTCTTAGAGTTGTGGTAGGATCAAATGAGATAATATATGTAAAGTGTTTAGCATAGTGCCTGGCATATAGTGAGTATGATATAAACGTCAGTTATTTAGCAGCAGCAGCATCAATGTCATCAGCATTCATATATACATACATGCATACAGGTGCACAAAACTACATGCATACATTTGTATGCCTACATATAACATGTGCTACAGATGTGTATACATATATGAGTATGCATGCATGTATTAACATATGTATATAACCTAAACTTAGATGCTTGGGATTACATTTAGCTTCATTTTCACCTTGAAAAATGATGATAAAAAAATAAAATTATAATTTATTATTATTAGTGTTATTATTCTGGCTAACACATATAGAGCTTACCATGTGTCAGGCATTGTGTTAAGCACTTTATTATCTCATTTGATTTCATAGTAACTCCAGGAGGTAGTTGCTATTATTATCCCCATTTTACAGGGTTAAACCTAAGTCAAATGATTTACCCAACATCACACAGCTAGTCATGGCAGGAAGATCCAGAAGCTGGATTTGAATTTAGATCTTCACATTCTTGGCCCAGCACTCTATCCGCTGTATCATCAAGCTGGTATGTCCATGTTTATTCATACCTTTTGCCTTTGGACAGCGTCAGACCCTGTGTGCCCATGTGCAGATGTTTGTGTGATACACACACACACACACACACACACACACAGAACTTTGTAGAAGAGAACAAGGCTCATAGATAATTTAGCACTGGGTCTCTGGATGTCCAGCTAAGTTGGGGATGGAATCAAAAGTCTTTAAGCATCAGCTTTTTGATACAAAATGAGGTAAAATCTTTAAAACATTGATATTAATTCATTTTGACCAGCATACATGTAAGAATTTAAGGACTTAAGTTAATAGATAAATTCCTGTTTTCCCTAATTTTTATTGCCTTGAATATATTTTTCAGTCCCACTGTTTCTAAATAAACACTGCTTTGGCATATTACACATGGACACATTTAAAGTACTATGCAGTATGGGTAAAATAGAATAACCTTTAAGATCTCTGCCAACTGGCACTGAAATGAACCTTCAAAATCATTGTTTTCCCTTTCCTGAAGGACTCCCTGAGGATTACATTGAAAACAATTCTGTCTTGCTGTCTAACACAGTTCATATATCAACTCCAACATACAGTGACACAAGAGGACTCCTGTGGTGTATTACCCTGAAAGTTACACACTGTATATTCAAAAGGCAACCTCAGAATTCATGTCCTACATAAGCAACATGTATGTTACATTTCCAACCTTGACTACTGTGACATAATGACATGCCATTGTTCTAGTTGGGGGTAGGGGGGGGGCAGAGACCAGATGACATGCTCAGTGTCTCTGACTCCTTTCACATTTTTTTATGAATGTTTATATCCTAACTTTGACTCTGTGGTTCTTTAATTTGATACACAACAGAAAATAATGTTGGCACTTACTTTGCCATATTAAGTTTCACACCTTTGAAGGCAGAGTGGGCAGCAGATATGTTATTTAAGGCATTGTGCTAAAAACTCTCTGTTCCTTGCTTTTTTTTTTTTAGGAGTTAATGAATTCTGTTCTATTATCTCTTCATGGCTGTAAACTTCCCTCTTAGATTTGAATGAAGATTGTCACTGCTGTTGTTTTCAGAAAGTGGTTCTCTTATTTCAAGCAGCTGATTCTTTAGGCTCTTTTATCACCTGCCACTTTCAAGTGACTTCTGCCTGTAGGTCAGTTATGTCCATTTTACAGATGAAGAGCAAATGTGCTCATTAGTTTAGTAAATTAGAGGCTTCTATGGAGTCTTTGTATTTGCAAGATATGTATATAGCTGAGCTAGAAACTGAATAAAAGGCAGAAGAAAAGCATCATGTACTTCAGGAAATTTGACTAGTGGAAACAAGTCTATGTAAGTGGATGTAGAACTTCCATTTTTGACTCATAGGCAATTGAAAGATGAGTACCTGAGGTCTATTTGAAAATCATTTGTCTCTGTGATTCATTATGTATTTAATGCTTTTGAATAGAAATGGAGTATTTGAAATACACAAGTATTTTACAACAACCTTTCAAGTATGTAATTTTACCTACTTAAGTAATTTTTTAATTGTGTCTGTGTGTGTGTGTGTGTGTGTGTGTGTGTGTGTGTGTGTGTGTATGCTGGATGGGAGTCTGTTCAGATCAACAAGGACAGAAACTCTTATTCACTGAGTTGTATTCTTTCCCTTTCTCCATTTATACGCGTGGATGACATTCATCTCAAACTGAATGATTATCAGAAGTTTTACAAGGGAAAAAGAAAAATTCACTTTCAATCCCTGAACTTACTTTGTAAATGGATATAAAAAAAAAATAACACAAAGACAATGTCATCTACTCCAAATCATCTGGAATCCCAACATCTTCCCACACTCCTCCATAATTTGGCAGGAAAAATGGTGAGAGTAGAAGAGGGAGTAGGGGGAAACCCAGAATAGCCACATTCCTGAAACAGGGAACCCCTAAATTCTCATGGAAACAATGAGGACTGTTCACACTGGAAATACAGTTTTGGGGGGATGAGTTGCAAAATTCTTCCCTTCATTAAGGCATGCAGAGAAAATCCTGAAACTTTTTTTTTCCAGTAGCTTATCTATAAGTTATAATCTACTTATTGACAGTACTTCTGAATCAAGAAACAAGACTTGTTCTTTTGCAGAACAACTGATTCAAAACAATCTTTATTGCCTAAGAGAAATGAATGAATGAAAGTAGTATCAATATAATGCATCCCAAAGCTATTTTTATGTTGGCTTGTTTGTGTGTGTTTTAATACATACACCAGGGGAATGAAAACGGTAGTTCTGATTTATTGTACTCTTCCCAAGACCTCAAATCTAACTTTCTTTATGTCATCATCTCTAATTTCAGATAATTTGCTTCTTTGTCCTTATTGTGTTTAGGTATTCTTCTTTATTCCTTTTTCTTAAAGATAATAGTATTTCTCTAGACGGAAAATACATGTTCCATTTACAGACATAGTTGTGCTCTGTGAAACATTGTCTCAACCAATATAATTTCAAAATACCATCATTGATACATTATAACCAAACCCAACTGCCATGTCACAAAACCCTGCTGTAATACCATATGGTCAATTGCCTAAGACATAGTGGATATCTGGCACATATTCAACTTGGCCCTTGAGCCCTTGTATTGTTAATCTCCTGAGGATCAGTGTCCTTACTGTCCTAATTATAACATTGTTCCTGTGTAACTAACTGCCCCCTGTAATGTTGCTTCTCCTAACATGTTTTCTTTGGTTGCTTTTTTTTTTTGTAGAATCAAATAATAGAGTTTATTTACAAGTTCTTCTTTAAAGAGGAATTTAAATGGGGCCCCAAGATGAAACCATCTTATACTACTACTACTACTACTACTACTACTACTACTACTACTAATAATAATAATAATAACAATAACAATAACAACAATAATAATGATGATGATGATGATGATGATGAACAGATCTAACATCAGCATTTAGGCAAATAAGTTCTATAAGAAAATTGGTTATCGGATATATAAAATTTCTTATTAATTTTAAAGGCTCATGGAGTTTATCAAATAACTGATTTTGAGAATGAAATCCATTTTCTTTTCTTAGTTTTAAAAGCAGCGGAGTATCAACAAAAGAAATAAGTAATCATTGTCATAAGTCTTTAAAGGTCCCCACAGACAGATATCAGAAGGAATCAAAGTATATTAAAGGTTGAAGGGAAAAACATAACCTCTATTCTATTTCTGAAATTCATCTTTCCTCTGTTTAAAGTCATCTGGTATATAAAATTTACTTTTGGAGATTTTTTTTGTGTCTTTTCTCAAACTTCATATCAAGTTAAAATCTTCTTCTTTCAAATTTCAACCATTGCTTGTCATTTTGCTCTCTGTAGTCCAACAGAATAAATCTAACTCTACTACCACATAGCAGTCCTTCGAATAATATGATTTCATTGAGCCTTTCCTTCTTTAAGATGAATATCCTCATTTCTTTCAACAAATATTAATATAAATGTTCTCTAAAATGTTTAGGATCTTGTTTTGCTCATTTAGATATTGTCAATATCCTTCTTAAAACATAGTGTGTGGAACTTAAAATAGTAGTACTTCAGTTGTAGACTCCACTAGATGGAGTTCAATAATATTGGCACCGAAGATGGCGGAGTGAAGGCAATGATTTGCCTGAGCTCTCCCCCAAAGCCCTCCAAATATCTGTAAAAAAAAAATGACTCTAAACAAATTCTAGAGTAGCAGAACCCACAAAAAGACAGAGTGAAACAAATTTCCAGCCCAAGATAACCTGGATGGTTGATTGGAAAGGTCTATTCCACCAGGCTGGGAGAATAATACAGTTCTATGTGGGTGTGCAGGCAAAGACCAGGTCTCACTGTACCTGGAGCAGGCCTGGAAGGACTGAATCATGACCAGCTATGGTGGTTTCCAGACTTCTCAACCCACAAACGCCAAAGACAACTTAGGTCAGTAGGAAAGGTCTATGACCACAGAAGCTCAGACCCAGCCCCAGTCCCAGTGCAGCCCTGGGGCGGCCAGATGCTGCTTCCAGAGCTCTTGGTCCACAGACAGAAAGGGAATTGAATGGCTGATCAGAGGGGCATTGCAGGAATCTCTTGGCTGGCACCAGAACAAGATGCACCAGAGAAGAAAGAGATCCCATAGGATCCCTGAATTAGTATGGGTTGGAAGAACAGGTACTATCTGGCAGCTTTGTTGTTCACTACCCAGTTCTGATTTATTGATCCAGGACAGATAGAATAATAACTATCGTGGGCCCTATCTGAACTGAGCAAGGAACTATTAAGGAACAGTAAAATGATAGCTCAATGTCTCTGATCCCCGATATAGATCAATGGTTCAGTACTAGCCTCCAGGCGAGCATAGAAGCCTACAGTGGAATAACCAAGGCAGGAGTTCCTGACCAAAATGGAAACAGCTGTTCAGTCACTCTAAACCTGCAGAGACTCCCAGTAGACTATTAATGACCAAGTCCAGCAGCTGTCTACTGAAACCTACAGATGAGGGAAGCCAACAGACCTAAATTTTGCCCAAGGTTTAGACCAAAAGAGCACTAAATAGACTTTTTCTATTCCCCTGCCATCCTCAGATCATATCACTTTGGGAGTATTGAAAACTTACATATACACCCCAGCCTGAGATGTGAAATCATTAGAGCAGAAGAAGAAAGAAGCTCAGATAATATATGCTTTCAAGAAGTGCAGACAGCCCAGAGCTAAGATAATGTCAAAAGTGAAGAATTTGGAATCTAAAAATAAATAAACAGAAAATGGATCCAATAATAAAGCATTTTTTTCATGTGACAGGAAAGCTTAAGCCACAAACACAGAAGAGAACTGATTCAAAAACTTCTATAAGCAAAGTCTCAAAGGAAAAAACAACCTGGATTAAATTCTAACAATAATCCATATACAAGTTAAAGCAAAGATTTTAAAAATTTAAAAAATATATATTTTTAAAATCAGATGAGAGCAATGGGGGGAGGGGAAAAAGAAATGGGAGCCAGGGAAGAAAGATGTGAAATTGGTACTGATATAATGGGAAAAGAAGTAAAAATCTTAGTGAAGAAATAAGCTCTTGAAAATTAAAATTGATCAAGCTAATAACTCCATGAGACATAAAGAAATAATTTAAAGAGGAAAAAAATAGAAATAGAAAATGAGAAATGTATCACAGGAAAAACAACTGACTTGAAAAATAGATTGAGAATATATTACATAAGAAGTATTGGGCTACCTGAAAGCTATGAACTGAAAAGAACCTAGACATCATATTTCAAAGAGGTATAAAAGAAAGCTTTCCAGATATCTTAGAAACTTCTGTTTCAAATAGAAATTGAAAGAATTCACAGATCACTTCAAATTTCAAAATTAAAACTTCCAGGAATATTATAGCTAAAATCAAGAGCTCTGAGCTGAAGGAAATAATACTGCAAATAGAAATAAAGAATCCAAGTAGCAAAGAGTCACTATCAGTATTATACAAGATTTAGAAGTCACTACTATAAAGAAGCAGAGACCTTTGAATTTTATATTCCAGAATGAAAAAGATCTATGTTTACAACTGAGAATAACCTACCCAGCAAAACTGAGTATAATCCTACAGGGAAAATTCTATCTTTTGTGAAACAAAGGACTTCCAAACATTTTGATGAAAAGACCAAAGGTGAGTATGAAATTTGACATACAAATACAGAAGTCAAAAGATACATTAAAAAGCAAGCATGACAGAGTGATCAAAAGGGACTAAATAAGCTTAAAATGTTTACATTTCTATAGGGAAATGATACATGTTGCTCCTCCAAACTCAGTTATCTACAGGGGTCATAAAGAAAATCTAATCAGAACAATGACTTGGGAGTGATTCTGTTTTTTTTTTAATTATTGTTTAATGATTTCAAAAGAAAGGAAAGAGTGGGGAAGAGGAACACACTGGAAAAGAGGGAAGAAAAGGGGAAAATTATCTTCTATAAATGGCATGAACAAAGAGGAATTTATAAAAAAAGGCAGAATCAGTGGTGGTGGCAGCCAACACTGAACCTCACTCTCTCCTGAACTGGCCAAAGAGAAAGAGACTACATATGCATACAGTTAGGCACAGAATTGTATCTTATACAATAGGGAAACAAGGGAAAGAAAATAGTGAGGAGGGCAATAGAAGGCAATAGGGTAATTCCCCTCAGAAGAGAAATTTCCTTCCGAGAAAACTTATGCACACCTTAACAATACTAAGCTTCTATATTTGTTTATGCACTCCTGTGAGTCCTTTGTACTCTCTACATTTGCCAAGACACTTAATTTTTTTTTATAGGTAATTGGGGTTAAGTTACTTGCCCAGGGTCACACAGCTAGTAAGTGTCAAGTGTTTGGTCTGAGGCCAGATTTGAACTCAGGTCCTCCTGACTTCAGGGCTTGTGCTCTATCCACTGCTCCATCTAGCTGCCCCAACACTTAATTTTCTTAAACCTCTTTCTGTATTTGCAAAATGACAATAGTGATAACTATAGTACTTACGTTACATTGCTATTGTGAGAACAAAAGGAAATAATGCATACAAAGCATTTAGAAACTTTAAGACACTTATATCCACTTCTATAGAAGTATCTGTTATGAAAAGATGATGATATTGGTAATAATGAAGTCCCAAGAATATTGTCTGAGACAAGCTTCTGGATTTTAAGTTACATTGTAAGGCAGTTATTATCAAAAGTAGTTGTAGTTTAAAATCAGAAAAGAAAATTAGTGGCATAGATTAATAAAAGCTGAAAGTAATGTCCTGGAGTAGTATAGTGTTTGATAAGATCCCAAACACAAATTACTGGAATATTGACTATCTGGTCATTAAGAACTATTGGGGAAACTATAGCAATGCCATTAAAAACTAAAATAAAATGGGCATAAATTAGAACCTTATACCATATGTTACAATAAATCCCAAATCAGTACATGACTCAAATATTAAAAGTCACTTTTTTAAATTGAGGAGAATGGTTTACATTTTTCACAAATGAGATGGGGGGTGGGAAATTAAATAGGTAAGTAATAGCCTAGGCTAGGGATGGGGAACCTGAAGCCTTGAGACCACATGTTATCCTCTAGATCCTCAAGTGCAGCCCTTTGACTTAATCCAAGGTTCAGAGAAGAACATTTTTCAGTGGAGTTATTGTTTTGTTTTGTTTTGCTTGTCTATTTAGAATACAATTTGGAATTCCTTGAGAACATATATTATATTCTTTCTATCCCTTGACTTATCATTATCACTACTAGGATTCTTTTGCATCTTCATTCAAATGCTTCTGTCATTTTTTAAAACAATTTAATTGTCTCAGGTTAAGGAAAGGATCAGTGCTATGTGAGGTTAGGGATGGCAATATGCCTGAGATAAATGAGCAAATTCATGACTATAGGTATTCATATACAGGTGGATTTTTAAGCCTTTGTGCCACTCAGATCACAATTCATGGAGGAATAGATCCTCATTTCTAAGAGATCCCCTATTATTAAATTGTGCCTATTCCACATGCTAAGACTTCTAGAAGAAGAAGCTATGTACTGAATTAGAGTTACTAAGCATAGTTTAGTTGGGAAGAAGCACAAACAAACAAACAAAGTCATTTGTCTGTTTTTCATAGAGCTGTCTTTATCTAGTCAGCTGTTATTATTTTAAGCTAGTTCCTGGATTTAATGTCTATAAGATGAAACTCCAAGTAATTACATTTAGAATGATTGTGATTTTTTTTAAGAACATACTCCATTGATGCCAATAGAGAATAAAGAAGGACATAATCCATATCTAGCATGTGTATTTACTATATCATTAAGACTCTAGTAAATCTTGATAAATACAAGGGTGCCTTTCTTCTCTTGGAATTTTTGAATGGCTCATGGCCTCAAATCTAATGCTTCTATTTTCAGTGATCAATATTGATTTTACTACATTATCTTGAGATTTATGATCTTGTCTTTTATGGAGCTAAAATATTAATGCAGTTTCTACAATAAACTCTGTTTTCTTCTTTCTGGGAATATTATTGAGGGAATTATATAGCCCCATGGGCAGATAATTTTTCTTATATTGAATAGAATTTTTGCATTGGCTTTAATGTATCTCTGTTGTTAATTTGTGGCATACCAGGGGGAAAGAGCCACAGCAGGAATCTCTTGCTTCTTACTGAGAAATGTAAATTACAGTAATAATCCTTGCATTAAAACTGATAAAATAAATGTAATGGGTCCAATACTGAAATACTTCTCAGGGAAAAGTTATGAATAAAACCAAAAATATCTAACTAATGAAGCCAAATTCTTTTTATTATTTTTATAATCTTCAGATGAAAACATATACAGGACAAATTCAAATTAAAATGAGTTAATTCTGACATTTAAGTCAGTATTAAATGACAATTTTTTTAACTGCCAAATTAATGGGAATGAACTTGATTCTCCTTTGCAAAGGGTGAGCTTTTGTGGATCTATGGAGGTTTCCTTGAGTAAGTAGGCCCCTGCACAGGTTTTGGAGGGGCATTTTGGAAAACATCCTAATTTAATTTGTCATACACACACATGATTCTTTACTATACCTGTCATTCCTGTGATTTATTTATATAGTTCTACAAACTAAGTTTGTAGGAGTACCCTGCTATAAATGCTACCAATGAAAACAACAAAGGACTGAAGAATAAGAGTCCAATTTTCTGGCAACATAAATGAAAAGGGGAATGTTGCAGGAAACCACAAAGAATGAAAGATACATGTCTATCCACTATTACCAAGTTATTGTGGGAAAGGAAGAGATGAGAAAAGAGGGGAAGGTAATAAAAAGAAGGGAAGTGAAAGAACCACAGCTCGAAAAAGTATAATGTTCCCAGTTTTCATAAAAACAAAGTGAGTAGAATTTACAAATAATAGATCAGTGACCTTGACTTTGCTTCCTAGAAAATTATAGAATGTAATACTAAAAGAATGGTAACTAAACACCTTAAACAAGGAAGTGGTAATCACAGAAAGACAGCATGACTTCAGCAATAATTGTTCATACCACATTAATCACATTTCTTTTTTAGTCAGGGCTGCTAATCTTATAGATCACAGAAATGCAGTTGAAATAGTTTACCTGGATTTCAGTAAAATATTTGATAAAGACTTATTATATTCTTGTGAAAAAAATTGAGATATACAAGATGGACAAAAATAGGGTACAGAAGCTGCTGAATGACTTTCTAAAGCAACTTAATGAAGTAAGTGCTCTATGATGTGTCCTTACCTCATGTTATTAAATTGACTTTTACCAATTATTTGAATAAATGCATTGTTGAGATGTTTATCAAATTGGCAAGTATCAGACAGCTGAAGGTGATAGGTAACATTGAATGCCAGATACAATATTCAATAAAATTTTGATGACCTGAATATACACACATACACACATACATATATACATGCATACACACATGCATACATATACATACACATAAATATACACATATATGTACATACATGCAAACATATGTGCACTAATACACACACACATGCATATATACATACACACATATATGAGGGAAACATGGAATATCAAAGAAGTACTATGACTATTACATGGGATCAAGATAATTATGATAATCACCATGGATGAGAGACAGTAGAACTTCTCTATTTTTATCTTTTACCTATTTTATTTTATGTATATATGCTATTAGTTGTTTGTGTATATATCAATATATACTTCAATACTATTCAAATTCAATTTCAAAGTACTCATGAGGGCAGTAAAAAGCTACAAACTATAGCTCAGGCAAAATCTTTTAGCCTACACAAAGTCTCAGTCCCTTACATAATGGCTATTTTATTCAAGGGCATATTAAAAGATTGCTGGTTATCATGAAAACCAAATACTATCGCCAAAAGAAAATTTTGGTTTTGCTGACAGACAGGGTGGGGGAGGAAACAAAACCAAACACTAAATGCAAAATTTGTTTACAGATCAATTGTCTATATACAGTCACATCAATAGCTTGTAAGAATAAAGACTAAAATCAACACTATGTGATATGAAAGAATACAGATGAATAAGATATATAGTACAAAGAAAACAAATATGTGATCTATTTAAAGAGACAATTGATGAAAAAAGTAGGAAAATAGTTAGAGGTCAAAACCGGCAAAGATTCATCATTTTCTGTTGAAGTTCTACCTGTGTAAAGTAATTTACACAAAGGGGAGTCCAAAATAGCCTCAAAAACACCATAACCCTCTCAATCCCTCCCCCCCACACAAAAAATGATCTACTTGACAAGTGGAGAGCTATGACAGCTAAGTATTTAACAAATTTAAAATATGAACTCATTTATGAAATCTTATGGAGAGGTATAATAGCAAATTGTGAGCATTATCATCTCATAAAATTACTAGAAGCAATAGAGAGAACATGAATTTAAAGAAAGCCTGGCATGATATACAATTAATCCTGATCAAATAAGAACTTTTAAGGATAAAAGTAGATGGATAATTAAATGATGAACAATGAAACAGATCTCTCAATATTTCCATAATAAAATATTTATTTGATCAATGAAAATGGCATCACTATATTTGGAATAGTCCCTGATTTTCTGCTTAAAGAAATAAAAATATTTTTAAACATGCCTGGAAAAATGAATAGTTGAACCATACCAAACATACACAAAGTACCAGTATGTTGGAGATGACATAATTTTATGGTTATTGAGGGAAAGGTTTTCAATATATTTGAGAGAAAGAAAGATATTAATTATTATAAAAATGCACCAGTGGTATTTTTTGGGGGACTAGCTATGTTATATAAAATACTCAAGGAAGTAATGTCATCTGTCAAATCAGATCTGTACCTATTCTGCAACTTAGAGTCTTATGGAGTTGTATATATCACTGAGAGGTTACATAAGAAGTAAATGTCAGAAGCAGGATTTCAATCTATACAGAGCATATGCAGATTAAGCACTACAAATACTTATTGATTGCTTTTTAAAAAAATTATTAAATAGTACAAAATGCAGACTTTAAGGCTGACCTGAAATAAAGTTTCACCAATGCATATAAATAATATTATACAAGATTTCTTGACATAACTGGCAACAGGAATAATTTAATTTAAAAGTCATGTGATTATTAATATAAATTGAGGCTTGTAACAGGTAATTCAAACATCATCATAATGGAAGAATTTTTTTTTCTAGGTGGTGAGTTTCTTCCTGTGCTTCTCTTTGTCATTGTGTTGCTAATAACCAAGTTTTGGAACACTAACTGGGATCTTGAATTTAATACATTTCTATTCATTTCAATTAACCACATATGCAGTAGTCACCAAGTATGTGCAAGAAACTGTTCTGGTATTTGCAGTGCAAGCACAAGAAAAGAATAAAAAAATCCCTTACCTTTGAGTAGTTAGTATTCTCTAGGAACATAAATGGTGTTTGGTCTCACTCAAAATAGTTTGTTCTAATATTCCATGTTGGAAAAATACATCTTTATAATTTCAAGATTATTCTACCCTTATTGTCCACCTCCGGTTTCTTTCTAGATTTCCAGTGTTCTTACTAAAATATTATGCCCATAATCAAATATAATATTCACAATGAGGTATGATCTGGACAGAATGCAGTGAGACCATCCCTTCCTAGTTATGGACAAAATGCTTCCATTAAATCAGCCTAATTAAAAAAAATAGCTTTTGTGACTTTCACATCACACCGATGACTCATATTACCATTACAGTTAATTAAAACTATGAGTATTTTTTCAGATGTGCTATGTAGCCATGCCTCTCCTGTCTCACACTTGTAAAATTATTGTAGTTGTTGTTTGCCTGAATTTGCTGCAGCGCAAATATTAGGTCTCCATCTGCCAATAGAATGGAGAAAAGAGGTCAAATTTAATAGATGTTGGGTGCACTGACAACTTGACAGGTGAATGGATATGGGCAAAGTATAATATTTTTGAAGCCTACAGTAAGCTTCCCAAAAACCTGGAGGTGTTTCACAAAACACAGGATAGGGATAGGTGTATAGACAAATAAGTGATCCAAAATCAACTTTTTACACCCATTTCATGTATGGGACACAGTGAGATTGTTCATCTAAAAGCTAGGGAAGGCAATAGCATCTGATAGTTTCCAATTAAAACCAACTCTTTTTGCTAACTAGGTGTTGTTGTAGCATTACTCCTCAAGGATGATAAATGCTACCAATAGAATGTAAATTTCTATATACTGGGATGAAACTCCAGTTTCCCCTTCCTAATGATAGTTCAGGTTATGGGGAATAAGGCAAAAAATAAAGAAAGAGTTAGGAATTACTATGTAGTTCTGGATTTGATTGACTGGAAAAATGGTAAAGTACTCATCAGAAATAGGGTATTTGGAAGAAGCAAGAAACTAGAGTGAGTAGGACTGGAAAATAATTTTGTTTTAGATATAATGAACCTGAGATAGAGAAGGATAAGTTTGGAAATGCAGAAACAAATGTTCAGCAGACTGTTGGTGATGTAGGACTTGGATTTCAGGGGAAAGATTAGGATTGAATATTGAAATTTGGGATCTGTATAAAGATGATACTTAAAACTCCGGAAGCAGATGAAATAAAGAGGGGAAAGATACATAGAGAGAAAAGGAACCAAAGACCAAAGACCCCTTACATTTATCTCCTGGCATTTCTCAATTCTTTCAAATCTCAGCCAAAATCTTTCCTTCTATAGGAAGTTTCCCCCCTCCCCAATCTCTCTTAATGATAATACTTTACCTCTGTTGATTATATACAATTTTCCTTTATATATTTTATTTGTATATAGTTGTTTGCATGTTGCCCTGTCTCCCATTAGACTGTGATCTCTCTGAGAGCATGGGATGTCTTTTTGCTTTTTGTTTTTCTTTTTACCACCCAGAGATCAACACAATTCCTGGCATACTTGATACAATATTGTTGCTGGACTGTAAAATATCCAAGTTTAGTGGGTAGGGAATGAATTTTGATCCAAGAAAGGAGACTAAGAAAGAACAGCTCATTTTTTGAGAGGCAAATCAGGAGAGAACAATATGATAAAAGCCTAGAGAGGAGTGAGTACCCAGCAGGAGGAGATCGTCAAAAGAACAAAAAGGATAAGTTAAGTCAATCAGATTCAACCTTTAAAGAAATCTTTGTTAACCTTGGAGAAAATTATTTCAATTGAATTGTGGGAAATAAGACCTACATTCTAGTAGAGATACCATTATTCAGAACATTTCTAGAACTCCTTATTTGGGATTATCTTTGGAAATTGTTTTATATTCTTTCAAATCTCAATGTGAACAAAAATTTCATCTAGTGGGAGTTGATTTTGCTTTTTAGAAATAACTAAAAGTCATTCTACACAAAATCTTGTGCAGAGTACATGACCAATCTGGGTAATAATGTTTGGGGATTCAGAGTAAAGAGACCAGGAAGGTAAACCAAGTTCTTCCATTAACTTATTGTATAACACTTGGAGAATCATTTATCTTCTTTTTTTCCTCAGTTGCCTTATATATGTGCTAGTGGGTTCAAATTAGTTGACTAGCTCTATAATTTTACAAATATATTACATTTATATCTACTTTCTAAAAAAATATTTATTTGTATCAACAGCATCCAGGAGTAAAATATTATATACAATATCGTGGGAATACCAAAAAAAATTTATTAATAACAAATGTAGCTGCAGATGGGTGAGAACATGTCACATCCATTTACCACAGATTAGTATGAATACACAATTGATTAGAACAGAAAACAGAAATAAGAGAAACTGATGGAAGCTGCAGAGAGACTTTTGGTAGGCAGGTTATATTTGCTCATTAATTTTATTTGTATCATCCCTTTCCCCTGTTTTTTTCTTCCCTTTGTTCTTTAATAATGCTCACAACTTTGCATGAAAACAGACTCTTTTCATTACTTATGAATTTTGCCTGGTCCTGCTGGTTGCCCTCATTCTGAAGTCATAATCTGTTTCTCATATCATTATAATTTCTACAGTAACCAATTGGGATATCATAATCATAGGCGTAGGATTTCAGCAGGAGCAGATGAACTATGTAACAAAATACCTATTTTAATGCAAATTTTGAAAGCAATAAACTAAGAGGAAAATAAATACACATACACACAAAGATAATGCTGGAGGAGAAATGTTTCTAAATTGTAGTCCTGTATGGCAATTCCACACTGCTTTCAAGTCTATTCAAATCTAGTCTCAGCTGTACCCTTAGCCAAACATTTTCCTTCATATATAAAAACAACCTAGAAAATAAAAACTGCAAAGATTTCAAAGCCTTTTATATATCAATAGTTTTGATTCACACTGAAATAATTATGTTAACACTAACCTTTTTCTGCCTTTCCAGTCAATTTAAAAGTAAAACATGTGATTTTTATATATAGAAATCAATTCATCTTTGTGAAGTCTTCAAATCAGTACATATTTTTGTCACCCAATACGTAATTGAAATCAATGCATTCCCAAAATGGGATCCAGAAATTCAATGCAGCTTCCCAAAGCAATATATTTAACAGAGCCTCTTAATTTTCCCTGAAACCCATAGAGCTATAAGTCTATTTAGCTAAAAATAGTTTGAAATGCATTATGGAGTATTTATTTCAACTATTATGTTTCATTTTATGTCACTACGTGGGAAACAGATTCAGTACCTCTTTCCAAAATCAATACCTCCAAGATCAAATGTCTACCATGTTAATAAAAAAAAAATTCTAAACCCTCTAACCTCTACTAAGGCAAAATGTACAAGCATATGTATGGAAGAATCACATGATTATATTATCTCTCTATTTCCCAAGGAATAAGTTATGGCAAGGACTGATGAATATGGGACAATTTACAAAAAAAAATTAACACTTACTTAATGTTCCTATCTTTCTCTTGCCATTAATTTTATATATTAAATATAAAAACAATCATTTTAATTTATAGGAACTTTTCAATTTAGGTTATCAGTTATGACTAAAGACAAATGACAGCAAACATTTTATTTCAAGTGTGGGACAAAAAAAATCACCCTAGAAACTTTAAAAGAATGACTGAACAATAAAATTCAGTAAATAAAGTTAAGAATTAAGCCTGGGGCATCCATACCTCCAGGACTGAGTGAAACTTGTATCTCTTGCTCTGTAGGACAAGGCCAGTGGGCTGCAGAGAAGTCATTATCTATTTTCCCAAATTCAGAGGCACTCCAGCCTTCACTTTCCTTATTCCCTTTCTAGCCATTGCAAAAGTGATAGGTAAATATATGCATAGATAGATGGATAGATAGATAGATAGATAGATAGATAGATAGATAGATAGATAGATAGATAGATAGATAGATAGACAGACAGATAGATAGACAGACAGACAGACTGATAGGTAGATCTTCCAGAATGAAATCTTAAAAGTTGAATACTTTTCCTCAGAAGTAACTGAGATTTTTATGCTACAAATAAAATGGACCCTTGCCTTTTCCTCCACTTCCTGTCCTTGTCTTCATCATGCCATCTACTTTCTCTCCATTATTCTGATTTCCCTTTCCTTTTCACTAGAATCTCACACTTTAATGAAATTTGCCTTATATCCTTAGGTCCCAGGCTTCCACACCACTTTTCTTGAAGCCTCATCATCATGTTCCTGATTTTCACCCACAGCCCTTTCTTCTTTTTTATTTAAGTCTCTCTCTTTAGATCAAAGATTATTTATAAAAGTTAGGGCTTGTCTTGGTTGCTTATATTTGTTATCTCCAATACTTAGCACAGAGATTTGCATATAATCAGTGCATAAGTATTGTATACTCCTCCCCCTTCTCTCTCTTTCCTATCTATCTATCATTTGTGCTATACCTATCCACATTTTGAGGTTCTAGGTTGTGATGAGATTGTAAATGACAGTACTTCCCTATTTCCTAGGAATGATCAGCGAATTGCATGGCTGAACCTCTGTATTTCTGGTCCTTGACATCTCTTCAATTCTTCTCAAATATTATGTAAAAGGTGACCTGATATGTTCTAGTCATCTAGTCATCACCCCTATTAACTTTCTTTAAATATCTAAATAAATATTTTCATTTTTATTTTCTTTGGGCAGGGGATCTTAGAGGGGAGAATAGTGGTTGACTTTTTTTAAAAAAATAGAACCATATATTTCATGCAATGCTCACTAACATAAGATTATATCAAAACATCCAATCGGTTGAATAGGAGAGGGAGAGAGAGCCAGTCAATGCAGTTGTTTGACTACATCGATCATCAATTCATACAAGATTATGTGTCTGGGACCAATGTGCAGACTTCCAAAGACTGAAAATCTTTTATAATGCACACTTATTTGGTTCACAGTGGGGGGAGAAGGTTCACCAAAGTAAAAAAAAAATAGGAAAGAATGAACTTTAAACTTTGGTATTTCAAGAACAGTATTCACAGTGTCAGTAAATGCTATTGTAAAACACAATTATATCTGTACATTTTGCTGAAAAGCAAGTGATTGTTTTTAATAGACTACTAATAAGCTTTTATACTAAAAATGGAAGTACAGGTGAGATTTATGAAGAAAACTGGGAATATAAAGTAAATCCAATGAGGTTAACCTAGATTCATTAGAAAGTCAGTTTTCTTAGCAGTCTATTAAAAGATATAGAGTATTTCTATGAAAAATGGGCTGTTCATGAATCAACGGGTTAGCTCTATTGAGATCAGAAGTGCATTTTCTACCAATTTGCCTCTGATCATTTGACAAAAAGAGAAAAATTGGCTGCTCATTATGCTTTTCAATAAAGTTCTAGGAATTTTCACACCATTGAGATCAGAATTTTCTATGATATGGATGCAGTATTTTTTGCAAGTAGATCATGTTTCATGTACTGAAGCCAATTCAGTCTTTCCCATAATTTATTTTTAACATGAATTGATATATAACTAAAAATATTTTCCATAAAAATAACATTTGAAACTTGTCTTTCTCTATGCAAGGCCCCACTGAAATGATGGTTGTATTTATGGGTTTTCTTAGAATAGACTCTTCAGTCATCCAAGGATGTCATTATTAGTTGAATAGATATGGCTACATTCAAAAGTTGTTCTTCCTTTTGAACTATCACATTGTATATCTGGGAAGTGAATATGATTTCATTTATAAGTTCAAAGTTTGAAATGTCAAAATTTCAATCATTGTTGGATTCATAATAATTTTAAAAAGTCAGTCCATTTCTTTTCACCTAATCCATCTGAGAGGAGGCTTTGTTTTATTGATATATAGAAAAAGGTTTTATCAATTTAATTTTTCTTTTCCATTTTTTTCTTTTTTTGTTTTGGGGGAATCAAAAAGAGGATTATCTTAGTGATTTAATCTGTTAGAATTGCTGCTTCTAGTGGTATCCTGGTGTATACAAGACGATTAGAATTCAAGTCCCATTTCTGACACATATTGGCTGTAAAACCATGGCCAAGTCACTTAGCCATGGAGTGTTCTAGATAAATCTCTAATATTGCAAAGAAGGTGCCAACCAGCATTGGTGAAGAGTTTTTTCATTCAAAAGTTCCCAATATTACTAAATTACAGGTCTAGCCTCTATCTCTACCCTAGTGTTTTAAAGTTAAGGGAGAAAAATTATTTATAGATTATACTTTGTGATTTATTAATTTTTAAAGTTATCAATCACATAATTGATCTGACAGCAGGATAATGGAATTATGGAATATAGAGCTAGAAGGATCCTTATCTCATTTAATCTAATCCAGTTCCACTAATTTAATAAATGAAGAAATTGAGGCCCAGTGAGTTGAAGGGATTGCAGAAGGCAGTATGAAATATAAAGAATACTTAATACAGATAAAAGTCATTAGCTCTAGACATAAACAACCACTTCACTATAGGTGATTACTTCCTTTGTAAGACAAGGTATTGACCACTGAATGTCAGAGAGGATTATAATTAAAGGATATAATAAACTCTGGATGAAGACAAGCATACATAATTTTTGCAATTGGATGGAATAGCGCTTTTTAATTTTCCTCAACTAAATTTGGGTAGTATGTGGAAAGCAGATTTCAAAACTCAACTGTTCAATAAATGAACATGCATTTATTAGGTTCTAGTATGAACCAAGAACTGTGCTAAGTACTGGGGACAAAACACAGAAATAAAATAGTTTTGAACTCAATTTGTATACACTTGGGGGTGATGACATATGGCTGATTTCTTAGAAAGAAACAAAACAGATCCTATGTTTCTATTATAAGCTTTACCATGGATTTTGGTAATGCTGAAGAATTGATTTGACTGTTTCTTTTTCTTTTTTCTTCCTTCCTTCTTTTCTTTCTTTTTCATTATTTTTTCTTTCCTCTTTACTCCATCCCTTCTTGCACTGCCTTCTTCCTTCCTTTTGTAAAAATATACATTGATTTCAATATTCTAGAGTATCTAAGCAGCATTTTTAGCCCTATATCCCCATTTCTGAAAAAAAAGATACGAAACAGATTTTGTGAGATTATGACTGTACAAACTTTAGAGTCTTCAAGAATTCCTAGCATTTAATTCACTTCTTAAGATACATATAAATATGTAAAATGTACACAATAACTTGTTCACATATTAAGTGCTTAATAAATGCTTGTTGACTGATTAAATTTTCTTAATTTTGGAGAAATATGCTGTAAAAGTTAGTGCACATTGAAAGTATACCCACTTTCAACAAGATCCCAGAATACAATTGCCACTGCTGTAGGGACACTGTCAAAACAATTATGAATACCTATTACATGAATTATTTTCCCAGTATACAGGAATATTTTAATATCAAAAGTAGGCACATTTTAGAATAAGGCTTATATATTTTAGATAACCAGGGCACCACTTAGAAAAGAAAGGTAACTCTTAACTAAATAACACAATAAAGATTGTTCATGTTGTTTTCATCTGATTAAGCATCAATTGCTTACAAAATTATAGTTAACATGTATTAAAATGAAGAGGAGGTGCCTAGCATAACAATGTTAAAGTTTCAAGATACTCCCCCTTTGTTTTGCATGCATGACCAAATTATTTCAATCAAGGCAATTAAAAAATGAAAAAAAAAGAAAGGGTGAAAAACCACACTCACTGTACTTACTATAAAGACAAGCACATCACTCTTAGGCTAATTGTCAAATTGACATTCAAATTTTTCTTGTTGCTTTAGATAAAATATACAACAATAACAACAACTACCTTCACAACAAAGTGGTCTTCAATATACAAACCTGTCTACCTGTGATTTTTCATTTGTTTAACATAAAAATTCTGAGATTCTTTTTAGTGGGATATGTTTTAATTATCTAAGTTTAAGTAGCCAATAATATGGGAAGTATGGGTTCTAAAGACCAGTAAATCTTATCTTTAACTATTTGGACCCAAGAATATTGAAGTCAGTAATTCAATTGTTGTTTTCTTTTCCTTAAAAGATGAGAGAACAAAGTCAGTTGTTTGCTGTGTGGCTCATTGCCTAATGCTATATCTTCTTGTTTTTCTCTGCTTAAAGAATAATTTTGAAGTCTCTTATAATGGAGAATACTGGACTTAAGATGGTACCTCTTTCAAATTCATTTATGCCTATAATTGTTTAGTTCTTTTACTTTCTTTTTTCTTAAAGAAATTAAAGCTGAGGAGTTTGACCATTTGTGACTGTGTTTGACTGATTGAGTTTTTTTTAAATAGAACTCATCATAAATTTAACCAGAAATATTTCACTATAAAAAGAAAAAAATATTACAACATAAATCATAAATTGTTACACAATTTTATTTTTTTGAAAAAATTATTTAACAAGGTAGTAACCAAATTGCTCTACTTGTGTTCCCTTCTGTACTTTTTTTTGTTTTCTTCCATAAATTGTTTTGCACATATATCTGCACCGATTTATCTTCTACCTCATGAAAAAAAGCCTTCCCTTGTGACAAATAAATGTATAGTCAATCAAAATAAATTGTTTAGTAATCAACACAAATAACAAATAAGGTCCTATCCCACAAATTCATTAACATTTTTTTCTATTCCTCTTTTTACTTCAGAATTTATCCTATGTGTCTTCTAGGTAATTATTAGGAGATACTCCACTATAAGGGCTTTATTTCATTTTAGAAGCTTTTATATATGTGGCATATCCCTATCAGATTAAAAGTTCCCCAAAGATGCAGAAAACATGTATTGGGTTCTATACTACCTTTCCAAATGAGTTTTAGATTGTTCCCTGCCATCCACTCTCTAACTCCTCCTAAACTAGTCTACTTGCTTAGAGCCAAAGGGATCTCTCAGGTCAGCCTTATACTATACAGGCAATTTCCACCCGGTCCCCAACCCCTGAGCCTCAGATTCCTCCTTTGTAAAATTAGAATTAAACAAGATGCCCTTTGTTGTCCCTTCTAGCTCGAAATTTATGATTCAGTCATCTCTGTATATGAAATTGCATCCCTTACCTCTTTCTGTGCCTTTATATTGGTGGCCTTCATGTCTAGAATGCTGTCCTTCTCACCTCTGCATGTTGGAATCTTTAGTTACATGTTGAGACTCACATCAGATGCTACCTCTTGTATGAGACCTTTCCTGATGTTCCTCATTTATAGTTGTCTTCTTATTCTTTTTAATTTACTGTGTATTTATTATGTATTGATTTTGTATTTATATCTGTATGCATTTTACTTACCTCCCAGGGAAATAAAAGTCCTTCCAAAGCAGGGATTGTTCCCTTATTGTTTTATTGTTTTAGTTTTTGTTTCTTTGGGGTTTTGTTCATTTGTTTGTTTGTTTTTTTACACCTAGCATCTAGTACAATACATGGTATATATTGGACACTTGATTAATGTTTATTGAATTGAATTAAATTGAATTGAATCAAACTTTGTATGTCACCTAGAACCTAACACAGTATAGTGTACATTGTTGTTCAGTCATTTCAGTCAAATCTGATTCTTTCCAGTCATGTCCAACTCTTTGTGACCCCATTTGGGGTTTTCTTGGCAAAGACAAAAAGAGTGGTTTGCCATTTTACAGCTCTTTTTATGAATGAGGAAAATGAGACAAACTAGGTTAAGTGACTTGCCCAGAATCACACAACTAGTAAGTGAATGAGGTTGGATTTGTTTTTAGTTCTTCCTGATTCCAGGCCTGGGATTCTGTCCTCTACACCACCAGCTGTCCAGTGTGCAGTGCAAGTGCTTGATAAATATTTAAGTGGAGTTGAAAAATTTCACTAATTAATTACCTGATAACCAAATCTCACCAATTACAACTTTCTAGTTTAAAAAAAAAAAGGTTATGAGTCATTCTAAGACAAAGTTCCTTCCCAACCAGGAAAGAAATTGATCAGCTGATATGAGATTTTAGTTAAATCTGTTTGGGTAGCCACTGGAAAAAAAAAGCCAGATATCCCAATTAAAGTATTCAGCATAGCAATAGAAATGAGAAGACTAAAAAAGCAAGTCAGACTTTTAACTTAGAGACTTTTATCAAACACCTTCTATGGACAAAGGAAGCTTAAGTTAAGCAGGTCTGACTACATATTGAAAAATGTTTAAGATATAACTCAGGATTGGGTCAGAACTAGACAATTATGGGTGTCAGCAGTTTAAATATAGCTTTGCTGAGAGCACCTTTAAGATAACTGTTTGGATCCATTCATTTTGCCAAGTGGAGGTAATAATTGGTAACTGTCAGTATTACATACAAACACCATGTTCCTCCAAGAATAACCCAGCATGATTAGCTCTCAGCAGATTGGCTGTTCTTTTGCTGACTCTCTTGAGTGGCTTTTACACAGAGGCACCGATAAACCCACTGTAACTGAACACAGCTGATGACTCATTTCATGGTGTTCTTCTTGTCTGGAAAAAAAAAACTGTTCAGTGTTTTGTTTTAGTGAGAATAAGTTTCTATTTTTAAAGAAAGGGTGAGGTTTACTGCATTATTATTAAGAAAGGGCCCATGAAGAAGACATCTTATAATCTTATGCTGTGACATGCAAAACATTCCTGTGTTTTTGCTCTATAAATATAGCAAAGTTATACTTATGGGAACAATGTCAAAGTGACCTTCAAGACTATCTGTAGACTTTCATGTGTAACTACAGTAAAAGCAGAATTCAAATTGAGTTTCCCTGCAAAATGGATTTTGGAAGAAGACATTTCTAGAGATTATAGATGATTCAAAAGCAATTTAAGATAGGGTACACTTGGGGTGCTGTCTGACTTTTGAATAATGAGGACATTTACCTGTTCTCTTGATATATAGTATTCAAACAGGGCTCCATGCATATTTCTTAAAGCAAAATAGTATTATGAGCTGAGAAAGCAATATACATTTTTCTGTCTCAAGTAGGGATCAGGATTTGATGAAATTTTGCATATGCCTAATTTCCCTTTGCTAAAACAAACAAACAAAAAACAACTCAGGAAACAATTTGAGAATTTAATAAAAATAATATCTGCCACCTTAAATAATAAAATCCATTACAATTCTTTAAAAAACATTTAAGGATTCTCATTGTAACTGAAAAAAATACATTTTGTTATTGTGATAATATATAAAAACATATTTTATAAGTAAATTCTGTTTCTAAAGTTGTATTTATAAGATTGCTATCAAATGGAAGGACTAAAAATGGAAAAAAAAGAACTAAAAGAATGAAAGAAGGAAGAAAAGGAGGAAAGAAAGAAAGACAGAAGACAGATTAGTCTGTTAGGCAATATAATGATGACGAAATCAATTTCATGGAATGATTTAGTCCTAGGATGAAACTGGTTCCCATTCAGGTTATTTTCCCAATCTGACTGTGTGTACAGAGCAAGCAAAGAAATCCAAATACATTTGATCAATTTTAATCTCATTCTGCTTCTATTTTGTCCAACCTTGACTGATTGATAAGTGCTTTACTTTTTAAAATAGGCTACCTAGATAGATATACATACATGGATATAATTTTTTATTCTTAATTTCTAATAAATTATTAAGTAATATGCACAATGCAAGATAATGTTTTTACTTACTTTTACATCTAAACTTATATTGTTACCTTTTGTTTTGAAACTCTAGTCATTTCCCTTAATACAACTACCTTGTGAACTCCATAATCTCCCCCATATTGAAGAAAATATTTAAACATAACTGTCACAATCATTCCATCTGAAAGTGCATACTGTACTTCAAATCCATAGTCTTCACTTTTTTATTGAGAAGAGGAAAATGTTTTTCCTCAAATTTTTTTTGTGTTATAATTGTTTGTATTATTGAAATCATATTATATTTTTTCTTGGTTCAGTTTTCTTGTCTGTATCACTTCACACAATATTAAAATGTTTCTCTGAATTCCTAAAATTGAAAATTTGTTTTTACTAAGCTCATTTATATATGTATTAAGTAAATATATAAATAGATAGATAGAGAGATATGCACATAGACACATACAAGCATACATTATATTATGCATGTACATATTTTACACTCATATGTGTATATTATATGTAGCTATATGGACACATAGATGTAAATGGTTACATTGCATTATATTTTACTATATTATATTAATCATATCACATCATATAAATGTATATAATATTATGCATGAGTATATGTATTTCTATATCTATGTGTCTGTAGATGTGTATATGTGTATATATGTATATAAATCTATGCATATATCTATATCAATAGATAGATATACTAGCCATACAAATATATGTGTATACATGTGTATGGCATGTACGTATGCATACAAGCTTATGTGAATATTGAATATACACATATATGCTTGCATATGACATCGATATACACGTGGGTGTATTTTGTATACAGGAATATGTACCTATGTATACGGGAGTATGCATACAAACTATTACACTATTATTTCTTCCCTCAGATTCTACTTGTAACCCTAGAAGGTTACAAAGTTACAGAGAGAATCTTCAGAGGCTGAAGATTCTATTGCTATTACTCACAGGTCCCAATCCTGTATACTACTCACTGGTTATCAATCAGATAATTTGTTTTTAGAAAAGAGTATTATTAATATAGCAGTAAAAACATGAAGTGCTCCCCAAAATCTGAGGTACATTATCCCACAAATATATACAAGTCCATGGGAAGAATGGACACAAATATAGACTAAAATGACAATGAGACACATTGTGTGGCAAAACATCAGCCACAGCTTCAACTTGTTAACACATTGCCTGCCTTCAGGCTCTCTGCTGAACTCTGTGAGTCAGTATCCTCATTGAATTTTTTTTTCAAGTTGGCAAAAAGTTTATTGCTACACTTTTCAGTGGGCAAGGATTCTCAAGGAACCTGTGATCTTAGAGGGATACAATTAAGGTTTATATAGGAAAAAATATCATAAAATATGTGTCAAATATGCTAACTAGGTGATTCAGGGCAGGATCAGGGAGTGGTTAAGGAGTGGTCAGTTGTTAAAGGAACATGCACTTTTTGTATCTACTGCAAAGGCATTTTACCCAGAGTTCACTAGGAAAAGACCACAAGGGGGGTGGGGCACATGGAGGTTTAGTTTTAGGCCTACTATATCATGAAGTTAACTAGAGGTCAGGGGTAACTGAAAGTTGTCCAGTCTGCCACCAGTCAATGTCTTGTTTGACAAGACAGATGTAGGGAGTATACATATGTCTTAGGTCTAACACACAGATAACAAGGAGTCCAGGATATAGAGAATGAGGTAGGGTGGTAGTATAGATAGTCTAGTGGGTAAGAATATCTTTATGACCCAGTGCAAAGCCAGTTCAAATTAATAATTCCTTCAGGTGCTGTTTGTAACTGCACCAGGAAAAGAGATAAGGGTCTTGCTGGGGCCCACTAATGAGTAATTGCTAGGCACAGAGTCCTTGGGCTAGGAAGAAACTGCCAGAGGTAGTGTTTCTGAAGCTAGGGAGAAACATGGTCATGGAATTGGGTTTCCAGTACAAGCACCCAAGCACCCCATCATTCCCCCTTAAACAGATGGGACCCAAAATCTTTTGGGGTAAGGGACGAAGGTCTCAGCTTTTGAAACTGCTTCGTGCTGGGATTAGGTGTAGAGCTGTCCCTGTCTCCAGGGGTCCCTCTGTTCAAGGGGTTGGTTCTTTAGCCAGTGTCTGGAACTTGGCCGATGCCAGGTCCAAGGAGTGATGGGTTGTGGTCTCAGACAGAGGTTGGTACCCAGCCTGAGCAGTCATCAGGAAGTGGAGGGCACTGAGCCTAAAGGAGATAAATATTGTGCTTGTGTCTTTTACTGACCACTTGCTCTGATCATAGAAATCTGCAATCAGGTGACTCCAACTCTGTTGAATGCATTCTAAATTTCCTTACATAGAAAATATGGCATCTCTTTACCATTGGCATTATACACTGGTCACATCTAATTAAGGAACTTGACTTGGAGAACACCTGAGACTTCAGACAAACCCCATTTTGGGTGCCATAAATGTTGTGGTCTGAGAGGTTGAGACCCCTCAAAGACTGGAGTATAGGATGGGGTCTTCTGGAATGAATTCACAGACTCAAGCATTCTTTAAGTCAAGTTGGCAAGAAGTTTATTGTTATACTTTTCAGCAGGCAAGGATTCTTAAGGAACCTGCTGTCCTCATTGAATTTGTCTTTTTCTTCACATACCCCCCTTCTCTCTTCCTTTCACCATGTTTAGTTTGTCTTTGATTTGTCTCTCAGATTCCAGTGGGATGCATTTTCTCACACTGGTCCAATTCTTCTCATATAACCAAAATACAGAGAGCCTGGGTGGGGTTGGGGGTTGGGGCAATTGTTGCACTCATTCTAGATTCCCTCCATTTTCCCATTTATAAGTACAAGTCTCTTCCTTCAACATGGTCCTGAGCTTGAAATCTCCCAAAACTTGATGAACTCACTACTTGACTTCATGACCCTCAATTAAGTAACTGATATAAAATTATACCTGTAATTTAAAAAAAATAATATTTATGTATTAAAAATAACCTATCTGAAGTCTAGTATTTTTGCCTTGATATGAACCCACATGGACTTCCTTACTTCCAGCAGAAAGAAGAAAGAGAAAATAATAAAAGCTATCGGTTGTCCTTCTACCTATGGACTCTGCCCTTAGAGAAGCTAAGAAACCACTATAAAAGAGAATTGGTACAGAGAGACAGTTGAGCTCCCTTTTCAACCTAAAGAAAAAGAAAGGTTGAACTGGAATCCAAAGTATACTGCTATCTTCATCAACAAAAGAGGGGAGAACAAGGTCAAAGGAAAGATTCTAGAAACAATAAGTCTTGAAGCCTGTTTATTATTTCTGGTCAAGGTTATGCTCCTTATTGCTAATATACAATACTGGTCCTTAATTACTAATTATCAATTATTCAATTACTAAGATAGCAGAAGGAGTCAGAGGGCTGTGTGGTATCTTATTTTTAATCCCAAACCTGCTAGCTCTAATGATCATTGGATAGAGTGTTCCCTTTCTAAGGAAGAAATTATTTTTTAATTAAACAATACATTGGTTTGCAAAGACATGAAGATAAGAGTATATAGAAAATAGTCAGGAGCTAGAATTTTAAATAGAGGAGAGGATCTGTTTGAGGGGAAAAAAAGGATTTTTCTGCCATTGTCTAGACTGGAGAGGGAAGGAATCAAGATAAGAAAACCAGTTAATACTCTATAGCAAAGGTATCAAATACTTAGCCCCATACTCTTGAGTGCTTCCTGAACTAGATTAAAATGTAACTGGGGTATATTTAACAAAATTAACAAAAATACAATAAAACATAAATAATGAAAATGTATGTTATTTTGCGTCAATATATGACCTGTAGGAATTCTTATGTATGATTTAGTTACCCCATTTGGATATGTTTGATATTAGTGCTGCATAGCAACAGTCTCTCAGGGGTAGGGAATCTGCACCTCAAGGTCACATGTGGCCCTCTAGGTCCTCAAGTTCGACCCTGTGACTGAATCCAAACTTCACATAACAAATCCCCTTAATAAAAGGATTTGTTCTGTAAAACTTGGACTCAGTCAAAAGGTCACACCCAAGGACCTAGAAGACCACATGTACCCCACCCCTGATTAGTGCTTGGTAATTGATGGGTATGGGAATAGAGAAGAATGGATGTTCCTAAGAAATATTACAGAAGTAGAATCTAAATCTTGCCAAAGGATAAGATATGTAATGTGAGTGAGAGGAAAGAAGAAACTAAAGGTTATGATTGTGGAAATTTGAGTGAATGGTCATATTTTGTATAGAAGTAGTGGAGTCGCAAGAAGGAACAGAATATTTCAAGGGATATAATAGGTTAGATTGTAGACAGGTTCAGTTTGAGGTGGCAGTGCTAGGATGTCCTATAAAGAGTTGGAGATATGAAGCCAAGATAATAAGAGGCATGACAGAACTGACACGGTAGAGCACACTCTGAACTCAAAATAGAATTTGGAACACTTGTATTCTGGTAAAAGACTCTGAGAAATATTGTGATTTTTGTCAATGTTGCTGTCATGTCCCTTTAGATGTGGAGAAATAACTGGGAATTGGGGCCTCTCTATGAAGTATTACTTTCTTGTCTGCAGATGGGATACTCTTGTTTCCCCTATTATATAGAACTATAGTTCTCACATTGCAATTGTTTTTTGTTTGTTTGTTTGTTTGTTTGTTTTATACAAGCTTTCCCATATCTGGTAATAGAAATCCTCTTAAATCAAAAGAAACCTGAGAAGTTGTCACCTTGGTAGATTTATTTTAGCTGTTGGACTGGCTAGAGAGAGGGAACAAGGAAGAAGGAGGGGGAAGGGAAAGAGGAGTACAGAGAAGGTTGGAGAAGAGATATAGAGCTCTCTGTATTACCCCTATTCTTGTTCTGCAATAGGACTTATAGATACAATTCCAATTAGCCCCAAGAGAGTCATTCAACTGTAGATAGGAAGGGAAAACTACAGAGAGTTTGTGGGGAGGGGGAGGAATGCATAGGGAATGGCTCACTGGAGGGCAAAAGGGTTAAGGGTAGAAAAAGAAGGGAGAGAGCTAGAGAGAGCAAGGGAGAGAGAGAGAGAGAGAGAGAGAGAGAGAGAGAGAGAGAGAGAGAGAGAGAGAGAGAGAGAGAGAAGAAAGAAGAGAAAAGAGATTTATTCTCTATTGCCATCTCTTCATTTGCCCAGGAAGGCACCAATTCTTGTATTCAGCCCTTGCCGGCACTGTCATTATAACTCTGTCTGCCCCAGGGTAGCCCAAAGAAGTAGACCTTCAAGCTGGGCTCAGCTGCTCTTGAAATAATTAAAAGCATGGACAGGCAGATGGAGAGTTGTTTCTTTTAGCAGGAGCTCCTTCCAGGCCCTGCAATCACAAAACAAAGGCCTCTGTCTATTGGTCCTGACCATGGTTAAGACTAGCATTGTCCTTATTTGTGTAGGAGCCACACAGAGGAAAAAGTTGTTAACCAATGCTTTCCTTGAGTCCAGAAATCCTCAAATGTTTTCATGTCATGGAACCTTTTGGCAGTCTGGTGAATCCTATGGAATATTTCTCAATAGTGTTTTGGTGCTTAAAATCAAATACATAAGATTACAAAAAATATCAATTATACTGAAATATATTTATCAGAATATTTAAAAACACAAATTCACAGACCCCAGGTTAAAAACCCTTGATGTAGCTAATGCAGATCAGAGAAACCCTTATAAATCAATGGTATTCTAGTCCTTGCTTCTTCCTTAGACAAGTATAGTCCCAAACTGCACAAACAGTGATAAGCTTCAGAAAGAGTGAAAACAGGAAGTTGCTTTTGGTTCCTGTAAAGTTCTAGCTATTTTTAATGGATTCAATCAGGTCTTGTAATAGCCATTTGTGTCTTCTGAGTCACCTTTTGCATACAGAGAATTCCTGAGTCATACTTTCAGTTCTCTGATAGATTTCTGCCCTAGCTAAGCAAATGAAGCTTGGGAACAAAATGAGGTATTGTTGTCTTCCATGTCTTTTGGGCCCTAGCCTCTCAGTCTTCCATCTCAAAGTTCAAGGCTATGGATGTTTACAGAAGGAGGATTTAGCACTTCTGGGCCTCTCAACTGTGAAGACTTCCAGGCAGCCAGGACTGCTCTCAGTCCTCCTTGGCTTTGCTTTCTGAGGCAGCTTGATTCCTTTCTGGTGATTTATAGGGAGGCTAAATTTTATTTTAAACATCATCACATTTGTGATCATAAAGAATGTAAGATGTACCATAAAGGCACCTTATAGGGGTTTATTAATCACAATCTTTATAAACTGAAAAACTGGAATTAAAATTATCTCCCAAGTAAAACAGTCTTTAGCATCTGCTTTTATAGACCTCCACAGAAGGAGAGTGGCAGTCTTCCTCATTTAGCAGAACTAATGTTTAGCATCACTGCTTTTTAAAGATAAACCTCAATCTTGCCTACTATCATTTAAACAGTTTCTTTCCTTTCAACCTTTTCTTCTCCCCCCATCAGTTTGGAGTTTAGGCAGATACTTAGATCACACCTTCAATTGAATTAAAAATATAAACACCTACTCTCTGCAACACTCTGTGTCAAGCTCTGGGAATCCAATGACAAAAATTAAGCTTTTCTCCTAAATTTCAGGTCAGGAAGACATGAGTTTAAATCTTGCCTCAAGCACTTCCTAGTGTTGTGCTCCTGGGCAAGTCATTTAACCTCTGTCTGATTAAGTAAAATTAGAATATTCCCTACCTCACAAGGTAGTTGAGAGGATCAAATAATATTATATCTGTAAAGTTCTTAGCAGCTCCTGACACATAGTAGGCCCATAGCAAATGCTTTCCCCCCTACTTTCCCTCAAGAAGATTACACTCTACCCTTGAGCCTGCTTTTCTATGTTGAATAATTATCATATATTTAACCTTTCAACTTAGCTGTTTTTGAGAGTTATGGGTTATGTTTTTGGATGGCACTAGCTTTTTCTTTCTGTCAACAAATAATGTCATTCCTGTCTTTAGACACAACAATACCCTATTATCAAAATTATGCAAACACAAAATATCTATGTGTGACAAGGTATCATATGTGAAACCTTTAACCTGAGACAGTCATCTCACAATGCATGTGTGTGTTTGTGGGAAATAGTCACATTACATCAATGGGAGTAGTTTAAGCATTTGTTCTACCAGCAGTATGATTTTCAAGTCAGAATTCTTATGCAAGAAAAAGGCCCAAGATATGAGTTACATTATGGTTTAAGAGGCAACACTGAATCAGAAAATGGTTATATAAGAAAGCCTATTTAATAAACACTCCTCTAATAAGTTATACTAAACATTAAATGATTAGTAGCCTCACCAAGAACTTCTAGAATACTAAGCTATGTAGATAGAAGTTAGTGGTATACAAATATAGCTGATGTCATGAGATGTCTACACTGGACTAGAGTCACAGGTTGAGGGTACAAGTCCTGGCTTTGCTACTTGATAGATATGTGGAGTCTAGAGAGTCACTTAATTTCTCTACCTTTCCTCCATAAAATGAGAGAGTTGGATTAGATGGTCTACAATGCCCATTTTGTCCAGAAATCCTATGATTCTATATATGCAGGGTGAATCTTTTAGATAGCTAAGCAAGCACAGAATAGGCTAAAACTGAGTTAGCACAATAAGAAGGATCAGATAAAATATAATGTTATAACCAGCAAAGTAATTGCTGGGAGGCAACAGAGAAGCAGGAAGACAAACTAGATCAAGTGTATCAGAAATAAGTTGGGCCTTTGGAAACCAAGATATCATGTAGACTGCAAGGCAAAGAAGCAGTGCTGAAAACAGCAGTCATCTCTAAAAATGAGGGTTCCTGAAGGAAGCCAAGAGACTCTAATCTTCCCTTCCATGTCAAGGGATTCTGTGTTCCTGCTGAAAACATTCTTTTTCTTTCCTCAATGGATGTTCATAGGTTTTTCACTGTCATTTTTTAGTTTCCCCTCTCCTCAGCCCCTCTTGTCTCCTGAACAAACAAACCAAGCTTCTAGACCAAGAAAATGGAGCTTTCTGTCTTCCTCTAGTTGTCAAACCTAGTTGGAATAGAGAATCTGGCTTTAAATCCTGACTGTTCCTTATTTCTTACTTGACTTGAGTAAATCATATGCCCTCTCCGGGCCTTAATTTCTCCATGCATAAAATGGGGGAGGTTAGATTAGATGAATTCTAATATCCCCTCTAGCTTTAAATATATGATCCTATGATGGACATGAAAAGAAGATAGATGGAGGCCTTAAGGAAAGAAGAAAATCTCACATTCAATGTCTCTTAATTGCTGCCCAATACATTGTGATATCTTGAGTAAGGGTTCTTTAATGTCCTTTGAATAAGCAATTTCATGTACACATTACATGGGAAGTAGTGCTATTAAATTTTGTTTTGTTTGTTTGCTTTATTTACTCCCAGACATACACAATGGACAGAGAGGCAAGTGTGTGTGTGTCTGTGTGTGTCTGTGTGTCTCTTTGTGTCTGTGTGAGTGTGTTGCAGAGAGGTAAACATAAATCTGTAGATATTTCTACATATAGTCACATAAACATGTGTGTATTTAGGTATATATGTATAATATATGTACATTTCATTGTACATACATTCATATGTGTGCATGTGTGTACATGCATATATATATATATATATATAAAACCATATAATATATATGTATGAAGGGAGGGTATATAAATGTAAAGTGTATAAGTGTGTATATATATATGTGTGCATGTGTGTGTATGTGTATGTATTGTCTATGTGTATTCATATACATTTTTGATATGAGACTAACAAGTCACCAAAAGAAGTCTAGAAGGCCCCAAGGAAAGCAACTACATCCCACCTGCAGTCGTCTGAATCTTTATCAGTGCCCTCTAGAGAAATTCCAGTTCTGCCTGAACTATAAAAAACAGGGTATAAAACAGTATCCTTTTCCTATGCCCCCTGCTAGTCAGTGCTTGATCCCAGTTCCTGGTCCTTACACTATCCTATCACCAGATGCTTTACAACTCCTTGACTTGTCAGTCTCACTAATAAACATTATGCTTTGCTTGTGAATGACTCATCTTTCTGTGTTTTTTTTTCTTTCTTTTGTGCTATCATCTGCATCTGAAAATATAACTCCCAAGTTTCTTCAGAAAATCTTGCTTTAGGGCATCAGTTATTGCCCAGGGCTAGGCAAAGCCATCTCAGCAGCTGGACCTACTTCTCAAGATGCCTCTTAAAGTTGATTGCAAAGGGCTGAGAGGGTTGAGGAGGTGCCACTTATTTCACAATAGGAAGGATGCCTTGCCATTTTATCTGACAGGAGAGCTGGAATTAATGATTTCACCCATATCCTAGTACTCTTCAGGCTTCTGCCCCCAACAGAGTAAACAACAAAGAGAAAGAAAACACACACACACACACACACACACACACACACACACACAAACACTGAAATTTTATTATATCATTCCTTTCAGCATGAGGTTAATTATAAGGCAGGTCCATCATGGACTATACCCATAAGGGTTTGATTAGTAGAGTAGCTAAAGAAACTTATTATACAGGTACACCAAAGTTTGTAATACAAGCTTTACTGGCTTAAAACTATACTAAGACTTTCTGGACAACCTGTATAGTAGACAGTGGCTTCTTCCGCATGATGATGGCCCCACAGCACATATCCTAAGAAAAGCAGGAAGCATGATTCCAGTGCAGACATGTGCAGTTATAGATAGATATGTGTATTTTATGGAGATTACTTAGATGTGTTATTAATGCTATAAAATGGAATATTAAAATTCTTCAGACATTAAAACATATAACTGATCTTGATGTTTTAATTTGCCAAATAAAATATTTCCATTAGAACTAAGTAAGTAATTCCCTAGGGACTGATCAGAGGAAGTAGCAGCTGCTATTCAGTAATGTTTCGCATGTGTCTTCTTATCCCTACCCAACTAAATGAGCTCATGGCAGGACCAAGCTGTTTTGTTTTCACTTTGACCCTTTCCTATTAGTGGACTGAAAGTGGAGAGGGTGGAAGAGAAGTCAAAAACAGATACTACTCTAATGTTTCACAAAATCCCCTTTTACTCCATCTTTGGCAACACTATTCATTCAATACTAGTCACCTCCTAGTAATTCTCAAAGGGAAGTCAGTGGCCCAAAATCACATCTTCAGAGGCTATTTCTAACATGTGTTCAGTTTCTGGAAATAAAGAAGTGACTTTAGTCTTCCATTAGCTGTTCTTCTTCCAAATAAAAAGGATTTAAAATTGGATTTTTTTAATGACCTATCAAAGGGAGAATCTAATAGGTATTTTTTTTTTAGAGATCATTGAAAATGTATAATGTGGCTTTATTGTTAGTAGGGAAAGAAGGGTATATTCAGAGGTTAATATCATGTAAAAACAAAAGATATGTATTTTAAATAGTTAAAAAAGGAAAAAAAAGCTTTATGAAGAAGTAAGTGAATTACAGAGAAGCTGTGTACACATATTGCTTACTTTCTCAATGGGCAAGGGAGGGAGAGAATTTGAGACTCAAAATAAAGAAAAGAATATTAAAAAATAAGGATAGAGAGAAAGAATGAGAAAAATGCTGTATAAATGGATGTAGATGTTGAACCAACTGATCCTAGAAGCAAAATTTTAATTAGACCAATGGCAAATTTTCATAAAACACTTCTAAAATTATTGTCTTATAGTGGTTAAGGAAAGATTCTATTTAAAAGTACAGATGTTGATGATGATGATAAAGAAGAAGAATAGCTAACATTATATAAAACTTTAAGATTTACCAAAAAATGCATATATAATCTAATTTTATCCCTATATCAACCCTGAAGTTAGGTGCTATTATAATCTCCATTTTACTGACAAGCAAACTAACACAAAAATACATAGCTAGTATCTAAGGTCTTATTTAAACAAGTCCTTCTGACTTGAGGTCCACTGTTCCACCCACTCTGTCACTTAGATAAAGAGACCTTAGAGATCATCAAGGCTGACCTCATTATTTTAAGGATGAAGAAAAATAGGCGCCAAAAGATGAAATGACTTGTTTAAAGTCACATTGGTAGTAGCAAGCTGGAATAGGATTTGCATCTAGGCCACCTGATTCCAGATGCAGTGTTCTTTCCTTTATACTGAATATATGGGCTGTACATGCCCATTATCAAATAAAAGCAGATTTCTATTTCATATTCAATAAACACTGAGAACAACTGTGATGAAATCAAGTAATAAAGGCCCTGCTCGTATTCCTCTAGGCCATGGGTGTCCAACTCAGTTACAAATGGTGATATTAAAAAGAACGTAGATAGTTAGGTAGCACAGTAGACAGAGTGCTGGGCCTGAAGTCAGGAAGACTCATTCTCCTGACTTCAAATCTGGCCTTAGACTTTTACTAGCTGTGTGACCCTGGACAAGTCACTATTTACTTCAGATTCTCATCAATAAAATTAGCTGGAAAAGAATATAGCAAATCACTCTAATGTCTCTGCCAAGTGGGGTCACAAAGAGTGAGACACAACTGAAACAACTCAACAACAACAAACGTACACAAGGATACCTGTGGGTGCATATTGACTTAGAAGACCACATATTAACATGATACATGTTTGATTGTATTATTATTTATTTTGTTAAATATTTCCCAATTGCATTTTAATCTGGTTTCTGTAGTACTCAGATGTATTGTGGTCCATGAGTGACCATAGGCTGACTTTGAAACCTCTGTTTTAAGCTTTCAATTTTATCCTATGGTATTGCTTACTCTAGACAAATTCATTGAAAACTTGTAGAGCCTTGTTTTCCTCTAAGCACCTTGAACTTTCTTCTCTCACTAGTCCTGGCTTAATTTCTTCCTTGGGAGGTGAATATAAAGGTCAGTGACAGACTTCAACAGCATCACCTCATGATATCAGGCAGCCTCAGCCAGCTCATCATATCCTGACTTAAAAGTTAGCAAGCCCCTCCCACTTGACTTAACAAAACACATTGCAGAAAGCTCTTTGTACAGATCAGACTCTTCTTCCCTTGAAGCTATTTTTATTCAGTTTTACCTAGTGAATAACTATGTGGTACAGTGGGTTAGAGCGCTAGGACTGAATTCAGGAAGACCCATGATCAAATTTTCCCTCAGATGTTTACTAGCTATGTTAATCTGGGAAAGTCATCTGACCTCTGCCTCAGTTTCCTCATTTGTAAAAAGGAGATCATAAAAGTACCTACTTCCTTTGATTTTTGTGAAGATCAAATGAGGCAAGATCTATAAAGTCCTTTGCAAACTTCAGAGTGTTCTATCAATGCTAGCTATTATTATTATTATTATTATTAATCGTGCCTTGGCCCGTAACTTTGATTCAGTCTCTATCCTCATATCTTTGAACTATCTTGTTGTTCCTGCTTACCTATTAGCTAAAGATCCACTTTCTGTCTCTTGTTCTTTTCGATTCAGTTTTATTGGTCAGGTTCTGAACATTTTACCCTTTTATAAAGACCCATTCTGGCCCCCTTTGTGTCCTGTTGATAAAATATTTTGATATAAGTCCTAACCCCTGACTTTCCTTTGACCCTTACCATCTGGGTACTCAAAGATGCTACTCATCAGAGGATTCCAGATCCACCATGATATGTCCCATGACACCTATGCTATTGCCCAGGAAGACTAAGACAGACTTCTACAAGGCATGATACATAAACATTATTTTTATTTATAAACCTGAATGAACCTTCATGCTGTGCATGACACTGTGAAAAAAATTACAAAGGAGGAGAAATTTGTCTTTGATGTAGCATGTTCTTTATTCTGTTCCTTACTTCTCCACCCCCATTCCTAAGGAGCATCTTCTTTTCCCTTCAGATATAATGTCTGTGTTTTTATCCCCTGCCATCCCTTCTTTTCATCAAAACTTAGTTTCATGAATGAATCTGGGGAAAAAAATTCACACTAACATGTAAATGACTCAGAATGAAATTATTGCCTTTTGCCAGGCATGTTGAATTTTAACTGGTTAATCATGTCTAGCTAAAAGAATGAAGTTTTTAGTTTGTAGGATTTTAGGAATCATTCAAAAAGTAAGAAGAGGGGGCAGCTAGGTGGTGCAGTGGATAGAACACCGGCCCTGGAGTCAGGAGGACCTGAGTTCAAATCTGACCTTCAGACACATAACACTTACTAGCTGTGTGACCATGGGGAAGTCACTTAACCCCATTGCCTAGCAAAAAAAAAAGTAAGAGGAGTATTATTGGGGGAAACAGGACCATTCCCCACACATCACAATATTTAAGTTGTTGTCTACCCTGCCTACTATTCTTACTCTGAGTATGGTAACTAGTGCTACAGTAGATAAAAAAGATAATGGGGGAGGGAGAAGCAGGGAAGGAGAAGGAAATGGAGAAGGTCACAAAAAGGATATATGTAGGTTAAGGTTGATACATATTTTATTTGGAATGTTCTGATATAATGGGAAACCTGGGTCCCATTTAGTTTCAAAATGTTCCTTTTCACCTAAGTATTTAGAGAACTATATCATTAGTCACAGTTATTAAATTTATGCTATTAGATGTCAGTTTATGATTCAACCAATTTCTTCCCACCCTACACAACTCCCCTCACATAGAAAAATGGACATTTTTAAAAGATGTCTTAAAATAGGATTTGAATAAAATTTTCTCAACTGTTTACGGCTTAAAATTCAAGTTTCCTTTGTAACAGACCTGCACATTCTCATTATTTGTGATTCTAACTTTTCTCTCTCTTTCCCTCTCTTTTTAAAGATTTGAAAAGCTTTGCAGAAATTTCACATCTGGCTTCTTGCCTGTGCACCTGATGATATCTCAGGAGAAATTATATAAATTAAAGGCAGACATAGAAAGGTTCTTTTTGTTTTAAATTCAAAGTAACTGAAATGTATCTAAGAAAACAACGGAGTCAGAAGAAAATGTAAAAGACACTAAAAGTATTAAGCTAAGAAACTAACAAAAGGTTTGACAACGTGAAATGAATAGTGAAAGAAGTATAATAAAGAAGAGAGAAATGAGGATGACTCCCAAGTATGCTGTAGTCCATTACATGTGTTTTTAGAGAACATTACTCTTATTTTCCTCCATGGTATTCTGAAACCTTGGTCACTGGCCATTTTTTTCCTTTAACTTTAGAAAATGATTAGAGCAGAGCTTGGCACATATGTCTCAATGAACAATACCAAGAAAAAGGCTATAAGAATATTTTCTTCTTAACACTTATATTGACGGATTTTTATGAACTTACATTACTTTTTCCCAGAACTGCTTTGAGAGAGAGAGATAGATGAGAGGATCATATATCTGTTGCTTATAACATGAAAAAAAATCCATGCTAGATCAGAACAATGGCCTATCTGATGGTATTCTGCCAAAGTAGTCACAGGAGATGTGTAATGAAATGGAGAATGCTGAGAGGGCATGGCTATTTACTCTGGTTCTTCTCCTCAAAATCCTACTTTCCTTGAATAATCTATTACAGAAGTATCTTCCATGCATTGAAATTATTGATATGTTAAGCCTATACTATAGGAGTTACAAGTTTATTAAGTTTGCAACCCGCTGTGTAAAATTGAACTTTTTCAAACTGCAAGGTGTGTACTCATTCAAGTGCTCTGGGAGGTAATGAACAGCTCCATGTTCAATCCCTTGAATATTTCTCATGATTTTTTTTTCTAGTCCTTGATCCTAACTTTCCTTAGCTTTTGTCCTTTTAAACTGAACATGAAACTTTTTTTAGGCTGCCCCCTCTACTTCATATTGATCCTCATTCCCTTGATCATTTTGAGTTGCCCTTTCCTAGCATTTCTCTTATTCTGTTCTATCAAAAAAAAAAGATCTATAATAGCAAAGGGGGAATATGAAAACACAGATAAAATAAGTGATACCCAGTGTGATCACAGTCCTTGGAAAAGCTCCATAGATTTTTTTTCAGCTGGTTGAAGTCAGATGGGGCATGAGAAAGCTTTGAGGAGTGGTAGGAATCTCATAGAAAAAAAAATAAAATAAAACACCAGGCTGGTTAGCTCACTGTGAGGCTGGTTAGCTCACTGTGAATTGTACCCACTTGTGCAACCCTAGGAACCATCAAGTCACATATTCTTTCGATGATGAGTTTGAATCCCTTGTGACTATCATCTCCCTGTGATATGGGGGACACTATTGGGGTTATTGTTCCTATTTTCATTTTGGCTCTGTTTAGAGCCAGTGTATCATTTTCACAAGATGACATTTCAGAACAGAGTAGGTAAGACACTTTACAAGATATAAATATTTGTGATTCATACCTTGGTAGGGAGAGAAAATACATCTGAGATTAGAACAATAACAATGGTAATAGTAGCCACAACTTACATCTGAATGGTGTGTTATAGTTTGCAAGTTTCTTCACAGTTTCTGTTTCCTGACCTAATGTGTCAACCACTGAACACTTATTTATTCTCTGAAGAAAAAATATATTTAAGTAGAACAATAATTTAAACATTCTACTTTTACTTTTTTTTCTCAAAATGGTATAGTATGGACTTTGTCATATAATAATAGTCAGTTGGTAGCTTTGGACTTCCTTTCTCATTCTAAATAGGGACAGGAAGTAAAATTAAATTAAATGTAAGACTTCAAGGGATATGTGTGTATATATGTTTGTGGGTATGTACATATCTATGTACATATGTATGTGTATACATGCATGCATGTATGTATAAGTATACATGAATACCTGCACAGATACATACACATATGCACAAGCATAGTTTGTATATGTATATATGGTCATATATATGCATATAATACATGTGTGTACATTTACAAAAATATCTGAATACACATACACATATGTGCATATATGTGCATTGTATATATATATATATATCTTTATATATACATACAAACATACCAATTGGAAGGGGAATTGGTCTATTCATGGGAGGTTTCATGTCTCTTGGTTTTTCTTTTTCAAACATACAGTACCTAAGAGGAACCAATCTTTCAAATTGTAAGCATGAACTTGTCCTCCAGAATAATAAATAAATAGATAGAGAGATAGATAGATAGATAGATAGATAGATAAATAAACAGATCCAATTAATACAGAGAGACATATCTATATTTTAAATTGCTTTTTGTTGTAATGCACTGCTGACCATCAAAGAGGAAAATGTTTTCTCTTTAGAGTTGTTTTTCCTCCTCCAAATGATATAATTTCATTATGCTTGCTAATTGACCCATAAGATATTATTTTGATGGGGCTGACAACTTTATCATATATAAACTCTCCTTTCCCTTCCTCCTCTTTCTATAGAATTTGCCTTTGTAACTAAGTGCAATTTGTTACTCCCAGATTATATCTTCTGTGTTTGTTGTCTTCAAACTAGACAATTGTAGCTACCACTTATTTAAAAAATATTTTTGCATCTGATTATTTTTTATTAGGCATCTTTGAATAGTAAATTGTCGGTAGGTACTACAAATAAATATCATGTCTTCTGAACATAAAAGGAGGAAAAAAGAATGCTGCCATTTGATGTGGACTTTTTTTCAGAGGAAATAATAAAGTAATTGGCGAGTAGGAAGCCTTTAGTTGTTCTACTATTGTCACAATACTCAAATGAGGTTTCAGTTACCAATCAGAAAATTGCTGTCTTGGGAATGGAGCCTCTCTAGAGAAAAAGTGAGGGTCTCATTTGAGGGCTCCACGGTGAGAATACTCTTCTCCTGGTGATTCCTAGAGGAACTCTTGGGACCAAGAGCAGGAATATGCCAAACAAATCAAGGTCATACAGAGGTGAAAAAAGTCTGTGAGGAGGTAAATAAAGACAGTATATTACAGGGGAAAAGAGAACATAATGTAAAAAGAAATGGCCAACTTGGATTGAAAGACAGCATAACACTGCAGTTAAGAATCAGGAAGACTTGGGTTCAAATTCCATCTTTGACTCTTTAGCTGTGTGATCATAGTAACTCACTTAATTTCACTGAGGCTCAGTTTTCTCATCCTTAAAAAAAGAAATGATCATTCCTAGAATACCTATCCCATAAGCTACTGGGAAACTCAACTGAGACGATATATGTAAATCATTTGCAAACTTTAAAATATTCTAAAAATAATAGCTATTAATATAGCCATGGGGTACTTGAGTTCTGGAATTGTTAGAATGGATTTAAATTTGAAAATATTTACTTGTGAGACTGATAACTTGTTCACAGATTAATAAAAATTATCAAATTACATGAGCCTATATTTATTTTTTCTCTCTTTCTTGTAAAGCACATACTAGATATGGGCACAGTTCTCATCAGATTCTGATTATTATGAACTTTGTATGCCATGTTCTAGAAATTATAGCTGAAAAGTTATTGTTGTTGGGCAATTTTCCAAAAACAAACAAACAAGCAAGCAGACACTGCCAACAACAAATATATTTTACTGATAAAATGAAGGGAACAAAATAGAATTCTATGATATGGCTGCCACATTTATAAATGTTGTTTGACATGGTATATGAAACTCTGGAATATTTATCTCAAACCTTATAGAAGATTGGGTTTGAAATGATGACCCTCCCCCCCCCCTTGAGAAAGTTTCCCAAAGGTCCTCAGTGTAAGCAAATTCTTAGAAAGGATTGCCATACCTATTTAATGACACACACTGCATGAGCCTAGGGACACAAATACAAAAGAGAAAACAGAGCCTGCTCCCAAGATCTAATTCAGGGAGTTTAGAGCTTAAGAAACAGATATGCTTTTAGAAATACTGTTAAGAGATGGAGAGGCAGTAATGCTTAATGGCCCATTCTGGAAGTCAAAGAAGACTATGAGTTAACCCCAGCTTTGACTTTATAATGTTTGACCAGTCATTTAAACTCTCTGCATATTAGTTTTCTTATTTGTCAAGTGGGTATGATAATCATGCCTTATATCACAAGGGTATTCATAAGAAAGAATGTTTGCCAAGCAATTTTAAAATGAACATTATACTTTGTACCATGAATAAATTTCCCATTAATAACTATATTAGGAAGTTGTATTAAATAAAAAAAATAATTGTGATATTTTTGGGTACTTTAGTTGTATTAAAACAATAACACTGTAGTCTGATCTTTAAGATTTGTAGAGAAATGAAGATGGCAAGTTCACCGTATCAGATTGCTCTCCACCTTTGCACCATTGCACCAAAGATCTGAAGGCTAATGCTTATTGAAGGGAAATGCAATCCTTTTCTCCCTTATCTTTGTCTTGCAAAGTCTTAAAGAATTCGACTGATGCCCTGATCTGCATTTCTAACTACAATATTCTAGAAAATCTTAAGCTATATCATCAGTATTAATAAGAAAAACTCAACCACATATGTTTCAAATTTAAAACATCACTCCCCTAAAACTTCTTATTCACTCTAGGATCAAATATAAACTTCTCTCTTGTTTAAAGTCCTTGAAAACCTGTTTGTCTTTCTATCATTGCACATTATTCCCTATCCAGCATCCTGTGATCTTGTCAAACTGAAATTCAAACTGTTCCTTATAAATCTTCTATCTATGGCTCTTCTTCTATCTTCTATCTTCTAACTCTGTCTTTTAACTCCTTACCCTCCCACTGTCTATCCTCAATGCCTGAAATACACTCCTTCTTCAGCTTTGTATTGCAGAAACCTTAGTTTCCTTCAAGACTCAGTTCAAATGCCATTTTCTACATGAAGATTTCCCAGTCCTATCAGCTAATAGTGCCCCACTACAGTAATTTTGTAGTAATTATGTGCATATACTTATATATGTACATATTGCCTCCCTGAGTTAGATCTTGGGAGCAAGGACTGTTTTTTCTCTTATTTTTGTGTCCCTGGGCTAACACAGTGTGTGTCATTTAGCAGGCGTATAATAAATGTTGATTGAGGGGCAGCTAGGTGGTGCAGTGGATAGAACTCTGGCCTTGGATTCAGGAGGACCTGAGTTCAAATCCAGTCTAAGACACATGACACTTACCAGCTGTGTGACCCTGAGCAAGTCACTTTACCCCACTTGCCCTACCAAAAAATAAAATTAATTAATTAATTAAATGTTTATTAATTGGTTGGTTGAAAACAGAAGGTAAATATATATATATATATATTTACGTGCCCAAGATATTTACAATCATTCTATTTCAGATTTGAAAGGGACCTTGTAGGTCATCTAGACCATTGATTCCCATTTAGTGCTTCTCCCAGTACCTACTTGTATTGCAAAAGTTTTGTTTTGTTTTCTTTCTCCTCTGTAATAATAAGCATGAACATGTTTGAAGCAGTGAGCTTTTTTTCTACAGCAATCCAGAAATGTCATGATCATACACACAATAATTTTGTTGCTCGTGCAATGATTACATTAAGCTCTGACTGCTTCTAAAGAAAAGCTCTTGTAGTTTTTCAACCTGTCATCAAATTGTTTCCAAAGTGCCACAAGGTTTTGACATTTCAATACGAATGGATTTTTAGTGTATGAACAAATGCATGAACATACTATCATTTGTGTTTTATACACATTCCCAGAGTAGTTCCATGTCTCTGGTCCTCTCTTCCCTATATCATACCTCATTAGCTGTATCTTTGTATGAACAAGGTGTTATAGATGTTTACATTTTTGTAGCACAAATGACAAGCTGTTTGAAAACCAGGATTGCGGTACATTTGCCTTACAAGCCATCTTGAAACCATCTTGGACTGTCATAAATTTTCTGCAGAAATAAACTTTATATTGCCTCTCTTTGCAACATTAAGGTCACTTTCCAATTTAAACATCCTCTCCTTATATAACTAATTTTCTGTCTTAGAGGTTTTCAAATGACTTGGCTGACAATACTGGGCATGATTCAGTTGATTTTCTGTGAAAATATAGCCAATGTGCCAAGAAAGCCAAATCTGAAGGGATACTTTCCTTGTGAAAATTAGTTAACTTGTTATTGTAAAAACCAACTTTGTAACTGCATTTTCTATAATTTATCTTTCAATATGACATTGGTCATTAGCTAGGAGCAAAGGAAATAGTTTGTCATAACTAGTTATTCATTTTAATTGATCATTTTGTTCCTAATTTAGCTTACAAATGTTTCATATATATACACACACATGTGTGTGTGCATGTATCTGTGTGTGCATGTATACTATATATAGGTTAATTTTCTCACTTTATTCTTGATTTAAACCAAAGTGCAGAAATAAAAAAAAATGTGAAATCAAATTCAAGACAGTTCTTTGGTTATAGGGGAAAATATTACAGAATTTTCTTTAAATGAAAAGCCCAACACTGATCTTAAATTTAGGTATTATTGGTATATTTTTAAATATCTAGTAAATGATATCTTATTTAATTACAGTAGTATTTATATTGAACAAACTTTGTAAAATAAAGAAATTCAAAGTGAAATCTTGCAAAAATTAATCATATGAGAGCTTAATAGACTATTTCTTTTAATAATTAAAGATTGTTCCATATAAAATATTTGTATTACTTTAGTTTATAATTTTATATTTATATTGTTATGACTATAAATAGAATAAAACTTTATAATTATATAATGTAAACTTTGTTATGGAGCTTTTGTTGGTCAAAGGTTATCACTGAATTTATTTTAAGAAGTTGTGAATAAATCCAAATAATATTGGAAATAGTATATTAAGTTACTTTGGTGATCACAATACATTTTGTAGTTGTTGAAAGGGGTTTTTAGAACAAAATATTTTAGGAACCATTCATCAAGAACAACCCTGTAATTTTGCAGATGAGAAAATTGAGGACCAGAAGAGAAGTATGATTTTCCTCAGGTCACACAACTAATATTGCTTCCTAGGCATAACTAGGACTAGAACCCAATCTTCCTTGGTCCTGTTTTCTTCCTCCTTATGTGGGAAATAAACAGAAAGGTATACATGGAAAGAGTAATGAGGTCACTTTGGCCAGAATACAGGTTCCATGGAAGGGAATTATGTGTAATTTATTCAATTTATTTTTCATTAAATTAAAGATGAATGAGTAAATAAATGAATTAATGAATTAGTGAATGAATTAATGAATGAAAAATTATTATTGATGTCTGCTCAGGTCCTAGCCCCAAGCTGCTACATGGAGGATAGCTTGTTTCTGTGTGTTTGTGTGTGTGCACCCAAGTTGCCTCAAGAGGTGCTAAGTGGTTGTGGCAGCAGCAACCACAGCATAATAAGAAGCCTGGATTGCTGCACCTTTCTTTCCCAGCCTATAATGAGGGTGAATCTGGGGTTCTTGAGACAATAGAATTTATCTGACAAGTAGATTAGACACTCAACTCTTCTGGAGCAGAATTTTCTGTTAAGATATTATCATAGTGAAGAAGTCATGATGTAGTTTCAGAAAAAAAAAGTGATGTGGAAAATAAAAGAGACCATATGTTTTAAATAAATCTGTTCACTACCTTGGATTCTATGTCAGTGTGACTAAGAAAATGGGGAGGGAATTCATTTAGCATTTATTAAGCACAAAGCAAATATAGTTTCTGACTTCAATGGGCTTGCCTTTGTATAGTAGAGGCAACAAACTTAGAGGAAGTATGGCCAGACAAAATTACTTTGGCATGGAAAGTTACTGGGAGGGCGAGTGGGGCAAAAGGGAAGTAGATTGACACACTTAATCTAAGAATAATAGCAATGTTTATTTCATCATTTCTGGTTCCCATATTAGAGAGATTTGGGATAGCAAAAGAGGCAAAATGGAAGAGATGACTGGAGAACAGGGAAATAAACATGGTGGTTAGAGATTTCTTGGGGAAAAAAAAGATGGTTTTAGAGAAGCAAGTACAATTTGGAACTAGTAACTGACTATTTGCCAAGTTATAGAAAAAATAGCTGACATGATTCTATTCCTCATCCTTCACTCAGTCTGAAACAAAGGTTGTATGTATAAATAGGTAATTAGTTGGTCCATAAAATTAGGGCATGTGATAATACATATTATTATTGAGCAATTATCATTGCTAAAGATCCCTATGTATATTTAAAGCTAAAGATGCAGACTAAATCTGTATAGTTTACCTGATTCAGTATATACAAAGGCATTTGCTATTTCTCTTTGAACATAGGGTATTCATTATGTACCATATATTCTTTCAGTGCACTGCAGCTGCCTCCACAAACAGCTGAAGGGCACTGTGCTGCTGGTTATTGTAACCTTTCAGATGAGATGTAAAATGGAATTATTTATAATTCTTGTCTCTTAAAATGGTTGTATAAATACTAAAATAGTAATTCCTTTTTTTGAATGTGCAGAAGCACTTTTATCCCTGGATGTAAAAACCATTATATACACATCAATTATGAAAATCCTCTTGAAGAAGAAACAGCTATTGTCTTAAATTTACCTATGGGGAAAGGGAAGTGTTATCTTTTTAAATTAATTACCTGAAAATGCACAAGTGTTATTAAAAGTGCTGGGGAGTAAATCTCAATATTACCCATTTGAACTTGTAGTCATTAACCATAATCCCTTAGATGCTTGAATGCATTGGCTCTGGTCTCCTGCTGAAACACTAAACATGACACACTAATGTCAATATTACTGCTTCATAACATTGGTAAGTCAAAATGCTATCAAAAGCTATTTAGTGTCATTCTTTAATCAGTGGAGAACCATGGTACTTAATTAGTTCTCATGAAAACATTTCAAAGTCAATATCAAATATTTTCCATAAATGATCAGGTAACCTAGGTATTCAGCTGTTGCCCAGTGAGTCATACTTGCAAATATATGATGAAACCCCAGATAATCCTCTATCATCCTAACATCCAGTACTTAATGGCATCTTTATTCCACTTGTTGCTAGTCCTTTGTAAAATCTGAGCAAAGGCATGTACTGTATCTGAATTATCTGTATTACTGCCAATATTTTTTCTTGATATTAATACTCTTTCCTTGATCAGAAAAAATACCTAGGACATGGAAGAATTACTAAAATTTAACTACAAAGGTCAATTTCTTTCCTAGTTGAAGCATTATTCCTCCTAAATAGATTATCTTTCATTCAGAAGCATTACTAAATGATAAGAATATTAGAACCTAAGAGGATTAAACATGTTTTTATTTTTTCATTTTCATTTTTGGGGAGAAGAGGAATGGTTTGTGGACTTCAGATGAAGGTAAGCATCTTTTTCTACATGGGTCCATTATTTCCATTTGCATGAAAATAAATCTTTTGATCCAATTCTGAAAACAAGCAGAGCAAAACTGGGGAAAACAACAGCATCTAATATATTTATCATATTCAGTTTTAACCTATTAAAAATAAAGAATTACCATCGACCTTTTTAGAAAATATTTTCCCCACCACCTTTCTTTTTTCCCTAAATTCCATGCTAAAAGGGAATGAGTCTTTTTTATTGTTTTAACATTTTCTTCAACAGTATTATTCCAAACATTTTGTTGTCACTTGCAATTATAAGTCCATTTAGGTAGGATTATTAAAAATCTGAGATGGTGTGGTGTATTTGGAATAGCACTGAATTGTGAACGAAAGAAATGGAGTTAGAGTACTGGCTATGTCATTTTTTAACCATGTGACTTTTGTTTTTATCTTTCAGGTCTCAGTTGTAAAAATTGAGTTTTTGTACTACAAAAAATATTTTATATGAGCTTATGCATAAGTTCCCTTTTGTTTTTTTTCTACTAAATCATTGAAGCTATGTAATATATTTAAGACTTTTGCTAAGAGCTTAAGCTGAACATCTCGTAGAAGAAATTTATTTTTTCTCTATGGAATAAAATCCATAAAAGGCACAAGGAAAGAATGTAGTAAGAAGAAAAGCCATGATGGTCAATGGTAACCCACTATTCTGAGGAGTTCTGAGGTCTTCATATGTTAACCTGATAACTCATAATCAGAAAATATGCTGTCTTCCTGGAGCATTCATCCAAGATATGAGACACCATTTCAAGATTTGTCAAAACTTAAGACTACATCTCATGTCCAGGGTTCCATGTGGGGATGAAATATTCTTCTAGAAGGAGTATAAAAGGCATCACTAAAAAAAAGATTTCCCTCACAAAGAAAATAAATTCTATAAAAGAGTATTTACAATATTTTGATCATTGTTATACAGGTATTAGAAAAGAAGGAGAGGGGAGGAGAGACATGATTGTGGAGTAAAGTCAGCATTTTTGCTGTAACATACTACTTCTAAAATAACTTAAAACATACACCAAACCGAATTCTGAGTGGAGAAGCCAAATAAAAAAGTCACAGTGAGTTTTTTTTTCAGGCCAGGATAGCTTATAAAATAGGAAAATAGGTCTGGGGACACTAGGATAGGGACTGGCCAGGAACATAGCATGATGAAAGTCATGGCCATGACAATAGTGACAACATATATATATTTTATTGGAAAGAGATCCCAGGGAACCCCTGTACTAGCAATGAAAATAAGATTGGGTGCAATGTGGCAGTTTTGTGAAATGTTACTCAATTCCAAGTCAAAATTCTAGGGTTGAGAGGAGTAGTTGTGGTTATGAAGCAAGTAGGGCCTTCCTTGTATAAGGAGCACAGTACAGAGTAAGAGGTCAGTGACCAGATGACTATCCTATCTCACCACTTTGGAAGCATCAAAAATTTACAGGCCCCCACTGAACTGTGAAAGCAGCAGAAGACCATAAAAGATAGAAACTTAGACCAGATATCCAACCCCACCTCCAGAGGTGAGCAGAGCCTAATTCTAATATAAAGTCCAAAGTCAAGAAATAGGCTAAAAAAAAGAGTAAATAAACAAAAAAGAACCTGAATATAAAAAAGCTGCTATGAAGACAGGGAAATTCAAGACACAGACTGAGAAGAAAATAACAATTTGAAAACATCCACAGGCAAAGTGTTAAAGAAAACGCGGATTGGACAAAATCCAAACAAAAATTCCAAGAAAAAAAAATTTTAAAAATAATAAGGAACAAAAAAATAAATAAATAAAATAAGTGTAGAAGGAAAAATTGGGAAAAGAATTGAGGGTTATTCAAGAAAATTATGAAAAGGTAATTTAATGCCTTTATAAAAAGAGGCATACAAATTACTGGAAAAAAACTCCTTAAAAATCAGCACTGGCCAGAATGTAAAAGAGATACAAAACCTCAGCGAACAAAATAATTGCTTAAAAATTAGAACTATCCAAGTGGAAGCTAATGACATCTTAAGACTTCATGAAACAATAAAACAAACTCAAAAGATTGGGAAAATAGGAGACAATGTGAAATATTTCATTAAAAAAAAACTAACCTGGAAAAATAGGATAAAAGAGAGATAATTTAAGAATTACTGACTACCTGAAAGCCATGATCATAAAAAGAATCAAAACATCATATTTCACAAAATGATAAAGGAAAATTGTCCAAATATCTTGGAATTATAGGGCAAAGTAGAAATTGAAAGTATCCATCAGGCATCTCCTGGAAGAAATACAGAAATAAAAACTCCCAGGATTATTACAGCCAAAATCCCAGGCTTCCAGATGAAAAGAGAAATATTACAGGCAACAAAAACCAAAAAATTAAATAAACATTGAGCCAGAGTCAGGTTCACACAAGATTTAGATGGTTACCACTCAAAGAGGACTTGAAATAAATATGCTATTCATAAAGGAAGGAATCTTACATTGCAACCAACATGATTTAACCAGCAAAACTGAGTATAATTCTATAAAAGAAAATGAATTTTTAATTCATTAAAAGTATAAGACTTTTAAGAATTCCTGATGAAAGAATCACAGCAAAAAAGGAAATTTGACATTCAAATATGAGACTCAAGAGAAATATAAAAAGGTAAACAAGAATGGGAAATCACTCAGGACTTAACAAGGTTAAGTGGTTTACATGCCTATAAGAAAAGAAGGTACATATAACTACTTATGATTACTAAGACAGTTAGAAGGAACCTACCTAGATAGAGGCATAAGGATGAGTCTATTAGGTTGGGATTGTCTAAAAAGAAAAAAAAATGGAAGGGTGAGAAAGGGATGCACTAGGAGAGGAAGAATGGGGAAATTATGTCATATAAAAAAGGCATGCAAAGAAGATTTTTTTTAAAATAATGGAGTGTTAAGGGGGGGGCAAACAATGCTTTTACTTTACTCTTAAAGTTATTGTTCTAAAGAGAGGAGATTATAGACAGATAGATAGATGTTTGTGTGTATGTGTATATATGCATATACATACAGTTAAGAATAACATTCATCTAACCCAACAGGAAATTAAAAGGGAAAGAAGCTAAGAAAAAAAAAGAGGCAGTGATAAGAGGGAGGGTAGATTAAGAGAGGCAGTGGTCAGAAGAAAAAGAAAACAGACTTTTAAGGAGGGTACAATGAAACAAAGGAGAAGGGCAAATGGAACAGAATAGAATGGAGAGTAATATACAGTTAGTAATTATAACTGTGAATGTGAATGTGATGAGCTCACCAATAAAACACGAGAAAATAACAAAATGGATTAGGACACAGAGTCCAACAATGTGTTGTTTACAGGAGCTATACTTGAAACAGAAAGAAAAACAAAGAATTAAAATAAGGCGCTGGAGGAGAATCTACTTTGCTGCAGTGGAAGTTAAAAAAAAAAAAAAGAGGGGTAGCAATAAGGATCTCAGACAAAGCAATAGCAAAACAGAGATAATCAGAGTAACTGCATTTTGCTAAAAGGCACCATACACAATGAATTAGAATCAATATTGAACATGGAAAGGCATTGCATCCACATTCTTGAAGGAAATATTAATGAGTTACAGGAGAAAATAGCAAAAATATAATGGTGGGGGACTTCTATTTTCCCTTATCAGAATTAGATAAAATTTAAGCATAAAATAAATAAGAAAGATGTTAAGGAGATGAATAGAATTTTATAAAAGTTAGATATGATCAATCTGAACAATACTGAATGGGAATAGAAAGGAGTATACTTTTTTTCTGCTGTGCATAACACTTTTACAAAAATTGAATATGTATTGAGATATAAAAACCTTCCAAACAAATGTAGAAAAACAAAATAATGTAAATGCACCCTTTTGGGACAATAATGAAATAAAATTATATAGAAAAAGCCTTTGATGCATGAATTAAAACTAATTGGAAAAAAAATAATCTAACCCCCAAAAATGAGTAGGCCAAAGAACAAATCAAAGAAACACTCAACAAAAAGATATTGACAACAATTAGACAATATACCAAAATTTGTGGGATGCAGCCAAAGCATTTTTTAAAGAAAATGGGTATCTCTAAATGTTTATATTGATGAAAGAGAAAATGAACAGATCAACAAATTGGCATGCAATCAAAAAAAATTAAAATCTCCAATTAAACACCAAAATAGAAATCCTGATAATCAAAATAGAGATGAATAAAATTGAACATTTAAAAAAATTTGAAGTGGCAGCTAGGTGGCTCAGTGGATAGAGAGCTCTGGCCTTGGAGTCAGGAGGATCTGAGTTCAAATCTGGCCTCAGACACTTGACACTTACTAGCTGTGTGACCCTGGGCAAGTCACTTAACCTGTACTGCCTCACCAAAAAAAAAAAAGAGAGAGAAAAAAAAATTGAACTAATAAAACTGGGAGCTGGTTTTATTAACAAATAGATAATCTGCCAATCAAATTATACAAATCATCCAGTATGATATAAGAAGAATGCTAGAGGCAACTCCCTGTAATCCATAATCCATGAAAATTATTAAGGGTAACAAAGAAACTCATGGTCACAGACTTCTATTTTCAAAAATGTGAGATACAGTTAATAAAAATGGGATATTAGTATTCTTAATATAAAGAGGGGGCACATTTTCCATCACAGATATCAATTGGAGTTGGTAAAATATGATTATGTTTGAATTATCAGCATATAAGTATATACAATGGATATAAGGAACAGATTAGATGTCATAATTTATAGAATAGAATTATATACACAAAAATAAATTCATATGAGGAAATTTATGACAGAAGGAGAGAAAAATTTTGAGGAATCATTGGTTTAGGATAAGTTGAGGGAGAAAAGCAACAAAATTGCACTAGGAATATACTGTGGGTCAACTGTACAGAATGAAGGAATATAGTTATAGAATGGTATGATACATGTGACTTAAAGGTAAATTATTGTGATAGGGTGTTTTAATACCCAGGTATCTTGAGGAATTTGTATTATGCCAAAAATAGAGCAGTAAATGGATTTTTATCCATTATCTCAATGATAATTTAATTATCTAAAAAGCTGATGAAGTGGAAAGAGAACTGCCATTCTTTATCTGAATCTAACCAATAAGAAAGAATAGGTATCCAAAATAGAAATGACAGGCATTGTGTAATAGAATTGACCATGCCATCTTAGATCCCATGATATATAAAGATGGGAAGACATAAACCTTATAATTTCAGTGAATGGATATCAAAGATTTCAGAGGAAAGATAGGTATGATATATTGGTTCTAAAATTCTGCATAGGAAGTCAGCTCAAGAACAAAGGACTGCCCTTAAAATCATAATTTTGATGACAGAAATACAAATTATTTAATGAGAAAGAAAAACGGGATCTGTCTGTAGAGAATGATATGGGTGTACAATCAACTTTATTTTTTTAAATATAAGGGTAAAAGTGAAATGAATCAATTATAAATCACATATAATCATCCATCTCACATAAAATAACTAAGAAGATACTCTAGCACTGATAACTTCATTGGGTGAGAATACCTCTACTAAATAATTTATTCAACCTTTCAAGGGTAATAAATTAAGTGTGAACTAGTTAATCAAGTCTAGAGAGTATCAAGTACTCCAAGTCATTGTATGAAATAAAATGTGGCCACAAAAGGACCCCAAAAACCCCCAAACCCCAGTTTTTGCTCAACATAAGTAATTTGCTTGACCACTCCCAAGCCAAGCTCTTCACAGCTCCTCGTCCTCCTCCCTTTCCAGTGCCTGAGACCAGTGCCCCAGACGGCATGCCTGAGTGGTCCTGTCTCCTTCAGAGAATCAAATTTGCTCTTAAGTTTACATAAAGTGAGAATAGTCTTATGTATTTATTGAAATTAATAAAGGAGACTCAGTTATTCCCTACTGGTAGTAATGAGCTAGAACCAGCTTGTTTTGCCTGAGAGAGTTTACTATTAAATTTTTGGTGTGAGCATTTACACCTTGCAAATAGGTAAATGCTACAAATAAGTTCTTGTTTTATTGTTTTGTTGATTGTCTAAACTTAAGAAAGTGATAAAGAAAATGTTGCTGCAAATTAAATTTAAAAGTGTCATGAGTAGATGGGGGGAGGGGTTGATACATATTTATTAGCATACCTTCGGCTGTTTGGAACTCAGGTGTTCAAGTGGCAGGCTAGCCAGAAAAAGAGAGCAGATCAGTCAACCAAGGGGAACAGGGAGGGAAAAAAAAAACCCTTATCTTTTCCACCCAGGGTGTTAGGTAGCACAGTGACTGACTTCCTGAAGTCAGGAAGACACGAGTTCAAATTTTGTGTCAGACACTTGCTAGTTGTGCAAACCTAGGCAAGTAACCTCTGTTTCCACTTGTTCAACTTTAAAATGGGGATAATAATAGCACCTATCTCACAGTTTTATTGTGAAGACCAAATGAGATAACATTTATAAAATGCTTAGCACGTTTTCTGGAGTATAGTAGGCATATAAATTCTTATTCCTTTCCTCTCCTCTTACCTTGGCTCCCCACCGCTTTTCCTCTTTACTAGAAAGTGTCTATGTGAACTTCCAAAAGTGATTGTTTGATTTCTTGTTGGCATCCTAGCAGTGTCCCCAGAGCAGTAGCGGCTGCTGTCAGTGTCAGGAACAAATAGTTACTGAGGAAAGGCAGCATTAGGACTCTACAAGGATCTCGGCAGAAAATCATTTCTTAGAAAAGCAAGATAGGAACCACATGAAAGAGAAAACAAAGCAAATCAATGGAACTTTTAGCAACTAAAATTTTAAGCTATTCCACATAAGCTTTCTTAACCTGATATCTCAAGTTCTAATCAATGGGGAAACTACAACCAGTTTTAAACAATAGCATTAAAGAAACTTCCCTAGCCTTTCAGAGTTACCTCTAGTACCGTTAGGGAAGATGTAGCTAGTCAATCTCTGGGGTCCCAGCTTTGCCAACACTAGTGATAGCAACAGAATAAACTCTAAGCATGTACCACAAAAGTATTGGCACTTTTTTTTTTGCTTTTTCTATCACAATAATTTCTACATATACCCACATACCTATGCCATTTACATTCCCTTTTAACAAGGAAAAAATAATTAAGCACAACAGATACATGAACTAAATCTGTCAAAATATGTTTTATTCTCTACCCACAATCCCCATGTCTTTAATTAAAAGAGGGTGGTCTATTTCATTATACCTTCTCCAGAACTGTGTTATCCCTCATAATTGCAACTGAATTCAATTTCATGTGAGTGTAGAGATATAAATATAGCTATAGACATAGATATAGACATGGATATAGATATATAGATACAGATAAAGATATAGATAGAATCATTGTATATATTCTTTTACTGGTTTTGTTTACTTTCTTTTGTAATGATTTTTACAAATTTCACCTTTTTTATTCCATTGAATTCCTCATATTCACTATTACTTATGCCACAATAAAATCACAAAATTTGTCACTAATTCATCTTATTTTTTTTATTTGGGTAATTTTATGTTCTCTCTTTTAATCAGATCAATTTAAGGATTCTCTATTTTCTTAGTCTTTTCAAATAACCACCATTTAGTTTGTTAATCCTTCCTATAGGCTTTCCCTCCTCCCATTTTATCTATTTACCTTGTAATTTTCAAGGTTTTTTTTCCCCCCTGTAATGATTTGAGATTTGCTATTATATTGTTTCTGTAGTGTTATTTTTTAATTGCAAATTTTGTTCATTAGTTATCTTCATATTTTAAAGGCATGTTTTCAGACTTTCAGTTTACCTACTTAACCACAAATTGGGTATAATGTCTTACTGTTGTTTTGTCTACTTGAGGCTTTGGGTTATATCCAGCCTGTTTCTCCTGATTTTTTTTGGTCGTTTTTCATCTCTTTCTTGTTTTCCCAGGATCATGTTCTTAAGTTCCCTCCTCATTTTTTTGGGTCTTCCTCCTTCCACTTTAAGTGACATGAAACCTTTTCTTTAAAAAACAAAAACAAAACAAAAACATAAACAAACAAACAAAAAAACTCCTGACATAGTTTACTTAAATTTATTCCATTTCAGTGGTGTGAGGATTTTTCCAGAGGAAATTCTAGAAGAGAGGACTGAGGACTGATCCCACCTAATTCTCTAGTTCTTTTTTCCCTTGACCACACAAATCCTTTCCCCTCTTACTAGCTTTGCCTAGCTACATCTTCCACACTTCCCCTCTTTATCCACAATTACAATTAAAAAAATAATTTGTGTCTTACCTGAATCAATGTTTGTTTTTTGGCATGGAGTAGTGGGATTTAGAATGAATTGCTGCCACAGGGTACCAGACAGAAATCTCTAGAGTTGGACCCTGAAACACAGGTTTGTGAAGTTGGTTCTTATGACTACTTTTGTCTGACATATGGGCTGGGCTGGGAATAGGGAACATGAGTGTGAATTTTTATTTAAGTATTTAAGTATTTTAAGTATTTAATTTAAGTATTTTAGTTCCATAGAATGTCATGTCAATTTTGACTTATGTAATATTACTGTTTCCTATGACCTACCTTAAGTTATTCAAGATTAACTTCATATTCCTTTCCTGTTGTTGTTGCTGTTGACCTTGTTGTTTGTTGTGATTGTTGTTCTGCTCTGGGATATAAAAATATGTGTGTGTGTGTGTGTGTTTGTGTCTGTGTACATGTACATATCTACATCTATATAATATGCATGTATGTGTTTGGTGAGACAATCAGGGTTAAGTGACTTGCCCAGGGTCATACCTACAAGTAGTAAATGTCAAGTGTCTGAGGCTGGATTTGAACTCAGGTCCTCTTGACTCCAGGGCCAGTGCTGTATCTACTGCACCACCTAGCTGCCCTGCATTTTATATTTTCAGGAGTTATGAGGGGAAAAATAGTTATGTCATCTTATTGACTTTGTGATAGAAATTTAGAATTTTAAAATGTTCATATAAAAGGTTCTACAATGCTGGAAATGCCTTGAATACTGCCTGGATGAGAGAATGTGTCTACTTTCCTAGCTAAGTATAGAGAGCACATAACCAGTACATAAACACTATGTAATGAATAATCTGATAGAGGAAACTGTGTTATAAAGAAAAAATTTGAAATGCACTTCTATTCTCTTCTCTTTCTATAGTGACTGAAAGGTCAACAAGGGGTGAAGAGTCCTAAGAATTAAAGTTTTACGACTATCTATAAACATTAAATTAGCTTTTACTATTCTAAATGTGAGATTATTGTCCAAGTGACCAATGATAGAATACTATTATGGGTAAGAAATTGGATCAATATTGACATTCTCCCTATAAATTAAATAAGAAGAGAAACAAAGCTGCAACTAAATGGATGGATGGCTCATATGTTTTCCTTGAACACCTATGAAGGCATTGCTGGGGTTAGGTCTGAAAGGAACAAGCAACATAATTATTTTTTCTTTATTTATTTTAGACATTCAATTTTTAAGTTGAGTTCCAAATTCTCTCTCCCCCACCCAATGAGAAGGTAAGCAATATTATATCAATTATACATGTGGCGTCACACAAAACGTGTTAGCTCTGTTTAAAAAAAAAAGAAAAAGTAAGAAACAAAGAAAGTGAAAAAATACTTCAATATGCACTCAGAATTTATCACATTTCTTTCTGTAGATGAATAGCATTTATCATCATGGGTCCTTTGGAATTGTCTTGGATCATTGTATTGATTAGAGTAGCTAAATCTTTACAGTGGATCACCATTACAATATTGCTGTTACTGTGTGCAATATTCTCCCAGTTCTGCTCTCTTAGCTTTGCATGAATTCATATAAGTCTTACCAGGTTTTTATGAAACTATCCAAGCAATATTATTTCATGCGCTATTTGATCATATTGTATTACAATGCTCATGATGATGATTTCTAAAAAGGCCACAGTGAAAATAACTGTAATGCATGTCCTAACATTCATTGCACTGAATAAAGAGGTAAGTGAAGTCAATAAGGTGTTTAAAATTAAATAAATTAATAATCTGTTGCTTCAATGTTAAGGTACATTAAATGCTAAAAATAAAAATGTACAATTGAAAATATGGCTTGAGGTTAAAAAATAAAGAGAAAGAGGTCAAGGTCTCGTTAACCACATACAAATCTCACAGCCACATCTTATAAATATCTCTTTAAGAAGAGAGTCAAAAGACAATGAATGTAACAGTCACCAAATCACAATACATCACGTGAAACATTATATAACAGGCAAGAAGGAAGCAGGAACAGACACAGGAAAAAGCTGGTTACCAAAGTGCAAGCCATCTGTTTACATGATCAAATCATCAGCTTCTTAGAGCAAAGATAACAATAACTACCAATGAGCTCACTACCAATCTTTGATCAGAATATGAGATCTCTAGGTGAGCAGCCATATATTTTATCTTAACACACAGCTTAGAATACAGTAGGTACTTAATAAATGCTTGATGATGATGAGACTAATGATGACAACTAAGATGACAATGATGATCAACAATCAGAGCTGTCCAAAAGTAAAATAAGACCCCCTTGCAAAGTAGTGAGCTCTCCTTCTTTGGATATCTTCAAAGGAAAGATTAATGATAAAGGTGGGAGTCTTACTATAAGCATAATTTAGTCATACGGTTCCTTCTAACTTTTGAGATTCCATGATCACCTGATCCCTGGCAACAATTTACTGTTTTGACTGGAGTGACATATTCACTGATATAAATAAGGCTGCACCTGTTTTTGCATGTGTTATGTCTTCTTTATTTGTATTTGCCTCCAATCCTTTTAGTTCAAAGGCCATATTATCCTTTCTTCCTTCATTCCCCCTTATCCTACCATAACTAAGTATGCATGTTTGCTCAAGCTATCACTAACCTTGACTATCCTAAACTTCTATTAGATAGGTGCCCTAAGCATTACCCTTGATAGAATGTAGGTTTCTTCTGGTCAGGGACATTTTCATTTTTATCTTTGTATACCTAGCTCTTAGCTCGGTTCCTAGCACAGACACTTAAAAAGTCTTTAATGATTGAATTATTGATGGATGAGGCAATGCCATGGTTACTCTTAAAATCATTCACTATACTTTCCATTATTGTCAATGGAAAAACAGTAATATTTACTTATTTTTTTCTCTTTCATAATTTTATGAAAGGTTTTTTATTTTTTATAAGATAAAATAACTTTTTCCTCTTATTACTCATCCATGATCACATTATAAATCAATTTCTTTTATGAATCATCATGCATCACTGAAATAATTTTGCACATCTAGGGCAAATAACTTAGATTAACATCTACCTTCAGATTTACACTGAACTGTTGATAATATGTGTCATATTTCAATATCAATGCAACTAAGTCATTTACAAAGTAAATAGATGGAACTTGGGTATACTACACTTTGAAAAAAATATCTAATTTGGGCAGACCAGACTTACATAAGAACAAACAACAAATTATTGAAAGGTAAACATGGTTAGATTGTATTTGATCTTTTTTGTTTTAATTCTTAGGCACTTCTTAGTTAAATATGAGGCTAAATCTATGGCTTATTTCTTAGTAATGAGACATTAGGAACCAAGGACTGAGGTCAGTGAGGTGCTGATATAATCATCCTGCACTACACTTCCCCTTTCCACTTCTGTAATACCTGTCAGAGCAGTCTTATCCCCCAGGCAATTTCTCTAGTCCTTAAACAGGGCTTGCTCCCCAAAGTCAGGCATCCCACCATTGAATCTAAATGACCTTTGCTGAATTGTTGTACATGTAAAAATTTTAGGTGGCTCAGGCCAAAAAAAAGTTCCTCAAATTATATGCATATTTATAAAGGACTTTATAAATCTTCAAACATTTTGTATATATCAGTTTTTAATGCTAATAGGAGAAATAGGATGTTTATCTGTTGTTGTTGTTGTTGTTGAGTCATTTTCAGTCACGTCTAACTATACATGACCCCATTTGAGTTTTTCTTGTCAAGGATACTGGAATGGCTTGGCATTTCCTTCTCCAGTTAATTTTATAGATGAAGGAACTGAGGCAAAACACATAAGTAACTTACCCAGGGTCACACAGCTAATAAGTATCTGAGGCCAAATTTGAGCTCAGGTCCTCCTGACTCCAGGTGTGGCACTCTATCCACTGTGCCATCTAGCTGCCCTATATTTATCTGTAGTTTTCATTTTTTTTTGGTTAAAATATCTAGCAATGTAAAAGCTCACTCATTTGGGTAGGAAGTATAATATGGTAAAAATAAAAAATAAAAAACACTGAACTTGAAAACAGGAGACTGGGCTTTAAGTCTTGGTTTTATCAACTTGCTTTTCAAACTTGGTCACTTAGTCTTCTGAACCTCAGTTTTCTCATCAGTAAAATTAGTGAATTGGAATTCATACTTTGCAATAGACACTAACAACTTGTGTATCTGAAATTTTCAGAGGGTAGCATAGATTTATTAAATAAAAATGCGGTAGTATGTAACTTTAACTAACTTCTACCAAAATATTTCTAAGCAGAATCCCTGCTTGGCCTGTTTTAATGAATAGACACTATTTATCATGAATTTATGATTTCACTGATGGACATTACTCTCTCACGTATTGCTACCTCTCTGGTCTTTAGGAAACAACTTTCTTTAACAGAACAATTTATCACCCTTTGATAAATTTGAACTGATGATTCTTGCCAATGACATCTAGTTCACCATGATGCTAGCCAACCTTTACTTCCCTCTTAGCTGAAGACTCTAGACTACAATATCATGACTCATCTACAACTTCACTTTGTAACCTCACTCAATTGCTGAGGCCTTCTCAAGGTGAACCATCAGATCCTTCTCACCTTGGAACATTCTCCCTCTGCCTTCCACATGTTTCTCTCCTTTTCCTATTACCTGTTCCTCCTAAGGCATCTTTTTTAGAAAGGAATCTGGACCCACCAACATTCATTTTTCCTTGTGCTTCTGATCCTCCAGACTTCAACACCTGCCCCTATGTAGGCACTTCAATATCCCCCATTCTGCTCTCTGGTTTCTTTCTCCTCTAAACTGTAATCTTACCCCATCCCTTTTCAGCCGCTTTTTGTGTGTTGTCTATCCCCATTACAATGTACACTCCTTTAGAGTAGAGAATGTTTTTCTCTTTGTTTGCATTTGTATTCCCCTTCCTTAGCATAGTACCTTACACCTAGTAAGAGCTTAATAAATGTCTATTGCCTGAGACCTATACTTAAACTTTTCTTGCTTAGCAGAACCTGTGAGAAATTGTACCACAAGCATGGACACTTTGAGAACTCTAGTACCTCTATGATACTGAGGAATAGAACCTTAATGAAGAACACCATATCTTATTTAATTTTGTGTCTTTGATGGAAGCAATGTGCTATGGTCCTTAAAAGGGCAGGGTGGGGGTGAAAATAAATTAAGGATTGTAAGTTAAATATGTCCCTCATTCACCTTATACTCTAATGATTTGCTTAACAAATGCTTCCCTGAAAGAGGTCAAAGATAAAATTCTGCCTAGCCCAGGCAGAGTACACACAAATCTCTCAGTTAATGGTGTTCCACTGAACAAGGCCTCAAATGTTGTATAGTGCTCCTGATTGTTTGGTTAATGCTGAATTTGGATGCGCTCATTTCTGCAGTTTTAACATATGCACCTACAAATTCTTCCAAACACAGCAGGAGGGCAATTATATTTCATTATCTCCCTCTCAACTCTTTTCTTTACATGCCTCTCCTCTCTTCAATAAATGTTAGTTGAAGATAATTCCACTGTTAAAGTTCTGTGAAAGGTGACATCCTTTATCCTGTAATATTAATGGAGTCCATCAGCAACATGTCACATAACTCAGCCTTTTTATGCTACTGATTCCTCTCCTATTACTTTAACTTGCACCCGTAGAGTTACAGTGTTTTATTGGTGTGGTGTAAGTGTGCTATTGTTACTTATTGGTTAAGCAGGTAGGATGATTGCATTAATAAAAATTGATAAGTAGTCAGGTTATCCTTCCTAATTTATTGCCATGGCAACAGACAGCACATGTGCCTTGTTGCTGAAGAACAGAATGCTAATAATCAAATGTGTCTTACCCAAATGAATATATAACACGGCTTACTAATATAATGTCTTGACATGGTATACATTACTGCAGAGAAATACACATTAATTCTGCATCCCAGTTACATGATGGATGTGCTCTGGAAAATTAAAAAAAATAGATGAAAAAGTTCCTCTGAAACATCAAAGCTATTCATTAAAGTAATGTATTTTAAATAGTGTGTACAGTGAATGATTTAATTCTCTAACACTCATCTTGTTTATTTCAGGAAGTGCTTATATTCCAAGAAAAAAAAATGTAGCAAAGCACAGTCATTGTGACATCAGTAGAAAATAATGGGCACTGCACAAGAGTTCAATTAAGCAATAATCCCTGGGAAAAATGGTCATTACTAGCAGTTAATGATTGGTTTGTTAGTTAATGGCCCAAGGCAAAGCTGAGGGCGGTTTAGGCTCTAACAAACGAGTTGTGAATAGTAGTAATGGCTTGTGAATTGTAGCAATGAGGGATTTTAAAGGGACTTTTTTTCTCCCCAGTTATAAGCTACCTTTAATGGTTTATGATAGCAATAATATGCTTTTTAAGACAGTGATTGTAACACGACATTCTCTGAAATAACTGATTTTTTTTCAGCAAATTGACAATTGATTTTCCACTGATAAGGATGCAGACCATGCCCTGTTAGGTTTATGGCATATAATTCTGGAGAACACATGCATGTACATTACTGCATCTTTATTATTCAATGGATTGGCCTCAAATAGAAATAGTACAAGGCAATCTCCAATTGATTTTCTTCATTTCATTTTTTGTAGGTTGAAAATACATGGGGAAAGTCATTTAGGGATCATTTTACACATTCTTTGGGTTTCTTGGATAGCAAAATGTTGATTGTTACCAGCACTACTAGCATAAGTTGATAGTGAGGTCATCCACTTTATTTTTTTTCCCACCAGAGGGGCCTATGAGGAGAGAATTAGGTACTATAGGTTCCCTCAGTCTTCTAATCATCTCTTCATGAAGCCATGGATAATTTAACAGAATAAATGTGCCATGTTCAAAAGTTCTTTACCCAACATCAGCCACATCTTATCTGTTCTTCCTTATAATCCATAGGAAATTGGCTTCATTAGTTTGGGTACTTGCCTTAGAAAAGTACTTGTAATGAAAACATAATAGCTCCTGGGACATAGGAAAACATCCACTCCTTTTAGAATTAAGACTTTGCATTCAGTTTAAATTGAGACAGAGTCTGCACAATTGCCAAAAAACAAATGGCCAATCCATTGAAAGGAAGAAAATCATCCAAATTGCTTATTTAGCTGAGTATTCCCTCCCTAAAAGGAGTAGCTGACAGATCTATAGCTATCTAAAACCATATCATATCTATACTCCTCTTTCTCTCTCTCTCTCTCTCTTTCTCTGTGTGTGTGTGTCTGTTTCTGTCTCTCTCTATCTCTGTTTCTTTATCTCTCTCTCTCTTCCTCCCTTCCTCCTTCCCTTGATTTACTGCTGTCAGAATTGTAATTGGGGTCAGGAAGCAAGGTTTTGTCCCAAAGTTCTGATACAGGGGTATGTGGTATCCCAGTTTTCTCAACTCTAAAATGGGATAATAACAGCACCTATGTAGATAAGTACTTCCTCCTCTCTTCAGTGGTCCTACTTCATGGTCTTCTACTCATCTCTGCCTCAACCCACTCTAGGTGCCAACATCAATAGATATTTGTGCTATCTAATATTTTCCAAGTCTGCCACCATGAGAGTTTAACTGTACTCAGTATGCCTCTGGGCCAGGAAATCCATGCCACACAATATGAGCAGGATTAGTGCTGCAATTAATGATGATGTTTTCAGATACCAGCCTTCCTAGTAACAGCCTTGGGATCTCCTTGGTTTACTCAAGTCACAACTGAGTTTGAATTCTCAGTAATGATCATGGTCAATGTAAAACACAACCATTTTGTATCTCACCCTTGACACTGGAACAGAAAAAAAAATCTGTATTTTACAGTGGACCAACTTTCCAAACATTATTCTTTTTATCAAAACTGTTACCTTTGTTCTCTATTCATTATTGTTGAGAAATGGAGGGTTTAAAGATATAACAAGACAGAATCTTGAGTGTAGGAGGTCACTTATGTTTGTTTGCTTGCTCACCTACTGGCTAACTGCCTTTTGTGCTCCTTTTAAAAGAAATTTATCCTCTCTTTAGTTCCTGGGTACAACTAGTAAACATTATCTCTCTATCCTCCCTCATAGTCTCCTTTCAAGTAATACCCAGGAATAAAGTTAAGCTCATTGTTTTGACTTGGTACAAGTTAGATTGAGTGGTCATACAAATAATAGTCACCAAAAAAAAGTTATCTGAAGACATTTCAAAAGTATATACTAATTGCTTTTAAATGTCTATACTCTACAATATGCAAACATTTTTCCTCATTTTTATGTTATTTTGCATTTGTGTGCTAGAGACACAAAATATTTGATGTTAGATAAAGAATTGATGATATATAAATAATGACTATTAGCTCAATAAAGATTTGCTGTCAGCACAATACCTTGTACCTCTTCCTAACTTAATTGGTAATGCAGAGTACTGTGTACATTATGTTGCTCCAATTAATTCAAATCATGCCTAATTGGGATCTCTCAAATAACTCCCTCCTGAGTTACAGAGGAAATTGAATCAAGCATTAAATCAGAAAGCCATCTATATCTTTAAATATATTGTTGTTGTTGATAATCAAAGATGCCACTGTCGATATTATTAAAGTGAAAATTTGCTTATTCTGTGCACTGAAAGGATAAAAGGGGGGATGTGCCTGGTTAGTCACAAATTATGGTTAACTGAGAATTGTACCACATTGTGAAATTACCTTTTACCATAGTATAAGGATTGCCAAATTAATACTGGAAAGTACTACTGAAATCATCAGGACAGAGTGACAGAGACTGAAAAAAATCCAATCTGGAGGAGACTTAGTTCAATATAGGAAAAAAGGAGAGGACAGAACAACAACAACAACAACAGTTGCAGTGGAATGAGCGATCAAAAATGAGCAAATAGTAGAATGTGGCTGGAAAAGGAAAATTAAGAAATTGTAATGTTTTAATACTCATTTTTCAAGAATTTCTAAAGCTTTCTAATAACATCCCCTTACATTGAAAAGTAAAGGAATTATATCCAAGAGGTTTTTTTATACAAAATGATTCTCTCTCTTGATATTTTCTATCACCTTTATATATCCCTATTTATCTGATGGATGTGCCAACCAACCTGTGCACATCTTGCTTGCATCCCAATGTCAACATGTCTAACCCCAAAACTTTCCCTGCAAACATATTCCCTTTCCCTAATTATCCAACATTTGTTAATGGAAATGTTATTTGGAAATGCTATTGCCATTGTTTTAGTTACCTGGTCTCGATAATTTAAAGTCATCTTTGACCCTTTACTTTTCCTTATTCCCCATATCTAATACTTAGCAAATCCTGTAGGTTCCCTCCCTGCAATATCTTTCCAATCTCTCCCTTCATTTCAATTATCTGTTGATAGTTGTTTAAAAACCCTGACAACATTTAGGGCCCACTTCAAGCCTTACCTCCTCCACTTTTGACTTTACCCCTCCATATGGAAATAAGCATTTATATGTACCTCTCTTATACACTTACCACATTCTAGATTACATCATATTGATTTGAATTTCTGTAAGCTTTCCCAGTTAGGTTGTAAGTTCATGAGATATTATTCATCTTTGGGTACTCCATTAGCATATTGTCTTACTTCCAGCAAATATTTAATAAATGTTGATTGAATTGAGTTGAATCCTTCAGGTCAGGGATTCATGGAATATGGAATTGCAAGAATTTATTTTTATCAGTAAATATTTATTACATGCTATTGTACTTAGAGGCAGGTAGGTGATACAGTGGATAGAGTGCTGGGCCTGGAGTCAAGAAGACTTCAGTTAAAATCTAACTATAGCAACTTACTAACTGTGTGATCCTGGGCAAGTCACTTAACCTCTGTCTGCCTCAATTTCCTCAAAGGTCAATGGGGATCTTAATAGCACCAGCCTCTTAGAATTGTTGTGAGGAACAAATGAGAAAAAAATACACATACACACACACACACACACACAGTGCCTGGCACATAATAGGTATTTAATAAATGCACATTCCCATCCTTTCCTTTCCCTTTATTCCCTATTCCCTTCCCTACTCTAAAGACTATGAGAATGGGAAATCTAAGAGAGAAAGGGCACGTAAAGAGACAATGAATAGTCAGTGAATAAATAAACATTAAGTGCTTAACTTATAACTGGCATTGGGCTAAGCACTGTGAATACAAAGAAAGTGAAAAATATAGTCCTTATCATGAAGGAACTCACGTTCTAATGGAGGAGACAACACCTAAACAGTTATACACAAACAAGATATATAAAGGGTAGATGGAAGGTAATCTTAATGGAAGGAACTAGCTTCAAGGGATACTGGGAAAACCTTGTTTCAAATGGTGAGATTTTAACTGTGACCAGAAGGAAGCCAAGGAAGCTTCAAATTTCCCTGTGTTGGTAATCTGCTCCCCAGTGATGAAAAACTGAAAGATTAAGCATGTGACTCTTAGTCAATCAATAATCAATAAATTAATTATTACAATGAATTTGCAGAAAAATCTCATCACATCTCCAATTTGTTTTTAGATATAATGTGTTATACATATCCTAGTAATGTGAAACTCAACTGTGGATCACAGGACCCCACAAAAGCAGAGCTCCTTGACAGCTAGGTATTTCTTTATATCCTCAGTACTTAGCACAGTGCCTGGCACGTAGTTATTACTTAATACATGCTTATCCACTGACTGAGACAAACCACTTGAGATTCTGACTAACTATATTCCTTGGAAGCATAACACTAGGGAAAACAGGAAGAGAAAATCCTACAACTCAAAACCTAAGCTGCTATGATATTCTGAGACTCTGATCTGTGATATTCTCTCACTAGCCTCTTATGCCCTGCACTATAAAATTATTCTGGGGTTGGACAAGTCTGACTAGGCCATAAAAAATGTAAATCCAAGACTGTTTTAATTACCTAAAAGCTCTAAATGTCCATGAGGGTTAATTCTAGTTCATGGTCTTAGATGAGCTACTGTGGCCCATGCTAATCACTAATGTTCAAGTACAGAGATATAACCAGCAAGAAGTGACTAGAATTTTATAACAGTATGTTGATCTCTAAGAAAGGAGAACATTTATCTCCTACTTCCTATCATCAACTGGAGATCATGCCAAGGGATGCAGGGCTGATATAGGATTACTTTAATATGGAAGCATGTCCACTCTCCCAGATGTTCATGCCTTGGTGATAAGCCCATTCACTTTTCCTGAATATTGAATACCTTGTCCTGATGATTGTGTAGCTTTTGTGAACCTCTCCCACTTTCCATCTGTTGACACAGCTGCAACAGAACAAATAAAATTAACTAAAGTAGATTGTCCATGTGATGTCTATACAAGGGGCCTGTTCTATGGGAAACCCTCAGTATTAGCAGTAAGATTCATGACAATAATGCGTTGAAGTAATCTGAAGGTGTCCTAGGATTATAAGTCTCCTTTTTATTATTCCCTTTGCAAAATAGAAGAATTGAATTTGTCTTACATAACTCTCATTTACAGTTAGCTCATATTATATCTATATCTATCCATCTACATATACACACACACATATATATAATCTCCAATGAAATTTTTCAAAAACATGCTTATTTTTCACCCATAGCTTTCAAAAAATATGAAAAATATAATAATAAATTGGTTCAGAAACAAAAGGGATAGATGTCTAAAGATATAGCTATGGCTGCAAAGGGAACTCTCCACCAAGCTCTGATGTTAAAAGAACCTGCACAAAGGATGTAAGCAGTATCTAATTCAGAGAAATTCCAAAAGAAAGAGTAAATTATTCCATAATTGTAAACAAAGACTAAAAACAAACAAACAAACATGGATTTTCCATAAGGACTACATGAATTTTGAGAAGAAATGAAGAGATAAAAAATAAAATAAAAGGCCTAGAGAATAAATAATTTAGAAGGGAAAGTGGCAAACTTTGCCAAAGAAGTGATCTCTTGAAAAACAAAAGTAGACCTACAGAAATCAGTAACACCACAGAACAGCAAGAAATATTAAAATAAAATCAAAAGATTGAAACAACTAGAAGAAAAAAAAATAACTGACTTCAAAAATTGGTGAAGAGATAAAAAAAATCATTGGGCTCCCTGAAAAAAGTAAATAATAGTAAAAAGTAGTAAAATAGTAAAAAGCTTGGATGCTATATTTCAAGAAATCATAAATGAAAACTGCCTAGATTTATTAAGAACAGAAGACATAATTAACTTAGAAAGAAATCATAGCTTTTCTCCTGTAATAAATCTGAAATAAAATGAAAACTACCAGTAATGTTATAGTCAAAATTCAGAATTCCCAGTTGAAGAGAAAATATTACAAGAATACAGAATGAAGCAGTTCAAGTATCAAGGAATTATAGTCAGGATCACACAAAACATGGCAGCTGCAATTTTAAATGAAAAGAGATTTTCAAATATAATATTTGGAGAGGTGAAAGAAATGGGCTTACAACAAAGAATAATCTATACTACAAAACCCTGTATAATCCTATATGGGGGAAATGGACATTTAATGAAATAGAAGATTTTCAAAAAAAAAAAATTGATGAAAAGACCACAGTTGAGTAAGAACTTTGAAATATAAACACATAAGTCCAGATAAATCTAGAAAGGAAAGATGAGAGGTGATTTCACAGAATCCTGGGTAGTATAAATTGATGCATAGTGAAATGAGCAAAATCAGAAGAATTTAAGCCAGTAGAACAACAATGTAAAAAAAAAAACAACAAAACAAAACCAAAAAGCAACTTCGAAACTAATGAATACAAGTGAACAACCAAGTCTCTAAAAGATCTGAAGGTGCTCCAGAGGTGTTACTTTCCTACAGATAGAAGAGATGGACTCAAAATGGAGAAAAGGATATGCAATTTTTGGTCATGGCCTCAGTGTGGGTTCATTTTGTGTTTCATGTTCTCCCCTTCTTCATGTTTTTATTGAGGAGGTTAGTGGGAGGCCAGGTTAGCAATAATGATCCCTTAAAGGGCCATTGCAATATTTTAAATTAACACAAGGGAAGAAAAGGGAGTCCAAATCGGAGAATGATAAGCAGGGCAGTTTTGAAATGAAAGTATAAAATTATATACTTAAAACAAGTTTTATAAGGTAGAGTTCATGGTTTCATATGGAATCCTATTTTTTCATGTATTGCTTTACACATGGAAAAGCTCTTTATGGTGTTTAAACTCAGTAATATTAAAAAAGAAGTAAAACAAGTTGTTATTTTTAAGAAAGAAAAAGGACACCAGGATAATCATATTATTGCTCTTCTTTTACATAATTCTAAATCTCTTATTAAAATAGAGGATGACAAAGTCAAGAAGAAAATAAGTTGAAATTCCAGTTAAATCTAAAATGGCCATATTTAATAGAGAAAAATGCAAAATTTCTGCATTTAAGTTTAAAACTAACTATACAAACCCTGGATTGAAGATACATGGCTAGATAAGAGCTCTTATAAAAAAAAAACAGTTCTCATTGATAGAAGTGAACGGACTTAAAAGATTCTTCAGTGTAGCATAGCAGCCCCCTCACAATTTAATAACAGGAGAATAGAAATGCCCAGATACTGATGTCACTGAATAAAAGAGTTAGCTTTTGTACTAGCTCACTGTTACCTCACTGTATTCAGATGATATTCAAATATTTTAAGTACTGTAATATGTAAGAAGGAAATATCAGATTATTTTAAACCACCAAAGACAAAACTAGGATATGTGAGTAAAAGTTATAAGAATATAGATTTTACCTTGACATAAGGAGGAAATTTATCATTATTACAGCTATCCAAAAAAAGAAATGAGATGACTAAGAAGGTAAGAAGTTCTTTGTCACTGGAAGTCTCTGAAAGAAGACTATGGAGACATTTGTTGAAGACACTAGAAAAGGTTTCAGCTTCAGGTAGATATCTGATGCTTCTTCTAAAGCTAAAATTATATGTTTGTTGATAAGGTTATAATTTTAGAAATGTAATGATTACACAAAGAAAGAGAATGTTTTTAACTAGGTGGGGAAGAATAAATCAAAGGCAGTTGAGAAAGACTGCATAATCCAGGAGGGAGAATGACATATAATAAATGCTGTTCTATATCACATGACAACAAAAGAAACAAGGGTAAACCAAAATTTGTCTACATGAAGGTAAAGTATACATATAATAACTTCAAATAATGGAGAGTAAAGTTCACCGATATTATATTGAGCCTTGTTTTATAAAAGATATTAGTATTAACTAATTTATTTTTTTTTGCATGAAAAATGATTAGAAAGTAAAATGAAAGCCAGGAAGGTAAGAAAATATATTTATTTTGCACACATACACACACACACACACACACACATTCACACAAACACATGCAGAAAAAGTTGCTTATGTCTTTTGACCAACATTAGATGTTATCAGTACATTGTTACCACAGAAATAAATGGAAGTTTCATTTAATGTATTAATATGAAAAGTAAATAAATGATAGAAAAATGAACATAACAGCACAAGCTGAAGTGTTGAGGGATCCTGTTTGATTGTGGTAATGATATCAAGACAGATTGAAGTTGGAATGGTATTCCCTACCACAAGTAGGGAACAAATATTAAACCATATTGAAATTGGAATTATAAACATACAATCTAAAATATTTTGGCATAAACATTTTCATAAAAAAGAATAGGAGCAAAGACAAAGGATTCCTGAGAATTTCATTACTAAATTTGAAAATACTGTCATTTCTAGGAACATGGAGGATAAAACAATCATTACACTCTGACAGATTGAGGTCAACTCTCCCCCTACAACTTAGTTTTAAACAAGTATGCCTCCCTCAGCTTAGAGGGAAATTCATCTCTATCTTGCCCTTTTCTGAGGTAGTTCTTCAGTCAAATAAAAATGAAAATGAATGGGCTCAAAAATATCATCTGTATTTGTATCTGCCAAGAGAAAGAGAGAGAAAGAGAGAAAGAGAAAGAGGGAGAGAGAGACAGAGAAGAAACAAGACTTATTTTATTCCTACACTAGAGTGTGTAGGTTCCAAAAGAGAATGAACAGTGTCTTACCTAAATTAGTAAAATTAGGATCTCATTGCCCAGAGGTTTTCATTTAGTAAATATATGTTATTATTTTGAAAGATTCAAGAGTTATAATTGCCTATATGACAAATATTTATATGTTCTTGGGTTTATACTCATTTTGGGTTTGTACTCATTCTATCATCATTTTACCTAGAAATGCATATATGTACACACATAGACAGAGTGATCTATCTTTATGTGTGTGTACATATATGTATATTGTGTATGTGTGCATATATGTATGCATATATGTGTATATGTGTTTATATATGTGTTAATTATTTAATTTCTTTATTTCTTCTTCTGTAACCAGTCCCTATTTTCTGATTACTGCAATCATGGAGGTTAGAATTGTAAAAAGCACAGAATTTAGATATTTCATAGGTCTATTTTACTGGTCTATTCTTTGAAATAAAGTGCTATTGAAGTGTTTGGTTTAATGTTACAAATATTTACAGATTTGTGATTAATCTCTTTGAACAAAGTAAAACAAGTAAATTATTAATACAGTGAAGAAATCTGAAAATTCAGGCACCATTTCAAATCTTTAGTCCCTACTATATATCTTTATTAAATAGCATAAATATATTTCTTTCAAAACAGTTTACTTCAATAGTTTCTTAAAATTGTTCATTTCAATAATATTCATTTTATTGTATAAATTATTCTTGTGGTTATGCTTACATCACTCTGCTTTGGTTCATATAAGCTTTTGTATCATATATGTATAGATATTTATAGATGATTAGATATCTATTTTTTCTGTTTCTTAAAGTATTCCTCTATTACCTTCATAAACATCAATTTATTAAGTCATTCCCCAAGTATTTGACATCTCTTAGTTTCCAGTTGCTTTTTTTAATCACCCAAAAGATATGTTGTAAATATTATTATTTGTTTTTTGTATACTAAAGACCTGTTTTTCTCCTTTAGATCTCCATTGAGTATCAGCCTGACAGTGGTATTAATAGATTAATAAATACTCTTCAGCAATTTTTGTATATAACACCAAATCATTTACATAACAATTGTAGCTCTTCACAGATCCACCAAAAGGGCATCAATATTCCTGTTTTCCTACAGAATCTGTAACCATACTTTTTCTTTATTGTCATCAATTCCCACTCTCATAATAGTCTGATGAATATGAGGTGTAATATCTCAATTACTTTAATTTACATGTTTATCTATTATGTTGTGATTTAGAGATTTATTAGATTTATTTGTACAAAAACTTTTTAAAAAATTTAATGCAAATCAAAATTATCCATTTGTTTTCTGTACTATTCTCTATTCTTTGTTTGATCATGAATTTTTCTCATCCATAGATCTGATTAGTAAGGTTTTTTTTATTATTTCTCTAATCTGTTTATAATATAAACTTTTATATCTACATCATATAACCATTTAGAATCTATTCTTGTATAAGGTGTCATGTGTTAATCTAAATCTAATATCTTCCATACTGCTATCTAGTTTTCCAAGTTTTTGTCAAATAGTGAGCCCTTATGCCAACAGCTGGGGCCTTTCTGTATATTCAATAATAAGGTATTAGATATATATTTACTATACTTTGTGCACATTACCCATTCAACTGATCAACTTCTTTATTTCTGTTCAGAAGCAAATGATTTTTTAAATTATTGTTTTATAGTATAGTTTGAAATGTAGCACTAATGCTCCCCTTTGTTCTCATTTGGTTTCTTTATTTCTCTTGAAATTCATGAATTTCTTTCTTCTACTCCATGTGAATTATAATCTTTACTTGTCCTATAAAATAATCCTTTGGCTGATGGATTGCAATGTCATTGAATAAGTATATTACTTAAGGTATTGATGTCAATTTTATTCTATTATCTTGTTCTACACATAATCAATTATCATTTTTTTCCATTTATTTAGGTCTTTTCTTACTATGTCATTAATCTGGGCCTGGTATTCCTCAGTCAAGTTAAATGATTCAGGCTGGATTAGAATCTAATTTGATACTACTGGATCATAAAATGCAATAAACTCAACCTTTGATATATTATATTTAAAAGAATTCATAATTCCATTTATTTTAAATAAATTTTATTGATATTTTTGCATTGCTCTAATTCCTCCAAATATTCTTAAACTCCCAGAGAGCCATCACATATAGCACATATTGTTTTTTTTAAGAAAAAGAGAAAAAATGAGCAAAGTCAATAAACTAAAAATATCTTAAATTATATGCAATCTTCCACATCCATGGACATCCCAAACCTCCAAGGAAGTGGGTATAAGTATAGTCTCATATCTCATCCTTGATTCCATGTTTGTTTTTTCATTATTCTGGAAAATTTACTGTCAACTTTTTTTTGTTATTATTTCCATTTAAATGCAATAGTTATATACTTTATTTTCTTGGATATGATCATTTCACATAAATCAGATCATGTAAATATTTCCATTTTAGATAGATAGATGGATAGATAGATAGATAGATAGAGAGAGAGAGAGAGAGATAGATAGATAGACAGACAGACATACCTAGTAGTAGAATCTCCTAATCATGTTTAAGTAAAAGACTACTTCTCTTTACCTCAGCATTCATCACAGCAATGTGAAACACCAAATAAGGTGTATCAGTACATTTTGGATAAATAAACTAATTAATGAAGATATATGTAGTGTGTGTGTGTGTGTGTGTGTGTGTGTGTGTTTGTGTGTGTGTATTGCCCATATCCAGTTCTGGCTTGCAATTCCAGGGAAAAGAGAGAAGCACAAACACTCATAGCTGCAGGGGAGCAGGGGCCCTTCCTTAATAAAGAGCAGAGCATAAACCAGGAAAGCAATGACCACACCTCTCACAAAATCACACTACATTGGAAGCACTAACAATTTGCAGACTCCCAGAACTAGCTCTGAAAACAGCAGCATAAAAAAGCTGGAAGCTTTGGACAGTGCCTCCCCCATCCCAAGGTAAGCAGAGCCCAACTTTATAAAGTTCAAAGTAAAAACAAAAGTAGCCTGGAAAAAAAAGAGCAAACAAAAATAACAAGAAGAAAAAAAAACACTTAACCATAAAAAGCTAATATAGGTGGCAGGAAAGACAAAAACAAGACATGACCTCAGAAAAACATCTGATGAAACCAGCTACAAGCAAAACCTCAAAGAAAAATGATGAATGGGCATAAACCCAACAAGAATTCCTGGAAGAGTTAAAGAAATAGAAAAGATTGGTAGAGGGAAAATTGGTAAAAGAAATGAAAGAGATGCAAGAAAATTATGAAAATAGAATTATTGGATTAATTTTTAAAGGGACAAAAAATCACTTAAGAAAAGAACTCCTCAAAAAAACCTAATTGGTCACATGGGCAAAAAAGGTACAAAAATTTGCTAAGGAAAATAATTCCTTAAAAATTATAATTGGGCAAGTGGAAGTTAATAACTCTATGGAATATTTAGTAACAATAGCACCAAGTCAAAAGAATGAAAAAAAAAATGAAAGAAAATGTGAATTATTTCATTGAAAAAACCAATAGCCTGGAAAATAGATTAAGGAGAAATAACATGCTAACATAATAACATAATAACACCTACTGGCTTCCACCGATCTATCTATCTATCTACACATATTTTTTTCCCTCCAACTACACAAATAATAACAAAGGTCTCATGAGTTACAAATATCATCTTTCTATGTAGGAATGTAAACAGTTTAACTTTATTAAGTCTCTTAAGACTTCTCTTTCCTTTTTACCTTTCCAGGCTTCTCTTGAGTCTTTTATTAGAAAGTCAAATTTTCTATTGAGCTCCAATCTTTTCATCAAGAATGCTTGAAAGTCCTCTATTTCACTGAATGACCATTTTTGCATCTGAAGGATTATACTCAGTTTTGCTTGGTAGGGGATTCTGGGTTGTAATCCTATCTCCTTATTCCTCCAGAATATTATATTCCAAGCGCTCTGGTCCCTTAATGTACAAGCTACTAAATTTTGTGTTATCCTGATTGTGTTTCCACAGTACTTGAATTGTTTCTTTCTGGCCACTTATAATATTTTATCCTTGACCTGAGAATGCTGGAATTTGGTTACAACATTCCTAGGAGTTTTCCTTTGGGGATCTCTTTCAGGAGGTGATCTGTAGATTCTTTCAATTTCTATTTTGCATTCTGATTCTCGAATATCAGGGCAGTTTTCCTTGATAATTTCTTGAAAGATGATGTCTAGACTTTTTTTTTCTTTTAATCATGGCTTTCAGGTAGTCCAATATTTTTTAAATGATCTCTCCTGGATCTATTTTCCAGGTCAGTTGTTTTTTCCAATGAGATATTTCACATTGTCTTCTATTTTTTCATTCTTTTGGTTTTATTTTACAATTTCTTGATTTCTCATGGTCATTAGCTTTCATGTACTCCATTCTAATTTTTAAGGAAGTATGCTTTTCAGTGAGCTTTTAAGATTCTGTTTCCATTTGGTCAATTGTGCTTTTGAAAGCATTTTTCTCCTCATTGGCTTTTTGGACCTCTTTTGCCATTTGAGTTAGTCTATTTTTTTTATTAATTTATTTTGATTTATCAATAATTACTTCCATATGCTTTTGAGTTTAAAATTTTTTCTCTCCCTTCCTCCCCATCACCCTCCCCAAGACAGTGCACAATCTGATATAGGATATACATTTGCATTCATATTAAACATATTTTCACATTAGTGATGTTGTAAGTGGAAATTAAAACCAATAGGAGGAACCATCAGAAAGAGGAAACAAAACTCAACAGAAGAGAAAAAAATTAACAATTCGGCTTCCATAGTTCTTTCTTTGGATGTGGATAGCATTTTCCATCACAAGGCCTCTGGAGATGTCTTAGATCCTTGTATTGCCAGGAAGGATTAAGTTTATCAATATTAGTCATCACACAACGTGGCTATTATTATGTACAACGTTCTCTTGGTTCTGCTCACTTCACTCAGCATCAGACCATACAAGTCTTTCCAGGTTTTTCTGAAGTCAGCTTGTTCATCATTTCTTATAGCACAATAGTATTCCATCACATTCATATACCACAACTTGCTCAGCCATTCCCCAATTGATGGGCATCCTCTCAATTTCCAATTCTTTGCCACCACAAAAAGAGCTGCTATGAATATTTTTGTACATGTAGGTCCTTTTCCCATTTGTGTGATCTCTTTGGGATATAGCCCTGGAAGTGCTATTGCTGGGTCAAAGGGTATGCACATTTTGATAGCCCTCTGGGCATAGTTCCAAATTGCTCTCCAAAATGGTTGGATCATTTCACAACTCCACCAACAATGCATTAGTGTTCCAATTTTCCCACATCTTCTCCAACATTGATCATTTTCCTATTTTGTCGTGTTGGCCATTCTGATAGATGTGATGTGGTACCTCAGAGTTGTTTTGATTTGCATTTCTCAAATCAATAGTGATTTAGAGCATTTTTTCATATGACTATAAATGGCTTTAATTTCTTCATCTGAGAACTGTCTGTTCATATCCTTTGTCCACTTATCAACTGGGGAATGGCTTGTATTCTTTTAAATTTGACTTAATTCTCTATATATTTTAGAAATCAGGCTCTTATCAGAGAGACAGGTTGTAAAAATTCTTACTTAGTTGCATTAGCTCAGTTTGTGCAAAAACTTTTCAATTTAATGTAATCAAAATGATCTATTTTTCTTTTTGTAATGTTCTCTATCTCCTGTTTGGTTATGAATTCTTCTGTTCTCCATAGATCTGACAGGTAAGCTATTCCTTGCTCTCTCAGTTTCCTTACATTATCAGCTTTTATGTCTAAATCATGAACCCATTTTAACTTTATTTTGGTATATGGTGTGAGATTTTGGTCGATGCCTAGTTTCTGCCATACTCTTTTCTAGTTTTCCCAGCAGTTTCTTTCAAAGAGTGGGTTCTTATCCCAGAAGCTGGGGTCCTTGGATTTATCAAATAATAGACTACTATAATCATTGACTACTGTGTCTTGCATACTTGGCCTATTCCACTGATCCACCACTCTACTTCTTAGCCAGTACCAAGCAGTTTTGATGATTGCTGCTTTATAATACAATTTAAGATCTGGAATGACTAGGCCACCTTCCCCTGCATTTCTTTTCATTAGTTCTCTTGATATTCTGGACCTTTTGTTCTTCCAAATGAATCATGTTATTATTTTTCCTACCTCTATAAAATAAATTTTTTGGTAGTTTGATTGGTATGGCACTGACTAAGTAAATCAGCTTAGGTAGAATTGTCATTTTTATTATATTAGCTCAGCCTACCCATGAGCAATTGATGTTTTTCCAATTATTTAGATCTGATTTTATTTGCATGAAAAGTGTTTTGTAATTGTGTTGATAGAGTTCCTGGGTTTGTTTTGGGAGGCAGACTCTTAAATATTTTATAATGTCTACAGTAAGTTTAAATGGAATTTCTCTTTCTATCTCTTGCTGTTGGGCGTTGTTGGTAGTATATTGAAATGCCAATGATTTATGTGGGTTTATTTTATAGCCTGCAACTTTGCTAAAGTTGTTTATTATTTCAAGTAGTTTTCTACTTGATCCTCTGGGATTCTCTAAGTATAACATCATGTCATCTGCGAAGAGTGATAGCTTTGTCTCTTCTTTGCCTATTCTAATGCCTTCAATGGCTTTTTCTTCTCTTATTGCTAAAGCTAACATTTCCGGTATGATGTTGAATAACAGTGGTGATAATGGACATCCTTGTTTCACCACTGATCTTATTGGAAATGCTCCTAGCTTGTCCCCATTACATATGGTGCTTGCTGAAAGTTTTAGATAGTTGCTATTTATTATTTTAAGGAAGACTCCATTTGTACCTATGCTCTCTAGTGTTTTTAATAGGAATGGGTGTTGTATTTTATCAAAAGCTTTTTCTGCATCTATTGAGATGATCATGTGGTTTCTGTTAGTTTTGGTGTTGACATGATGGATGATGCTGATAATTTTCCTTATATTGAACCACCCCTGCATTCCTGGTGTAAATCCTATCTGGTCATAGTGTATTATTTGTGTGAGAAGTTGCCATAATCTATTTGCTAATATTTTGTTTAAAATTTTTGCATCTATATTCATTAGAGAAATTGGTTTATAAATTTCTTTTTCTGTTTTGACTCTTCCTGGTTTAGGTATCAGCACCATATTTGTATCATAAAAAGAATTTGGTAAGATTCCTTCTTTACCTATTTTACCAAATAGTCTATATAGTACTGGAATTAATTGTTCTTTGAATGTTTGATAGAATTCACGTGTAAATCCATCTGGCCCTGGAGATTTTTCCTAGGGAGTTAATCAATGACTTCTTCAATTTCTTTTTCTGAGATGGGGTTATTCAAGTATTTTCTTCCTCTTCTGTTAATCTAGGCAATTCATATTTTTTAAATATGTATCCTTTTCACTAAGATTGTCAAATTCATTGGCGTATACTTGGGCAAAATAATTCCTAATTGTTGTTTTCATTTCCTCTTCCTTGGTGGTAGTTTCACCCTTTTCATTCTTGATACTAGTAATTTGGTTTTCTTCTTTCTTTTTTTTAATTAAATTAACCAAAGGTTTATCTATTTTTTTCATAAAATCAGCTCTTAGTTTTATTTATTAGTTCAATAGTTTTCTTAATTTCAATTTTATTAATTTTTCCTTTGGTTTTCAATATTTCTAATTAAGTGTTTAATTGAGGATTTTTAATTTGTTCTTTTTCTAGTTTTTTTAGTTGTATGCCCAATTCATAGATCTCTTCTTTTTCTATTTTATTTATGTAAGCATTTAGAGATATAAAACTTTCCCTAAGAACTGCTTTTGCTGCATCCCATAGGTTTTAGTATGTTGTTTCATTGTTGTCATTCTCTTGAATGAAATTATTGATTGTTTCTATGATTTGTTCTTTGACCCAATCATTTTTTAGGATTAGATTATTTAGTTTCCAATTATTTTTTAGTCTATCTTTCCATGGCCCTTTATTACATATAATTTTTATTGCATCATGATCTGAAAAGAATGCATTAAATATTTCTGCCTTTCTGCATTGGATTGTGAGGTTTTTATGTCCTAGTACATGGTCAATTTTTGTGTATGTGCCATGTACCACCGAGAAAAAAGGATAATCCTTTCTATCCCCATTCAGTTTTCTCCACAGGTCTATCATACTCAACTTTTTTCATGTTCTATTCACCTCCTTAACTTCTTTCTTGTTTATTTTGTGGTTATATTTATCTAGTTCAGAGAGGGGGAGGTGGAGGTCCCCCACTTATATAGTTTTGCTGTCTATTTCTTCCTATAACTCCCTGAACTTCTCCTCTAAGAATCTGGATGCTATACCATTTGGTGCATATATGTTTAGTAATGATATTACTTCATTGTCTATGGTGACATTGAGCAGGGTGTAGTTTCCTCCCTTATCTCTTTTGATAAGATCTATTTTTGCTTTTACTTTGTCTGAGATCAGGATTGCTACCCCTGCTTTTTTAACTTCAGCTGAAGCATAATATATTCTTTTTCAGCCTTTTGCCTTTACCCTGTATATGTCACTCTTTTTCAAATGTTTCCTGTAAAGAACATATTGTCAGATTATGGTTTTTAATCCGATCTGCTATATTCTTCCATTTTATGGGAGAGTTCATCCCATTCAAATTCACAGTTATGATTTCTATCTTTGTCTTTTTCTCCATCCTTTTGTCACCCCTGTTTATGCTTTTCTTCCTCCTTTCTCCCTCACCCCCATCACCAGTGTTTTGCTTTTGACCAGGGCCTCCTTCAGTCCTACCTCCCTTCTATTATCCTTTTCCCTTTTCTGCCCCTTTACCCTTACTGCTTCTTCCCTCCCTTCTATCCCCAGTCCCTTTTCTTTCCCCTTTCCCCTCCTACTACCTATAGTACAAGTTAGATTTCTATACCTAACTGATTACGTTATTCTCTTCTTGAGCTAAATCTGATGAGAGTAAGGTTCAAACAGTACTCATCCCCCTCCCCTTTTTACCTCTGCTCTAACAGGTTTTTTTGTCTTTTCCTGTAATGTAAATTACCCTTGTCTGTGTCCCCCTTTCTCAGAACATTTTCTTAGCTCAGACTGATCCACTTACTTGGATCCATTCAACCCATTTGATTAATTTTTTTTATCATTACATCAAAGTCAACTTATATCCATCCCCTTTATGTATACTCCTTTAACATGGTATAATAACAATACAGTTCTCAAGAGTTGTGAGTGTCATCTTTGCTTGTAGGGATGTAAACATTTTGCCCTTATGAACAACATATTGTATCTTTCTTCCCCATTTACTTTTTTATGTCTCTCTCGAATCTTGTACTTGAAGATCAAGTTTTTTGTTGAGCTCTGGTCTTTTTATCAGGAATGTTTGGAAGTCCCCTATTTCACTGAATATCCATCTCCTTCCCTGAAAAATCACCCTCATTTTTGCTGGATAGTTAATCCTTGGCTGCATTCCAAGCTCCTTTGCCTTATGGAATATCATGTTCCATGCCCTATGGTCTTTTTATATAGATGCTGCAAGGTCCAGTGTAATCCTGACTATGGTTCCATGATATTTAAATTGTTTTTTTCTGGCTGCTTGCAGTAATTTCTCTTTAACCTGGTAATTTTGTAATTTAGCTATTACATTCCTTGGCATTTTCAATTTGGGATCTCTTTCAGGCAGGGAGCGGTGGATTCTTTCTATAGCTATTTTACCTTAAGATTCTAGGACTTCCGGGCAATTTTCCTTTATGATTTCCTAAAGGATATTGTCTAGGCTCTTTTTTCATCATAACTTTCAGGTAGGCCTATAATTTTTAAACTGTCTCTCCTGGATTGATTTTCTAGGTCAGTTGTTTAACCCATGATGTATTTTACATTTTCATCTATTTTTTAATTTTTTTTGTTTCTGTTTGACTGATTCTTCTCTCTCATAGAGTCATTAGTTTTCATTTGTTCAATTCTAATTTTTAACATATTGTTTTTTTCTGTTAGATTTTGTAATTTCTTTTCCAATTGGTCAATTGTATTTTTAAGGGACTTGTTTTCTTCAGTGTACTTTTTTCCCAGTTGGCCAATTGTACCTTTAAAGGACTCCTCTGCCTCTCTCATTTGACTTTTAAAATCCTTCTTGAGTTCTTCTAAGAAGGATTTTTGGGCTTCAGACCAGTTCATATTCCCTTTTGATGTTGCAGATGTAGGTTTGATGACAGTGTTGTCCTCTTCAGAATGTCTGTCTTGAACTTCACTCTTCTCACAATATGAATCTATGTCATAGGTTTCTTTTTACTCATGGTGTTTTTTTATTCCCTGGCCTTTAAAGAGATTAAGCTCTCCTGCTGGGGAGTAGAGGGCACTGACCCAAGCTTCTTGTGTTAGGAGCCTAGGTCTTGGTCACTGGCTTTGTGTGCTGGGGCCTCTTATGTTGGCAATTGGAGGCTGTAGGGTTCTGGCAGCTTATCTGGTGTTGGGCTGGAATCAGCAAGGCTGGGACTTTCAGGCAAATCTAGGTTGCCTGCTTTTCCTTTCCTTTTGCTTTGTTTAGCTCCTTTTAGATAAGTGTTGCCAGGTGTTTGTCTGCCCGGGGCCCCTTGCAGTGCTGCCTCCCTTATTTCTATTGAGGCACTGGGAGACTTCTTTGCTATAGAATTCCAAGGCACCTGGTGGTTTTCTGAGCTGGTTTCCACCAGTTATCCCACCCTCTCTGAGGCACTAGGAGGTACAGCTGTTGGCATTTGCCTGCTTGACCACCTGGGCTTTGGGATCTCCTCCTGGTTGGCAGTTGGAGGCTGTAGGGTTCTGACAGCTTACCTGGTGTTGGCCTGAAATCAACAAGGCTGGAACTTTTTGGCACCTCTAGGTTGCTTTCTTCAGCTCATTTTAGAGGAATGCTGCCAGGTGCTTATCCTCCTGGGGCCCTTTGTAGTGATGCTTCCCTTATTTTTGCTGAGGCTCTGGGAGACCCATTTGCTGTAGAACGTGGAGGCACCTGATTCTCCTCCTGGTGTGCTAACATGAGTCTTTCCACTAGCTGGCTGGGTGACTCCTGTTTCATACTGCTCCCCTTCCCCCAGGGTAAGAGGGGCCTTTCCCATTAATCCCTCTAGCTACCTGGGCGACTGCACTGCTGTACCCCTTCTTTCTTTTGGTTCAGCTGTTCCAGGGTTTTTTCTGGGGTGATATTTTCTGGGTTTTCAGAGGTTGATAGGGGAGGGTGAGAGCAACTACCTTTTTACTCCGCCATTTGGCTCCCAGAAGTGGAAAGTGGTTAGTCTATTTTTTAAGGTGTTATTTTCTTCAGTATTTTAGCAAGCTGTTACTTGTTTTTCATGATTTCCTTTCATCACTCTTATTTCTCTTCCCAGTTTTTCCTCTACTTCTCTTACTTGCTTCTCAAAACATTTTTGAACTCTTCAATGGCCTAGGACTGGCTCATATATTTATTGGAGGCTTTGGATGTAGGAGCTTTGACTTTGTTGTCTTCCTCTGGTTGAAGCTTTTTATATTCTTTGTCACCAAAGAAAGATTATATGGTCTGACTTTTTTTGCACTGTTTGCTCATGCTTCCAGCCAATTACTTGAGTTATAAATTCTTTGTTAAAGCAGAAGTCTGCTTCCAGTGTGGAGAATGTACTGTCCTAAGCTTCAGGGGTTTTGTGCAGCTGTTTTTAGAGATACTTCTAGGGACCCGTAAATTTTCAGTTCTTCCAAGATGGTATGATGAAAGGTGAGGTGTTTACTACTTTCCAGGCCTGTCCTCTGGTCTGTGAGAGAACACAAGCACTCTTTTCTGCCTTGGAACTGTGAGGAGGATTCCCTCTCCATTGCTACCAAAATTCCAATATGCCATCACTCCTCCTTGCCCCAGTACTGCCACCCAGATCTATAACCCAGGTCCAAGCAAGGGCAAAGCAAGAGAATTCTGCCTCAGCACCAGAAAAGAGTTCCCTGCAATCCCCCGCCCAATCAGCCACTCAATCACCCCTCCATCTGTGGGCAGAGAGCTCCAGAAGCAGCTGCTACTCTGCAGCTGTGCTGGGACTGGGCCTGGACCAAGCTCCACTCTCATCGAGGTCACAGATTTTTCCTACTAACCTTCTAAGTTGTCTTTGGTGTTTGTGGGCTGAGTAGTCTGGAAACCACCACAGCTCCCCTTGATTTAGCCCCTGAGGCCTGCCTCAGGTTTGCTGAGGCCTTGTCTTTGTTTGTCCTGCCCACACTGAACTTCTGTGCTCCTCTTCCAGCCCAGTGCAACAGACCTTTCCAATCAACCATCCAAGTTGTCTTGGGTTGGAAATGTGTTTCACTCTATCTTTTGGTGGGTTCTGCTGCTCTATAATTTGTTTAGAACAATTTTTTACAGGTATTTGGAGGGGTTTGAGGGAGAGTTCAAAGAAGTCACTTATTTTAATCCATCATCTTGGCTCCACCCCTTTAGACATAAAATTTAAATAAAATATAAAGAAAACTGCCCTGATAACTTAGATTCAGAGGGAAACGTAGAAAATTAGAGAATCCATCAATTATCTCCTGAAAGTTATCTCAAAATGAAAAATACTAGGAATAGTATAACCAAATTTCAGAACTCACAGGTCAAGGAGGATATACTGCAAGCATCCAGGGGGAAAAAAATGAAACATCATGGAGCCACAATGAGGATGACTAAAGATTTATACCCTTCCATGTTGAAGAGGACTCAGAACATGATACTCTGGAAGGCAAATGAGCAAAGATTACAACTTAGAATGGTCTACCCGTGAAAACTGAGTATAATCCTTCAAGCTTAAAAAAATAAATATTTAATGAAATAAAGGACTTTCAAGTATTCTTGCTTTCAAGCATTTTTGAAAAGAGCAGAGCTGAACTGAAAATTTGATATTCAAATATAAGACTCAGGAGAAGCATTAAAAGGTAAACATGAAGTGGAAGTCATAAGCAACTCAATATTTAAGTTAAAGTATTTATATTCCTATGTGGGAAGAAGATTATATCTATAGATCTATAGATCTATATATATATATATATATACATCAAAAAATTGTATCATTATTGGGACAGTTAGAAGGAGTTTGCATTGACAGAGTGCATGAGTCGATTATGTTCGAATGATCTAAAAACATAAAGGGTTGATAAAGATGGATTACTAGGTGAAAGGAGAAGGGAAAAGAAGAACATGGAAAATTAACTCACATAAAAGATGCATGCAAGGAAGAGCTATTATAGTGCAGGGAAAAATAGGAAGGGGCGTTGGTCAATACTTGATCCTCATTCTCATCTAAATTGGTTCAAAAAGAGAAGAAAAATGTATGTGTGTGTGTGTGTGTATGTGTGCACTCAGATGGGTATAGTAGTATATTTTATTCAACAGGGAAGTAGGTGAGGAAAGGCATAAGAGAAAGGTGTTTGACAAAAGGGAGAGAAGATGGAGGGAAGCTATGGTCAGAAATGTTGCAGACTTTCGAGGAGGGAAAGAAGATGAGAGAGAGAGAGAGAGAGAAAGAGAGAGAGAGAGAGAGAGAGAGAGAGAGAGAGAATAGAACAAAATAGGATAGAAGTAAATATACACTTTGTTATTGTAAGTACAATTGTGAATGGGATGAACTCACCCATAAAATGGAAGTGGATAGCAGAATATATTAAAAACCAGAATTCAACAATATGTGGTTTAAAAGAGAAACACGTGAAAGAGAAAGACACATACATAGAGTTAAAACAAAGGGTACAGCAACATATATTGATTCAGTTGAAGTAAAAACAGGCAGTAGTAGCATGATAATCTCAGACAAAGCAAAAGCAAAAATAGATCTCATTAAAAGAAATAATCAAGGAAACTTCATTTTGCTAAATAGTACCAAAAACAATGAAGTAATATCAAAAATATTTATTGCAGGTTTCTCTGGTAAAGGCTTCGTTTTTGAAATATATGGAGAACTGAGTCAAATTATAAAAGCCATTCCTCAATTGATAATTGGTCAATATATATGAACAGACAGTTTTCAGAAGAAGAAATCAAAGCTAAATTCTCTAAATCAATATAGATTTGAGAAATGCTAATTAAAATAACTTTGAGTTATCAACCAGCATGTATCAGACATAAAAATGCTAAAGGGGATGTAGGAAAATGTGTACATTAATATACTGTTGGTGGAATTGTAAAATGATCCAACCATTCTGAGGAACAATTTGGAGCTACACCTAAAGGGCGATAAAATGATGCATACCCTTTCACCCAACAATGCCACTACTAGGTCTGTATCCCAAAGAGATCCAAAACAAGGAAAAGGACCTACTTGTACAAAAGTATTTATAGCAACTTTTTTTTTTTATGGTGGCAAAGTATTGAAAAGTAAGGGGAGAGGGTACCCTTCAGTTGGAAAATGACTGAACAAGTTGTGGTAAGAGTGATTGTTTCAGAAAAACTTGAGAAAATCTATATCCACTGATTCAAAGTGAAGTGAACAGAACAAGATCATTGTAGAGAATAACAGCAATATTGTAATGATAATCAACTGTGAAAAAATAAACTACTCTAATCAACCTAATGATCCAAGACAAATCTGAAACATTCATGATAAAGAATACTATCCACCCCCAGATAAAGAAATGATAACTAAGTGCAAATTGAAATATAATTTTCTCACTTTAATTTTCTTGCTTTTTTTCCTAACATGCCTAATATGAAAATATGTTTTGTTAATCATTTAACATATATAATTGGTATTATGTTACTTGCCTTCTCAATTGGTAGGGGATAAACTGTGGGGAGGAAGGAATTTGGAATTCAATTTTTTTAAAAGAATGTTAAAAATAAGTCAATATTTTTTAAAAATGAAAAAAGATCTTAAGAAAAATGTTAAAAAAAGAATTAAAAGAAAAATATCAAGTGCTGTAGAAGCACCATTGCTCAAATAGAGTTAGATAAATTTGACTCAGGCAGAAGATTCAGGTTGGGTTTTATTTCTGGTGGTTAATTGAAGTGAATGCATAATACACATTGTTAGTGTTGGTTTGGGTGTATCAGGACATCTACTATACTAGTTATTGTTGGGAGAGATAAATAGAATTCTATAGAGTTACTTAAACCAATGATGTTAAACTCGGATGAAACAAAGGCCACTAAATGGTGCATAAGGATCTCTGCAAGTTACATGTTGACTTAAAACATATTAATATTTCCCTTATTTTGTTAAATATTACCAAATTATATTTTAATTTAGTTCAGGCCACATTATGAGGTGTTGTGGACTACATACAGGCATCAGGCTATACTTCTGACCTAAACTTCCCCCTATTCTTAATATCATACAATATCAGATCTGTATATGTATGTAGTGGGTCACATCATTAAAACAATTCCCAAATGAAAACTTCCAGGAACATTATAGACAAATTCAGAACTTCTAGGTCAAAGAAAAAAATATTGAAAGCAGCCAATAAGAAAAAATACAAGTCCCAAGGAGGTACAGTCATGATCACACAAGATTTGGCAGCTGCCACATAAAGGTGAAGAGAGCTTAGGATATTATATAACAAAAGGTAAAAAATAAATGCTTACAACAAAGACAAATCTATCCAGCAAACTGAGTATTATCTTATTTGGAAAAATGAATCTTTAATGAAATAGAAGATTCCCAAGCATTCATGATGAAAAATCTAGAGCCCAGTACAGTCTACACTCTAAAATGGAAACTCAGGAGTTGAGAGAAATATAGAAAGGTGTACACAGTGGAGCAACCAGAAGAGACCATGTACAGACACATTATTTTTTATATGCCAAAAAGGAGGAAAAAAATGTGTTTTCTCAGAAACTCTCTCTTTAAGGGCATGTAGAAAGGAAATTAAGAGAGGTAGCGAGCCATGAGTTGGTTTTATACTGTTTTGATAGTTTTAACAATAAGAAAAAAAGAAAGATAGAAAAATATATTGGGTAGTATAAGAAGAGGGATAGAAAGAAACTACCAGAATAGAGGTACATGACATGAAGACTTTGCAGAAAAGAAGGAATGGGGAAAAGGGGCATGCCATGAACCTCACTTTCATCTGAGCTACAGAAAGTAACATTTGAAGTTAAATAATAGGTGTGATATAACATCTATTTTTTTTCAGTATAGAGAAGAGCAGAAGGAAAGACAGAAAGAAGCAGAGACAAACTGAAAAGTTCTGAAAGCTACATGTTGAATTTATTATATACTCTTTCAATTTCTTCAGAGTTGTCTATTTATTTGTGTAATGCAAAATGATCTCTTTAAGAAGGTAGGTGGAGAAAAGGGGATTTCCATTGTTAAAGAGAAATTATATACCCTATATTATGCTCATCTAGGCCCTTTGGTTGTGCCTTTCTGAATAGGTCAATGTGACTTTCATTCAGTCCCAGCTCGAATACCTTGCCTCCTGTGCTAACCCAGTGTGTCTCCTACCTATGAGGACTTAACTCATGAAAACTATTGTTTTAATTTGCTCCCTGATGGCTGTGCTTTTTATAAGAGAAGTATATGCAACTTGACCCAGATAGTCATTAATCCAGTAATGGTCTACATTCTGTGGAATCAGGGTCTAGGAAAATCATTCCTGTGGTACAAATTGCAAGCTGAATAATTGGTATATAAGAGAGAGGAATAGGGTAGGCAAGTTATTTTACTATTCTTATGACGATTTCTCAGTGATGATTATTTGTTTGGCTGAGTTCTCTTGGTTCTAGAGAGAATAACACTAGACAATTAAAGATTCTTCCCTTTGGGTCAGAACCAATGGAGGAAATAGCCTGATAATGCACTATATATATATATATATATATATATATACACACACACACACACACATATATGTGTGTGCATGCACATATATGTATATAATATACATGTATATTTATATATATAGTTATAGCTATTTTTTGTCTTAGTTTTGTTTTTTGCAGGGCTGGTTAGGGTCTATCAGAGACATATGTCATCCTCCTTATGCTGGACTGAAAAACTAGGTTGACTCTCTTGCCAATAACAGAGGTTGAGACCTGGGTTCATCAACGGTCTGACTATAGGGCCAATAATGAAATTTTATGAAAGGTGTGGGACCATAATATTCCTTTTTATTAAGGATAATGTAGCTGCATATAATTTTTTAAAATGGTCTTTATGGAAGTAAGCAGCAAGGACTTTTCTTAGGAAAAGTCTTCCCAACCCTCAACTGAATGTAAAATTCAGGTGCATCTCTTTTCTTTTGTCAGAAACTTCTATAACTGCTCCCTTCTTACTTGGATGGTAGTAGACTACCATAGTTTAGAAATACAACAACTTGGAAACAGGAGCTCTTCACAACCATTATCATAAAAATAAGTTGTTTTAAGAGAGAACCAGAAGCTACTTAGCTATTTTGTCTAACAGCCAAAGTGGAGCTAATTAGGTAGTTTAATATGTAGTGCATTGTTGATACTATGGGTCATTATTCAGTTTTTTAAATTGGGATGGATAATGCAAATTATATTTATCATTTTGTGCCTTTGATTCTTTTTGATACATAACTAAGATGAGCATGACTTGAGCAAAGTCAACAGATCTGATTTTTAAACTGGATTTGTTATTTCCAGGTTTGCCATTCTCTTTTGTAAGCCAGTTTTAGATTGCTTAATCCTTCTACTTGCTTCCTTCCTTGAAACTTCCTTAAAGTTTCCTGTGCATTTTGTAGTACTTACCATAATCTTATTTTTAAGTTCTTGTTGTCAATTAAACCCCTGGAAGGGTACTGATGTTAATCTAAAGTATATCACATCTCTTAAGTTTCATTTTCTCAGTTTCAGATAATGTGATACTTAAACTTTTATCTTTTATAGTGGATAGATCTTTTAAATTTTGGTGTTTTCGGCAGCATTGACTTGCCACACTTATTTTTCATAGCACATGGTCACATGGTACCAAGAAGCACTTGCAACAGATTTCAAATCTATGAGCTAATTAATATACAGGTTTTCTGTTGGTTAATATTTAGTCATTATTGGGAAGAGCTTTATTCACCTTAAATTATTAACATAATAAATATTCCTTTGACAAAAATATGGTCTTTGTGGCAGCAAAGTATTTACATTTGAAAGATCAGAATGGTATCACCCCACATGGATCTCAAACTTCTTTTGGCTGTAAAAGTTATTCAAATAGAGTTCTTTTCCATCTCAGGCACAAGATTTGCCCTCAACACAGTTGACACTTTATCAGGATAAGTTATTGCAGTGCTGGTGAAGTTCACCACTAAAGCATCATTAAATCTCTTACAGTGCATATGTTTCATCCTTATATGACCCCTTAACCACTTTCTATGATCAAAACATCTATTTTACCTTGAATGCCATTATATTTCTTGGATTTTCTACCTCATTCACCGTCTATAGGAATCTGGTATTATAGAAACCTGGAAAAAGCTATTAAAACAACAACTTAATCAGCAGTAAAATATACTTCCCATTCCCAGGTTCATGTCATCTTCAAATTCAGTGAGTATGCACTTGACATTTTCACCTAAGTCACTCATCAAGATATGTCTAGGTGGTTCTTTCAGTAAACAAAGTCCTGTATAAAAAGGGAAGGAAACAAAGAAGGAAGAAAGGTAGGAAAGAAGGAGGGAATTACTTACTAAGAACCTACTATGTGCTGGCATTGGGCTAGGCAAAAATAAATCTATGATCTTACTAATTTGGAGATAGGTACCAATAATTCAGACTGCAATCCATACCTGTTTGCCCAGGCAATGTCTTAAGTACTAGGAATACAAGAAAGGCAAAACAAAAACAAAGACATAAAAACTGTACCTCCTTGCAAAGAACAAACGTTTCAATGGGGGAGATAACAAATACATTATTAATAACTAGATACATAGAAGAATCTGTAAACTCTTGGTCAAGTTATAATTTGTATGATTTATCATAATAATTATATATTATTTTAAAATATGTGAAAGCATTTATACAGCCTAATTTCAAATCTTTTTATTATTACAATAATATAGTTCAAAAAGTTGGGAGATGGGTAGAAAAATGAAGTCAGTTTAGTAATCTGTTAATATTTTCTGCCTTGAGACTTCCACTTCATGAAGCCAAGATGGCAGAATAAGAAGTAAGTCACTCTTACCCTCCCTTAACAACCTCTGAAAGCCCAGAAAATATTGCCCCAGGAAAAATCCTGGAACAGCTGAACCAGAAGAAAGATGGGATACAGCAATCAGGTAGCTCAGGTAGCTTGAGGGATTAACATGAAAGGGCCCTCTTGCCCTGTGGGAGGGGAGCAGTACAGAACATGAGGCACCCCAGCAGACTAGCAGAAAGCCCCACCTCAGCATAACAGTAGGAGATCCTGAAACCCAGGTGGTGGAGCAGGCAAACACCAACACCAGGACCCCCGAGTGCCTCAGTGAGGGCAGGGAAGCCAGTGGAAACCAGTTCAAAAAACCACCAGGTGCCTCAGCACTCTACAGCAGTCTCCCAGTGTCTCAGCAAAACTCTGTGAAGCTCTCCAAAGGGCCCCAAGTGATAAACATCCTGTAACATCCATCTAAAAGGAGCTGAAGAAAGCAAAAGGAAAGGAACCTCCAGGGACCAGACTACTCAATCCTACCCATAGAGTTCCAGTGTTGCTGATTTCAGCCTAACACCAAGTAAGTTGCCAGAACCCTACAGACTCCAACTGTACTGTTATTACACCATGTTAAAGGGGTATACATAAAGGGGGTGGTCATAAGTTGACTTTAATGTAATGATAAAAAAATATAATCAAGTGGGTTAAATAGATACAAATAAGTGGATTAATCTGATCTAAGAAAATGTACTGAGGGAAAAGGAAAGGAGGAGGCAGACAAGGGTAAATTACATTACAGAAAAGGCACAAAAATGAATTACAGAAGAGGAAAAGAAGGGAGGGAGAAGAGCATTGTTTGAACCTTACTCTTATCAGATTTGCCTCAAGAAGGGAATACAATAATTAGGTATAGAAATATAACTTGCTTTATAGGCAGTAGGAGGGAAAAGGGGAAAGAAAAGGGAGGGGGGATAGAAGTAGTAAGGGTAAAGGGGAGGAAAAGGGAAGGAGCTAATAGAAGGGCAGAGGGACAGAGGGAGGCAGTGGTCAAAAGCAAAACACTAGTGAGGAGAAAAAGAAGAAAGGAGAAAGAAAAGTATAAACAGGGGGGAAAGAGGATGGAAAGAAAGACACAGATAGGAATCATAACTGTGAATGTGAATAACTCTCCCATAAAATGGAAGCAAATAGCAAAATGGATTAAAAATCATAATCCTACAATATGTTGTTTACAGGAAACACATTTGAAAAAGAATGACATACACAGGGTAAATGTAACAGGCTTGAGCACAATATATTATGCTTCAGCTGAAGCAAAAAAAAAAAGCAGGGGTAGTAATTCTAATCTAAGACAAAGCAAAAACAAAAATAGATCTTATCAAAAGAGATAAGGAAGGAAACTACATCCTGCTAAAAGGCACCATAGATAATGAAGTAATATCATTACTAAACATATATGCACCAAATGGTATAGCATCCAAATTCTTAGAGGAGAAGTACAGGGAGTTAAAGGAAGAAATAGACAGCAAAACTATATAAGTGGGGGACCTCCACCTCCCCCTCTCTGAACTAGATAAATCTAACCACAAAATTAACAAGAAAGAAGTTAAGGAGGTGAATAGAACATGAGAAAAGTTAGGTATGATAGACCTGTGGAGAAAACTGAATGGGGATAGAAAGGAATATACTTTTTTCTCGGTGGTACATGGCACATACACAAAAATTGACCATGTCCTAGGGCATTAAAAACTTCACAATCCAATGCAGAAAGGCAGAAATATTAAATGCATCCTTTTCAGATCATGATGCAATAAAAATTATATGTAATAAAGGGCCATGGAAAGATAGACTAAAAAATAATTGGAAATTAAATAATCTAATCCTAAAAAATGAATTGGTCAAACAACAAATCATAGAAACAATCAATAACTTCATTCAAGAGAATGACAACAATGAGACAACATACAAAACTTATGGGATGCAGCAAAAGCAGTTCTTAGGGGAAGTTTTATATCTCTAAATGCTTCCATAAATAAAATAGAAAAAGAGGAGATCAAAGAATTGGGCATACAACTAAAAAAACTAGAAAAAGAACAAATTAAAAATCCTCAATTAAACACCTAATTAGAAATGTTGAAAACCAAAGGAAAAATTAAGAAAATTGAAATTAAGAAAACTATTGAACTAATAAATAAAACTAAGAGCTGGTTTTATGAAAAAAACAATAACATAGATAAAACTTTAGTTAATTTAATTTAAAGAAAGAAAGAAAAAAACAAATTACCAGTATCAAAAATGAAAAGGGTGAATTCACCACCAAAGAAGAGGAAATTAAAATAATATTAGGAACTATTTTGCCCAACTGTATACCAATAAATTTGACAATCTTAGTGAAATGGATAAATATCTACAAAAATATAAATTGCCCTGATTAACAGAAGAGAAAGTAAAATACTTAAATAACCCCATCTCAGAAAAAGAAATTGAACAAGCCATTGGTAAACTCACTAGGAAAAAAATCTCAGGTTCAGATGGGTTTACAAGTGAATTCTATCAAATATTTAAAGAACAATTAATTCCAGTACTACATGGACTATTTGGGAAAATAGGTGAAGGATTCTTACCAAATTCTTTTTATGATACAAATATGGTGCTGATACCTAAACCAGGAAGAGTCAAAACAGAGAAAAAAAACTATAGACCAATTTCCTTAATGAATATAAATGCAAAAATTTTAAAGAAAATACTAGCAAATAGATTACAGCAACTTATCACAAGAATAATACACAATGACCAAGTAGGATTTATACCAGGAATGCAGGGCTGGTTCCATATTAGGAAAATTATCAGCATAATTGATCATATCAACACCAAAACTAAAAGAAACCACATGATCATCTCAATATATGCAGAAAAAGCTTTTGACAAAATATAACCCCCATTCCTTTTAAAAACACTAGAGAGCATAGGAATAAATGGAATCTTCCTTAAAATAATAAATAGCATCTACCTAAAACCTTCAGCAAGCATCATATGTAATAGGGACAAGCTAGAAGCATTTTCAATAAGATCGGGGGTGAAACAAGGATGTCCATTACCATCACTGTTATTCAAAATCATACTGGAAACGTTAGCTTTAGCAATAGAAGAAGAAAAAGACATTGACGGTATTAGAATAGGCAAAGAAGAAACAAAGCTATCACTCTTTGCAGATGTTATGAAGATGTACTTAGAGAATCCTAGAGAATCAAGTAAAAAACTCCTTGAAATAATAAAAAAAAAATTAGCAAAGTTTCAGGGTATAAAATAAAACCACATAAATCATTGACATTTCTATATATTACCATCAAAGCCCAATAGCAAGAGATAGAAGGAGAAATTCCATTTAAAGTTACTGTAGACATTATAAAATATTTAGGAGTCCACCTACCGAAACAAACCCAGGAACTATAGGAACACAAATACAAGACACTTTTCACACAAATAAAGTCAGATCTAAATAATTGGAAAAACATCAATTACACATAAGTAGGCTAAGCTAATGTAATAAAAATGAAAATTCTACCTAAGTTAATTTACTTCTTCATTGCCATACCGATCAAACTACCAAAAAATATTTTATAGAGTTGGAAAAAATAACACGATTCATTTGGAAGAACAAAAGGTCCAGAATACCAATTGAACTAATGAAAAGAAATGCAGGGGAAGGTAGCTTAGCCATTCCAGATCTTAAATTGTCTTATAAAGCAGCAATCATCAAAACTGCTTGGTACTGGCTAAGAAATAGAGTGGTGGATCAGTGGAATAAATAAATATGCAAGACACAGTAGTCAATGACTATAGTAATCTATTATTTGATAAACCCAAAGACCCCAGCTTCTGGGATAAGAACCCACTCTTTGAAAAAAAAACTGCTGGGAAAACTGCAAAAGAGTGTGGCAGAAACTAGGCATAGATCAAAATTTCACATGATATGACAAAATAAAGTAAAAATTGGTTCATGATTTAGATATAGAGGCTGATACTGTAAGCAAACTGGGAGAGCAAGGAATAGTTTACCTGTCAGATTTATGGAGAGCAGAAGAGCTCATGACCAAACAGGAGATAGAGAACATTACAAAAAGCAAAATGGATAATTTTGATTACACTAAATTGAAAAGTTTTTGCACAATCAAAGTCAATGCAACCAAGATTAGAAGGAAAGTAGAAAATTGGGAATTTTTACAACCAGTCTCTCTAATAAGGGCCTCATTTCTAAAATACACAGAGAAATAAGTCAAATTCATAAGAATACAAATCATTCCCCAATTGATAAATGGTCAAAGGATATGACCAGACAGTTCTCAGATGAAGAAATTTAAGTCATCTATAGTCATATGAAAAAATGTTCTAAATCACTATTGATTAGAGAAATGCAAATCAAAACAACTCTGAAGTACCATATCATACTTATCAGATTGGCCAACATGACAAAACAGGAAAATGATGAATGTTGGAGAAGATGTGGGAAAATTGCAACACTAATGCATTGTTGGTGGAGAGCAATTTGGAACTATCTCCAAAGGGCTATAAAAATATACATACCCTTTGACCCAACAATAGCACTTCTAGGGCTATATTCAGAGAGATCATACAAATGTATGTATGTACAAAAATATTTATAGCAGCTCTTTTTATGGTGGCAAAGAATTGGAAATTGAGAGGATGCCCATCAACTGGGGAATGGTTGAACAAGTTGTGGTATATGAATGTAATGGCATACTATTGTGGTATAAGAAATGATGAACAGGCTGACTTCAGAAAAACCTGGAAAGGCTTTTATGGGCTGATACTGAGTGAAGTGAGCAGAACCAGGAGAATGTTGTACACAGTAACAGCCACATCATGTGATGACCAATATTGATAGACTTAACCCTTCTCAGCAATACAAGGATCTAAGACATCTCCAAAGGCCTCATGATGGAAAGTGCTAGCCACAAAGAAGAAAGAAATATGGAGTTTGAATGCAGATCAAAAAATACTATTTGCTATTTTTTTCTTCTATTCTGTTTTGTTTCCTCTTTCTGGTGGTTCCTTCTGTTGGTTCTAATTCTTCCTTATAACATCACTAATATGGAAATATGTTTAATAGGAATGTATATGTATAGCCTATATGAGATTGCATGCCACTTTGGGGAGGGAGGTGGGGAAGGAAGGGGAGAAAAATTTAAAACTCAAAAGCTTATGGAAGTGATTATTGATAATTCAAAATAAATTAAGTTTTTTTAAATTGTGCCTTATGGATTTCAGAAAAAACCTGGAAAGACTTATATGAACTGATTCTGCTGAGTGAAATGAGCAGAACCAGAAGAACATTGTACACATTAACAACAAAATTGTATGATGATCAACTATGATTGACCTAGCTCTTCACAGCAATACAATGATCTAAGACTATTCGAAAAGACTCATGATGGAAAATGTTATCCACATCCAGAGAAAGAACTATGAAGTCTGAATTCAGATCAAAGTATACTATTTTCACTTTTGTCTTTGGGTTTTTGTTTTTGCTTTTTTCGTGGTTTTCCCCTTTGTTCTGATTCTTCTTTCACAATATGACTAATGTGGAAATAAGCTTAACATGATTATACATGTATAACCTATATCAGATTGCTTGCTGTTTTGGTGAGGGGAGAATTTGAAAGTTAAAATCTTATAAAAATGAATGTTGAAAACTATCTTTACATGTAAATTGGAAAAATACTATTTACCAAATTAAAAAAAGAAACATTAAAAATATGTTGTGCCTTATATAGCTCACCAATACTTTTCAAAAGATTAGCTCTTATTGAGAGTGTCCATATTTTCTTTAAAATCTTTTTTCTCCATTTACTACTGCCAAAAAAAAAGTGAGTTCTTGGACCTGGCTCAATTTCAGTCCATTCTGACCTTAGATATAGCAGTATAGCAATGTTGTCTGCAGGCTTAGTTGTTGGAATAATTGTTTTGTTAAAGTTGGGAAATGAAGTGAAGGAAAGTTCATGATTTATTGATCTGTTTTTGTACCTGGTTAAAAGCCAGCAATCTTGTACTAATTCTCTATGCAGATATTGATTATCAGGCAAAGAGACTCAGAGAAGGGGCAATTGGATATTGTAAAAATTGGCTGAAACCCTTGCTTGATAAGAGTCATATATATGTGAATATATAATTTATATATGTATATACATATATATATTTTCTAATTAAACCCAGAACATATTTATATATGATATTTTTAAAGAAATGGTTAAATAATTGAAACTAAGCAAGAAAGGGCTATTTTGCATTAGAATTCAGAGGGGATCAAAAGCACTATTGGAGAAATCATAGAATCAGAAGTCTCATCCAGGTCTTCTTGAATATCATTTCTTTTCTGCTTTTATTCTTTTATAATCCACATGCATAATCCTCACCTCATTTTTTCAGGATTTTATAAAACTGCTTGAACCCCATCATGAATGAATATAACTACAGGAATGCAAAACTATTAAAGATTACCTCTACATTTTCTATGTATCAAATCTTTCTTACATCAGTCTCCAAATATCAATCTTAAAGATACTGCAAATTCCACCTCTCAGTGAACAGGAGTGGGAGCAGGCAGAGAGTAGGAATAATGATTATGAACATTTTTTGCCTGAATAAAAATTCAGACATCTTCTGGAACAAGTTTCAGAGTGCATCCAAAATCAATGGCATAGTTGGCACTAGAATCCTGGTCCCTTTATATTTTTTCTGAATACTTTGATCTGCCTGTTACTTCTCTCAATCATAAACTGTCCAGTTTAAAAAAAAAGTCACAAATCATTGTACATTGTTACTACTATCTAAATCTTTGTTTCTGATTACAAATACTTGATATTCCTATGACACAGCATCTCAACAAAGAATTGAGCAGCTGTATAACATTTCTGAGGATTGTAGACAGCACAAAGTGACTCAAGAGTTTGAAATATCTGCATTTAGATAATATTGTCTCTATTTTTTTAAGTAAACAAGAAACGTCTCCACAGTTGAAAATCATAGAAACTAATATTGGTTCTTCCTGATTAAGTACTAGTACAAGGTTATATAATGCTTTGACAAAGTATTTTTTTTTCCTCCAATACTGAGGAAATGAAAATTTGTCATTTTAATTTTCAAAAAAGGGAGATGGGAGTAAATTAAAGACTCTAGATGGCAATATGGAGGAAAGAAGATAATTTTATAGATGTCTTCAAATATAGGATTGACTGTCATGTGAAAGAGGAACTCTTTATTCTCTTACTCTAGAATTGCAGAAATAAGACAAACAAGCAAATAATGGGATAAACATTTTCACTGGTTGTCTGCCGTGAGTGAAACACTCTCCCTGCTCATTTTTGTCTCCTGGTTTCTCTGGTTTCCTTCAAGTCTCAGCTAAAATTCTACCTTACACAAACTTTTTTTATAGTCTTCCTTGTTCTTAATGCCTTCCCTTTCAGGTTATCTCCATTCCCCTCTCTATATCCTCTTTGTACATTGTTATTTTATGTTGTTTCACTCATTAGAGTGTGAGCACCCTAAGAGTAGAGACTGTTTTGTTTTTATTTGTGGTTTGTTTTGTGCCCTTTTTTATTACTAGGGTTTAGCACAGTGTACAACACACAATAGGTGCTTACTAAATACTAGTTGAGACTACTGCTAGTTGAGACTAATGCTAGGTGACTACTTGTGAGGAAGAATGGAGAAGGTGCTGTTCATTAGGAAGCAGGTTGGACTCGGTCATCTCTAAGGTTATACAAGATTACATATAAGGTTATATTCTATTTTTTTTGAAGTTATCATTTGGTCATTATTATTGACAATTATTTAGCATTGACAAATGCTGGAAGTTTTATTTTTGGTAATTATGACAGTGCCTGGCATAGTGAGAGGTAAATACATTTTTATTGACCAATTATTATTATATAAATATATTGGTGATTTCTATATTTATCTCTTCAATTTTTCTTATTAAATCTTGAACTTCTTGAGATAATATCTCATCTTTCATCTACCATCCTTGTATTATATACATATGTGTGTGTGTATATATATGTATATATATATATACTCATATATATGCGTATACTAATAATACATAATAAATACAGTTTGCGTCCTTATCTGAGGCAGATATGACAGAGACTATGCTTATTTTGAAAGGGAGACTACCAGGCAAATTTTATTGATTTTGTAGTGATTGTGATGGTAGTTGGCGAGACTAAATTGCACCTAAACTGGATTGTATTGCTATATAGACACACATATACACAAAATTTTGATTGAATTTTTCACTTTTCCACTTGTTTTCTTTCCATGCAAACTAAGTGAATTTTTTTACCAAACCAATGATGTAATTAAAAGAAATAACTACCTGAGTAAAATATACTTTTTGCCCAAAATTAACACAACTGTTATTCAACATCATCCTAGAAATGTTAGTTTAGCAATAACACAAGAAAAAGACAATGAAGGTATTAGAATAGGCAAAGAAGTAACAAAGCTATCACTCTTTGCAGATGACATGATGTTATACTTAGGGAATCCCAGAGAATCAAGTAAAAAAGTACTTGAAATAATAAACAACTTTAGCAAAGTTGCAGGCTATAAAAGAAAACCACAAAAATCATTGGCATTTCTATATATTACCAACAAAGCCCAAAAGCAAGAGATAGAAAGAGAAATTCCATTTAAACTCACTGTAGACATTATAAAATATTTAGGTGTCTACCTACTGAAACAAACCCAGGAACTCTGTGAACACAATTATAAAATACTTTTCATGCAAATAAAGTCAGATCTAAATAATTGGAAAAACATCAATTGCTCATGGGTAGGCTGAGCTAATATAATAAAAATGACAATTCTACCTAAGCTAATTTACTTATTCAGTGCCATACCAATCAAACTACCAAAAATTTATTTTATAGAGGTAGAAAAAATAATAACATGACTCATTTGGAAGAACAAAAGGTCCAGAATATGAAGAGAACTAATGAAAAGAAGTACAGGGGAAGGTGGCCTAGTCATTCCAGATCTTAAATTGTATTATAAAGCAGCAATCATCAAAACTGCTTGGTACTGGCTAAGAAATAGAGTGGTGGATCAGTGGAATAGGTTAAGTATACAAGACACAGTAGTCAATGACTATAGTAATCTATTATTTGATAAACCCAAAGACCCCAGCTTCTTGGATAAGAACCCACTCTTTGAAAAAAACTGCTGGGAAAACTGGAAAAGAGTATAGTAGAAACTAGGCATAGACCAAAATCTCACACCATATACCAAAATAAAGTCAAAATTGGTTCATGATTTAGATATAAAGGCTGATACTATGAGCAAACTGAGAGAGCAAGGAATAGTTTGCCTGTCAGATCTATGGAGAACAGAAGAATTCATGACCAAACAGGAGATAGAGAACATTAAGAAAAGCAAAATAGATAATTTTGATTACATTAAATTGAAAAGTTTTTGCACAAACAAAACCAATGCAACTAAGATTAGAAGGAAGGTAGAAAATTGGGAAAGAATTTTTACAACCTGTCTCTCTGATAAGGGCCTCATTTCTAAAATATATAGAGAATTAAGATAAATTTATAAGAATACAAGTCATTCCCCAATTGATAAATGGTCAAAGGACATGACCAGACAGTTCTCAGATGAAGAAATTAAAGCCATCTAGAGTCATATGAAAAAATGCTCTAAATCACTATTGATTTGAGAAATGCAAATCAAAACAACTCTGAGGTACGACATCACACCTATCAGGTTGGCCAACATGTCAAAATAGGAAAATGATAAATGTTGGAGAAGATGTGGGAAAATGGGAACACTAATGCTTTGTTGGTGGAGTTGTGAAATGATCCAACCATTTTGGAGAGCAATTTGGAACTATGCCCAACGGGTTATAAAAATGTGCATGCCCTTTGACCCAGCAATAGCACTTCTAGGGCTATATCCCAAAGAGATCACACAAATGGCAAAAGGACCTACATGTACAAAAATATTCACAGCAGCTCTTTTTGTGGTGGCAAAGAATTGGAAATTGAGAGGATGCCCATCAATTGGGGAATGGTTGAGCAGGTTTTGGTATATGAATGTGATGGAATACTCTTGTCCTATAAGAAGTGGTGAACAGGCTGACTTCAGAAAAACCTGGAAAGTCTTATATGGTCTGATGCTGAGTGAAGTAAGCAGAACCAAGAGAATGTTGTACACAATAACAGCCACTCTGTGTGATGACTAATATTGATAAACTTAACCCTTCTCAGCAATACAAGGATCTAAGACATCTCCAAAGGCCTTGTGATGTAAAATGCTATCCACATCCAAAGAAAGTGCTATGGAAGTTGAATTGCTATTTTTTCTTCTCTTCTGTTGAGTTTTGTTTCTTCTTTCTGATGGTTCCTCCTATTGGTTTTAATTTTTACTTATTAGAGAATCCTAGAGAATCAAGTAAAAAAGTACTTTAAATAATAAACAACTTTAGCAAAGTTGCAGGTTATAAAATAAAACCACAAAAATCATTGGCTTTTCTATATATTACCAACAATCATCACTAATGTGAAAATATGTTTAATATGAATGTAAATGTATAGCTTATATCAGATTGTGCACCATCTTGGGGATGGTGGTGGGGAGAAAGGGGGAGAAAAATTTTAAACTCAAAAGCATATGGAAGTGATTATTGATAAATCAAAATAAATTAATAAAAAAAGAATAAAATGCAAAACACACACATACATACACAAAAAGTAATAGATAACTTCTAAGATGTCTTCTACCTAGGTAATGTAATAGAGTGCTGAATGGGGAATGAAGAAAACCTGAGTTCAAAACTTACTCAAGTTCTCAGTTGGGGGTCCCTGGGAAAGTTGTTTTATCTCTCTCAGTCTCAGATTCATCATCTGTAAAATGTAGATACCATTATCTACATCATCATCATCATCCTTACTTTAAGTGACATTAGGTAGTATGAAGAAGATGATATATAGGGAATATAAGAGATTGGCAAAGAGGAAATAGAACTTCCATTTACTTTTGTGAGCATTGTCTTTTCATTTTATTTTTTTTCTACTTTTCTCTTCCCTCTATCAATCTTCCCTGGTTACCTCTGGAAAGGTTGCAGGATCGGATTCCTTTAATGTGTAAGGTTGCCCAGTACCTACCTCTATATGTCAATATCACAAACTCCATCTAAGCCAGAAGCCTGGAAGTAAGTTTAGTTGGTTATGTCTCTCCCTAATGTCTTCTTTGATATAATGCATAAAATGGAGCCCCTTTTATTTATTACAGATGATGATTCCTTGGATTTCTACAGTAAAAGAAAACCTTGTGAAACCTCATTCTGTTTCACTGAATATTTCTTGAATGTGAGGTTACTGAAGGCCAATCTGCAAATACAAAATTTCTGTAATCTCATTTTTTAAATGAAGAAGCAGAAAGACAATCTTTTCAAAAATAGGACAATAATCATTTTAATTCATACAGAATTAATGGCTAAAGACCAGAGGCAAATTAAAACAAATAGGAAGAGAAAATAGTACATGTGGGTAATATGACTAGTGTTACGTTGCTATAATAACCACAACTTTTGACTTTAATAACTTTGATATGATTAAATTCTCAATTTTAACATTATAGTGAGCCACGTTCCCAATTATCATGTTTCCCTGCATATCCCATTCTTTCTTCTTGTTGTTATCATTAGCACAATTTCCTGATTAACACATTTGTTTCACTTTTGTTTCCTTACAAAACTTACTAACAAGGTTTCAAGATAATGACTTTTTAGTAAGCATTTGACTTCCCTTGCTTTAAAAAAGGAACATATACTAAAAGACAATGCAGAAAGTCTTTAGTATTGCTGATCTGGAAGTCATTCAGATAATTATCTGCACGGTTTCAATTGCCCATGCTCACAATTCACTCTAGGCAGTTAACATTATTGAAAATGCTAAGCCAATTCTGTTCAAATCTGCCTTAATATTGCTTTTCCTATAATAATTAAAATCAATTTGCACAAAGCTCTTCCTCAATTACTTGTTCCAACATAAGTGAATAACCAAAAGGATAATACCAAATAATAGATAATCTCAAAATAATTTAAATTTCATTTAGAGTATTATTTATTATTTGTATAATTGTGATTATTATTAAGATTATTAAATATTTTAGGGTATCATATATAAATCAAATATATAGCATATCTTTCATAATTTGGTATTTATCAATCTTTTTTGCTTTATTTCATGAATATACATTATCACTGTAACTGACATTTATTTAACTCTTTAAATGTCACAAAGTATTTTATATAAATTATGTGAATGACCTTCATATCAACATGCTGAAAGGTAAATACCATGGGCACTATTTTTCTCCCATTTTGCAGATGAGGAAAATGGAGTTCAGAAAAGTTAACGACCTTTTCTATAACCATACAGCTAATATATCTCGATGCTTGAATTTGATCCCAGATCTTCTTGATTTTCAAGTATAGCAGTTTATTCATTATGCCATTATTCATTATGCCAAGTTTTCTGAAAATTGGTTTAATGATTTTTAAGTGTCAATAATGTATACATATAGATAACAAAAATATTGACTATTAGTAAAAAAAAATATTTCACTATCATTCTTCTGATTCATGAAGGAAGGTTTCTGCTTAGAAAGGTCACACTGCATTTGGCACTCATCCAAGAGGAATTTAAGTAAAGTACTCGCTTTGAAGTAAGAGAAACAATTTAGTTCCTGGGAATACTTTCTTATGCCAGTTACACAGCATTCAGAATCTTCAGTATACTTTTGTTGTTGTTGTTGTAAGTCCTGAAATTATAGTTGAAAGAGAGCATTTATGTCTTCAGTTAAATATCCATATGCCATATCTAGCCAAATATAACAACTCAAGATTTTTGCAGTATCTGAATTACTAGCATAAAATCTAAATCATAAACATCAAAATTATTAATGTATTTGATTTATTTTTAGTGTGCCTGTTGCTCCAAGCATCTAAGGCAAACTGGATTAAGTACAAGTCTTTTTTTTTTTACATGTAAAATTTTTCTCAAAGTGAGAACAACAAGGTTCCTTATTAGTTAATGTCAAATCTGAAGCATAGGCCTGGTGCCTTGGTTGTCATCAAAGTAGATCTCTCTTAGCTTACAAGGGAGGTAGGAAATTTAGGGTAAACAGGGAGGATCAAAAAAAATCCCTCATTAAAAACATTCTGCTCAGGTTTTGGTTTGGATTGATTATTGTTGACATTAATTAAAATATATCCATTTTTACTTAAACAATATGTCATATTTGATTTGGAAAAGATTGAATAGTTTATTTAAACTAACTCCCACTGAAAGCATGAATCACTTATAAAACATCTCTAACAAATGGCCTCCCGTCCTCATCTTTCCTTAAAGATTTCTAATCACCAAAAGAACTCTGCCTCCTGAAGATGCCTGTGAAAGCTCTGGTTTTAGGAAGTTTTACCTTATATTGAAACTAAATTTGCTTCTCTACAACTACAACATGCTCTCCTATTTCTGCTTCCTGACATTAAATGAAGTAAACCCAATTTCTTTTCAATATGGCAAGCCATCAAATACACACAATAAATTATTATCCTCCTCACTTCTTTCCCTGCTACCACACATTCCCCCTAAGTTTTCCTTTCTTAAGGTTAAACATCCTTAGTTGTTTCAATAAGTCTTTTTATGGCATAGTTCTCAGTCCTCTTATCATCCTGGTTGCCATATTCTCAATATGCTCCATTTTGCCAATGCCCTTCCAAAATACATTTCCTGAATGTGAACACAAAATTCTAGATGTAGTTTGCTAAGGCAAAGTGGAGCAGGATTATAAACTCTTCTATAAATTCCTTCAGAATAAAAACCTTTGCTATGTTTCCTGTTTTCTTAGACATTACTACCTTTTTTGAATTCTATGTCATATTGGCCTATCTGCATCCCCTCCATATTCCATTTCAATAGCTTTTACACTGACTGTCTCCCATACTAAAATATACTCCTTTGCCATCTTCACATCTTGGAGTCCCTCATTTCCTTCAAGATTCAGCTCATGATATCTTCAAAATGAAGCCTTTCCTGGACTCCTTGAACCTTCTCCATCCCCTCCATCACTGATCTACTAGTTCACTCCCTCCAAGGATATGCAGGAGCCAATTTGAACCAGGTCAAGAGAGCTGTTACATTTTCCATGTAAGCATTTTTTCCTCAGATATGAGGAAATGCTACCAATCAGGGCTCAATTTATTATTTTGTTGAGTATCTAGAATTAAGAAAATAATGGAGAAAAAGAATAATTCAGATTAAACTTAAAAATATGTTGTACTTTTTATTGTTTTTGTTGTGATCTAGTTGTTAAACATTTACCAGCATGTCCCTTATTCCTTCAAAGAAACTACTTTTATTCACTCTGTACATGCTGTGTGTATATTATACATATACACATTACATTCTGAGCTCCTTGAGGGCAGGGACTGTCTCACTTTTGATTTTGTATCCCTAACACTTAATAAAATGTCTACCATATAATAAGCACTTATCAATTAAGTAGTGATTGATTAGTACTGGGCATTATACTCTGTTAAAGACATGTAAAATCAAAAGACAACAGTCTCTCTTTGCAACCAAATTTCTTGGCAGACTCATTTTAAACAGGAATCTAATAAAACTTAATTTTTTCCCACAAGAATTATTTTCAGTGTGATAGAATAGCAAAAACAGTGGATTTGGAATTAGAGCACTAGGATAAAAAATTCAAACTACATTACTTATTACCTACGTGATTATGGACAAGTCATTTGAAGCACTGTAGGCTTGTTTCCCTACTTGTAAAATCAGAGTGGTGGACTAGATGCTGTCTAAAGTTCATTCCAGCTCAAATCTCATGTCCTAAGTTCTGTATCTCCCAGATCCTGTAATTGTGTAGTTGATTCATTTTGCTTCTAAATATAGGACATAATAGCCTCTGGGAAAGGGATAGGGATAGGGATAGGGACTGGAATTGTGATTTCATTACAATAGGGAACTCACAGATAAGGAAATTCCCTTTATCAATGCAGGTCAGCACCTCTGGAATTTAATCCTCTCAAAGTGTTGCCTGGGGAACTGAGAGATTTAATGACTTGCCAAGGTTCACAAAGCCAAGATGTATAAGGAGTGAACATGAACATAAGTCTTGCTGCCTTTGAGGCCAGCTCTTTATCCACTATACAACAATGTCTTAGGACATGACTTTTACCACAATTAAATTTCATCTTGGATCTTGATTCTATCACCCAGCATCTTAGGTCTCCCTCCCAATTTCATTTCATTTGTAAATTTGATAGGTCCGAGTCATTTACCAAGTCATTGATAAAAGTTAGAAAAATATAAGGCCAATCCATCTATCCCTCTCTCAGGTCCAGTGAGGTTTGGATAAAGAATATAGAGCAAACATTCAGTTTTAAAAATAAAATAAAAAAACATGGAGACTTCTGCTTCCAGGAGCCAAGATGGCAGAGTAAAAAGGTAGTCGCTCTCACCCTCCCCTATCAACCTCTGAAAAGCCAGAAAATATCACCCCAGAAAAAACCCTGGAACAGCTGAACCAAAAGGAAGAAGGGGTACAGCAGTGCAGTAGCCCAGGTGGCTAGAGGGATTAATGGGAAAGGCCCCTCTTACCCTGGGGGAAGGGAGCAGTACAAAACAGGAGTCACCCAGCCAGCTAGTGGAAAGACCCATGTTAGCACACCAGGAGGAGATTCTGGTGCCTCAGCATTCTACAGCAAATGGGTCTCCCAGGGCCTCAGCAAAAATAAGGGAAGCATCACTACAAAGGGCCCCAGGAGGATAAGCACCTGGCAGCATTCCTCTAAAAAGAAAGGAGCTGAAGAAAGCAACCTAGAGGTGTCAAAAAGTTCCAGCCTTGTTGATTCCAGGCCAACACCAGGTAAGCTGTCAGAACCCTACAGCCTCCAACTGCCAACCAGAAGGAGATCCCAAAGCCCAGGTGGTCAAGCAGGCAAATGCCAACAGCTGTACCTCCTAGTGCCTCAGTGAGGGTGGGATAACTGGTGGAAACCAGCTCAGAAAACCACCAGGTGCCTTGGAATTCTGTAGCAAAGAAGTCTCCCAGTGCCTCAATAGAGATGAGGGAGGCAGCACTGCAAGGGGCCCCAGGCAGATAAACACCTGGCAACACTTATCTAAAAGGAGCTAAACAAAGCAAAAGGAAAGGAAAAGCAGGCAACCTAGATTTGCCTGAAAGTCCCAGCCTTGCTGATTCCAGCCCAACACCAGATAAGCTGCCAGAACCCTACAGCCTCCAATTGCCAACATAAGAGGCCCCAGCACACAAAGCCAGTGACCAAGACCTAGGCTCCTAACACAAGAAGCTTGGGTCAGTGCCCTCTACTCCCCAGCAGGAGAACTTAATCTCTTTAAAGGCCAGGGAATAAAAAAACACCATGAGTAAAAAGAAACCTATGATATAGATTCATATTGTGAGAAGAGTGAAGATCAAGACAGAAATTCTGAAGAGGACAACACTGTCATCAAACCCACATCTGCAACATCAAAAGGGAATATGAACTGGTCTGAAGCCCAAAAAGCCTTCTTAGAAGAACTCAAGAAGCCTTCTTAGAAGAACTCAAGAAGCCTTCTTAGAAGAACTCAAGAAGGATTTTAAAAGTCAAATGACAGAGGTAGATGAGTCCTTTAAAGGTACAATTGGCCAATTGGGAAAAAAGTACACTGAAGAAAACAAGTCCCTAAAACACACAATTGGCCAATTGGAAAAAAAGTACAATGAAGAAAATAAATCCCTTAAAAATACAATTGACCAATTGGAGAAGAAAGTACAAAATCTAATGGAAAAAAACAATATGTTAAAAATTAGAATTGAACAAATGGAAACTAATGACTCTATGAGAGAGCAAGAATCAGTCAAAAAGAAACAAAAAAATAAAAAAAAGATGAAAATGTAAAATACCTCACAACTGACCTGGAAAATCAATCCAGGAGAGACAATTTAAAAATTATTGGCCTACCTGAAAATCATGATGAAAAAAAAGAGCCTGTATCCTTCAGGAAATCATAAAGGAAAATTGCCCTGAAGTCCTAGAACCAGAAAACAAAATAACTATAGAAAGAATCCACCGCTCCCCTCCTGAAAGAGATCCCAAATTGAAAATGCCAAGGTGTGAGGGACTGTCTGATGTTGGCAGCTACCAGGTTGGGCGCTGTGGCAAGAGTAGGGTAAGATCTGGGTATTTTGGAAGTCGAGGCAGGGGCTGTGGTAGGCAGAGTCATGGTGAACTGGGATGGGCTGGATACGGAGAAGCCCTGAGGCAGTGGGCAGTGCTATGTGAGATAAGCTGGGTGCAAGGAAGTAGCCGGAGCTTGAGCTCCTGAGGCAAGGGGCGGTGCCACGTGGGAGTGGGATGGCAGAGGACTGAGTTCCCTTTGCTTAGTCCCCTCCCTATATGCAACGACATTCCCCAGATGCCTCTTGTGAGCTTCCTGACTTCCTGAGTCCCTTTGTGCAGCACTGACCCAGACCCCTCCTCCCAGTGTCTGAGTCTGACTTCCTAGGTCATGTACTCTGTCTATGCGCTAATCCCAGATGCCTCCTCCCTGTATCTGGTCCTAGCCTCCTACGTCACTCCCTCCCCCTTGGTGTGCTAAACTCAGACAGCCCCTTCCAGTATCTGACCCTACAATCATTGGCTAGTAAGTGGGCTGGGGAGGACGGGCTAGGTAGGTATTTAGGAACAAGCGTGGTCAGATCACGCGCTCTCTCCTGGCTCCTGCCCTGTTGCTCTGGCCTTGCTGCTTGGGCTTGCTAAGATGGCTTGCTGTGATGGCCTCTGAATAAAGCTCTGGTGTTGGTGCCTCCCGATGGCTTGTCTCTGTGTGTTTATCCGGCTGATTACCGAAGACTCGAGTGTGAGTATGACTCTGGTAGCATGCTCCTTATAGGAGGAGTGGGTATCGGCGTGCGGCCGGCAGAAGGTCAGCGAGCGGCCTGTACACCAAGGAATATAAAAGTTAAATTAAAAAATTACCAGATTAAAGAGAAAATACTGCAAGAAGACAGAAAGAAACAATTCAAATATCATGGAACCACAGTCAGGATTACACAGGACCTTGCAGCCTCTACATTAAAAGACCATAGGGCATGCAACATGATATTCCTTAAGGCAAAGGAGCTTGGAATGCGGCCAAGGATTAACTACCCAGTGAAAATGAGCATAATTTTTCAGGGAAGGAAATGGATATTCAATGAAATAGGGGACTTCCAAATGTTCCTGATAAAAAGACCAGAGCTCGACAAAATATTTGATCTTCAAGTACAAGATTCAAGAGAGACATAAAAAGGTAAATGGGCAGAAAGATACAATATGTTGTTAATAAGGGCAAAATGTTTACATCCCTACAAGCAAAGATGACACTTGCAACTCTTGAGAACTGTATTGTTATTATACCATGTTAAAGGAGTGTACATAAAGGGGGTGGATATAAGTTGATTTTGATGTAATGATAAAAAAAATTTAATCAAGTAGGTTAAATGGATCCAAGTAAGTGGATCAGTCTGAGCTAAGAAAATGTACTGAGAAAGGGGGAGGCAGACAAGGGTAATTTACATTACAGAAAAAGACACAAAAACCTATTGGAGCAGAGGTGAAAAAGGGAGGGGGATGAGCATTGTTTGAACTTTACTGTCATCAGATTTGGCTCAAGAAGGGAATAACATAATCAGGGATAGAAATCTAACTTGTACTATAGGCAGTAGGAGGGAAAAGGGGAAAGAAAAGGGAGGGGGGATAGGAGGGAGGGAAGAAGCAGTAAGGGTAAAGGGGCAGAAAAGGGAAAAGGATAATAGAAGGGAGGTAGGACTGAAGGAGGCCCTGGTCAAAAGCAAAACACTGGTGATGGGGGTGAGGGAGAAAGGAGGAAGAAAAGCATAAACAGGGGTGATAAAAGGATGGAGAAAAAGACAAAGATAGAAATCATAACTGTGAATTTGAATGGGATGAACTCTCCCATAAAATGGAAGAATATAGCAGATTGGATTAAAAACCATAATCTGACAATATGTTGTTTACAGGAAACACATTTGAAAAAGAGTGAAACATACAGGGTAAAGGTAAAAAGCTGGAGCAAAATATATTATGTTTCAACTGAAGTTAAAAAAGCAGGGGTAGCAATCCTGATCTCAGACAAAGTAAAATCAAAAATAGATCTTATCAAAAGAGATAAGGAAGGAAACTACATCCTGCTAAAAGGCACCATAGACAATGAAGTAATATCATTACTAAACATATATACACCAAATGGTATAACATCCAGATTCTTAGAGGAGAAGTGCAGGGAGTTACAGGAAGAAATAGACAGCAAAACTATACTAGTGGGGGACCTCCACCTCCCCCTCTCTGAACTAGATAAATATAACCACAAAATAAACAAGAAAGAAGTTAAGGAGGTGAACAGAACATGAGAAAAGTTGAGTATGATAGACCTGTGGAGAAAACTGAATGGGGATAGAAAGGAATATACTTTTTTCTCGGTGGTACATGGCACATACACAAAAATTGACCATGTACTAGGACATAAAAACCTCACAATCCAATGCAGAAAGGCAGAAATATTTAATGCATTCTTTTCAGATCATGATGCAATAAAAATTATATGTAATAAAGGGCCATGGAAAGAGAGACTAAAAAATAATTGGAAATTAAATAATCTAATCCTAAAAAATGATTGGGTCAAAGAACAAATCATAGAAACAATCAATAATTTCATTCAGGAGAATGACAATAATGAGACAACATACCAAAACCTATGGGATGCAGCAAAAGCAGTTATTAGGGGAAGTTTATATCTCTAAATGCTTACATAAATAAAATAGAAAAAGAGGAGATCAGTGAATTGGGTATACAACTAAAAAAATGAGAAAAAGAACAAATTAAAAATCTTCAATTAAATGCCAAATTAGAAATATTGAAAACCAAAGGAAAAATTAATAAAATTGAAATTAAGAAAACTATTGAACTGATAAATAAAACTAAGAGCTGGTTTTATGAAAAAACCAATAAAATAGATAAACCTTTGGTTAATCTAATTAAAAAAAAAAGAAAGATGAAAACCAAATTACTAGTATCAAGACTGAAAAGGGTGAAACTACCACCAAGGAAGAGGAAATGAAAACAACAATTAGGAATTATTTTGCCCAACTATATGCCAACAAATTTGACAATCTTAGTGAAATGGATATATATTTACAAAAATATAAATTGCCCAGATTAACAGAAGAGGAAGTAAAATATTTAAATAACCCCATCTCAGAAAAAGAAATTGAACAAGTCATTGATGAACTCTCTAGGAAAAAATCTCCAGGGCCAGAGGGATTTACATGGAAATTATATCAGACATTTAAAGAACAATTAATTCCAATACTATATAGACTATTTGGTAAAATATGTAAAGAAGGAATCTTTTCAAATTCTTATTATGATACAAATATGGTGCTGATACCTAACCAGGAAGAGTCAAAATAGAGAAAGAAAATTATAGACCAATTTCTCTTATAAATATAGATGCAAAAATTTTAAACAAAATATTAGCAAATAGATTACAGCAACTTATCACATAAATAATACATGAAGACCAGATAGGATTTATACCAGGAAAGCAGGGCTGGTTCAATATAAGGAAAACTATCAGCATAATCCATCATATCAACACCAAAACTAACAGAAACCATATGATCATCTCAATAGATGCAGAAAAAGCTTTTGACAAAATACAACACCCATTCCTATTAAAAACACTAGAGAGCATAGGTATAAATGGAGTCTTCCTTAAAATAATAAATAGCATCTATCTAAAACCTTCAGCAAGCATAATATGTAATGTGGACAAGCTAGAAGCATTTCCAATAAGATTGGGGGTGAAACAAGGATGTCCATTATCACCTGTTATTCAACATCATACTGGAAATGTTAGCTTTAGCAATAAGAGAAGAAAAAGACATTGAAAGCATTAGAATAGGCAAAGAAGAAACAAAGCTATCACTCTTCGCAGATGACATGATGTTATACTTAGAGAATCCCAGAGAATCAAGTAAAAAAGTACTTGAAATAATAAACAACTTTAGCAAAGTTGCAGGCTATAAAGTAAACCCAAAAAAATCATTGGCATTTCTATATATTACCAACAAAGCCCAACAGCAAGAGATAGAAAGAGAAATTCCATTTAAACTTACTGTAGACATTATAAAATATTTAAGAGTTTACCTCCTGAAACAACTCAATGAAACCTATGAATACAATTACAAAACACTTTTCATGCAAATAAAATCAGATCTAAATAATTGGAAAAACATCAGTTGCTCATGGGTAGGCTGAGCTAACATAATAAAAATGACAATTCTACCTAAGCTAATTCACTTATTCAATGCAATACTGATTCAACCACCAAAAAATTATTTTATAGAGTTAGAAAAAATAATAACGACATTCATTTGGAAGAACAAAAGGTCCAGAATATCAAGAGGACTAATGAAAATAAATGCAGGGGGAAGGTGGCCTAGCCATTCCAGATCTTAAATTGTATTATAAAGCAGCAATCATCAAAACTGCTTGGTACTGGCTAAGAAAAAGAGTGGTGGATCAGTGGAATAGGTTAAGTATGCAAGACACAGTAGTCAATGACTGTAATAATCTATTATTTGATAAACCCAAAGACCCCAGCTTCTTGGATAAGAACCCACTCTTTGAAAAAAACTGCTGGGAAAACTGGAAAAGAGAATGGCAGAAACTAGGCATAGACCAAAATCTCACACCATATACCAAAATAAAGTCAAAATTGGTTCATGATTTAGATATAAAGGCTGATACTATAAGCAAACTGAGAGAGCAAGGAACAATTTACCTGTCAGATCTATGGAGAACAGAAGAATTCATGACCAAACAGGAGATAGAGAACATTATGAAAAGCAAAATAGATAGTTTTGATTACATTGAATTGAAAAGTTTTTGCACAAACAAGCCAATGCAACTAAGGTTAGATGGAAGGTAGAAATCTTTGGAAAGAATTTTTACAACCAGTCTCTCTGATAAGGGCCTCATTTCTAAAATATATAGAGAATTAAGTCAAATTTATAAGAATACAAGCCATTCCCCAATTGATAAGTGGACAAAGGATATGAACAGACAGTTCTCAGATGAAGAAATTAAAGCCATCTAGAGTCATATGAAAAAATGCTCTAAATCACTATTGATTAGAGAAATGCAAATCAAAACAACTCTGAGGTACCACATCACACCTATCAGAATGGCCAACATGACAAAACAGGAAAATGATAAATGTTGGAGAAGATGTGGGAAAATTGGAACACTAATGCATTGTTGGTGGTGTTGTGAAATGATCCAACCATTTTGAAGAGCAATTTGGGACTATGCCCAAAGGGCTATCAAAATGTGCATACCCTTTGACCCAGCAATAGCACTTCTAGGGCTATATCCCAAAGAGATCACACAAATGGGAAAAGGACCTACATGGACAAAAATATTCATGGTAGCTCTTTTTGTGGTGGCAAAGAATTGGAAATTGAGAGGATGCCCATCAATTGGGAAATGGCTGAGCAAGTTGTGGTATATGAATGTGATGGAACATTATTGTGGTATAAGAAATGATGAACAGGCTGACTTCAGAACAACCTGGAAAGACTCGTATGGACTGATGCTGAGTAAAGTGAGCAGAACCAAGAGAACGTTGTACACAATAACAGCCACGTTGTGTGATGACTAATATTGATAAACTTAACCATTCTCAGCAATACAAGGATCTAAGACATCTCCATAGGACTTGTGATGGAAAATGCTATCCACATCCAAAGAAAGAACTATGGAAGCCGAATTGTTAATTTTTTTCTCTTCTGTTGAGTTTTGTTTCCTCTTTCTGATGGTTCCTCCTATTGGTTTTAATTTCCACTTACAACATCACTAATGTAAAAATATGTTAAATATGAATGTAAACATATAGCCTATATCAGATTGTGTGCCATCTTGGGTTGGGTGGTGGGGAGGAAGGAGGAGAAAAATTTGAAATTCAAAAGCATATGTAAGTGATTATTGATAAATCAAGATAAATTAATAAAAAAATTTTAAAAAATTTAAAAAATTATCTTTTTTACAAACCTTTTTTTATTAGCTAACATCATTTCATTGCCTACTGTGATAGTTTTCACCTGCAATTTCTCAGATCACTCTTCACCTCTCTAGATTGGGAGGAGCTGTTTATTTTATTTTCTTTGGACTTTTTTACATGTGGGAAAATGGGGATAAAAAAGTAGCTAGCATTCATCAGCACATGGTTAGATATCACATAAGCAAACTAGCTAATCATCAAAGTTTTTTTATTGTCTCAGACAAATTATCCCTGCTGGCTTCAGATAATGGACAAAAGGCAAAGCTTAGAGTCTCTTCTGCCTTATAGATTCAGAGATGGATGGAGTGACCAAAAATATTTTTGTTATTAAGGAATTGTTTCCCCTAAGTGTATTCATAATGAAATGACCCTTGTCTGTAAAGCTCAATGTGAACCAAGGTGAATGCTGAAACTCCAAAATAATTATTATATAATAAAATCAGACAGAAAGCAGTTTTTTTGAGCAAAACACCGCACTAAGAGCTTTGGCAAGGGCAATAAAATTTAGGCCAATTGGTGTCAAAATGCTTACTACTTTTTATAGCCACTGGCTATGGATACTTTAGCTGAAGGAATTCTTCATGATGAATGAATGAAGAAATGAATGAATGAGAAAAGCATTTGTTAAGCTCTTGCTATGTGCAAAGCACTTTACTATTCAGTAGGAATCCAAAAAAAAAAAAAAAGAAAGAAAGGAAGGTAGGCCCTGCTCTCCAGGAGCTCATATTCCATTAGGGAGACACAACAAATGGGATTTTTTTTTAGTTCTAAATCAGATAGAAAGGTCCCATGGTCTTTAGGGAACAGTAGCAAACTAGATACTAACACTTCTTCTTTCATGTCATTTTCAATAATGAAATAACAGTTTCTATCATTGAACTATGTGATAGTACAAAGGACTTTTTTTTGGCAAGAACTTTTTCTTCTGAATCTAAAGTATCAATAGTATCCATAGGTAGCATGTCTACTGGATTGCTTCCCAGGATAATGGCTGCAGCCACCAGATTGCAAACATTTCTATTCCCAAGGTTCCTGGATCCATAGTAATGGGATCTTTTATTGAGGGTCTGAGGGTAGACGATAGTCGAGGTAGTAGTAGTGGTTTGACCTGTCTGCTACTTGTTGTTTTTTTCTGTTCCCCAGTATCCCTTACTGCCTCAACCACTGACCTGTCAGTCCTGTGGGTAGCACTTGGTGTGGATAGGTTTCTTTCTTCTTGATCCACTTTTATTTTTTTTTCCTTCATTTTTTCACAAAATTATACCAGCTAATGGGTGGCCACAGAACATGGCTGGCCAGAGAGGACTATGACCAAAACTATTAGTGAAGCTGATATGGAAGGGTCTAAAAGATACAGCAAGACTGAGTGAGGGGTATTAAAATTGCAAGTCAGTGGGCAAGATCCAAAGGTCTCTTTATTGTTCTTGAAATCAATCATCAAGAATGGTGATAATAAGTAGAAAACTCTATCAAGAACCCTGAATATAAGACTGCCTTTTTCATGTTGACTGTTCATCACCTTACTAGGAAAAAGAATGAAGAATGTGAGATAATTGGGAGGAAAGGTTGAGGAGTCTCAGTAACTAAAAGGCTCATCAAGGTTTATGGGGAAGCAGTAGAAAATGGAAAACATCTGCTAAGGGTCCTTGTAGCACTCAGCTTTTGCAGGTTTCTTAAAGGATAAACAAATCTTGTCTTTTTCTGGAATATGGATTTATCACCCAGTGGTAGTATTCTGCTATGAAAGTTCACTTGGTTTCTTTAGCCACCAAAACAAATGAATAAGGTCCTTGACCTCACCCTAACTAGTGATAGGAGACAAAACTGAGGAAGAGATTCAGTATAGGACAATACTTAGTAGAGTCAAAGACATAATATTTAAGGAGATGTGCTAGGTGAAGCCATCAGGGATATGTTTGGTACAGATGAAAAAGTGCTAAACTTGGAGCCACTAGATTAAAATTCCTCTGATAATGCCACTCACTATCCCCTTTGTGGCCTTGAGCAAGTCACTTTCTTGGATTCAGTTTTCTCATTTATTAAATGAGAGGATTAGACTCAATGACCCTTAAGGACATTTCTCACTCTATAATATCTATAATATATGAGGAGCAGAAGTATGCCATTCTGTCCTTATTATCAGGAAGTACAAGAGATAATTCCTGAGGCCTTTAAATTCTGACCTTGTAAAGGGAGAGAGTTTTGAAAACCTAGGAAAAAAGCAAAACAAAACAAAAACATCCCAGGTTATATCTGGAATAAATCTTTTTTTTCACCATGCCTCAGCATCTTTCTCACTCTGGAAGATCTTTCTTCCCCTATGGCTTCTTCTTCCAGTTGATCAATTCTCCTAGAATCTCAAGTTAAAGAAAGATCCTGTTCCAGTCTTGGTTACTGGGTTCCAGGTTCATCTTTGTTTTTCCTTTTATTTCTTTACATTCCTCCCTACCATGATATCTACCTCCCCAACCTTTCAGCTTCTTTGAATACATTTTTTCTCCCTATTATGTCAGCTCCTTGAGAGTGAGGACTATCTTTCTTGTTTGTAATTCTAGTCCCAGTGTTCAATACAGTGCCTGACACAAAGTGTTTAATAAATATTTGTTGACTTGACTAGCTGTAAAAGTACCTGATGTTATGAAAGTGAACTGAAGAATCCTGATTCCTTAACTTTTTTTTTAATTCTTTTGCCATCCTATCTTGTTGTTGTTGTTATTGTTGAGTCATTTTTCAGTCACGTGTGACTCTTTATGATCCCATTTGGGGTTTTCTTGGCAAAGGTACTGGAGTGGTTTGCCATTTCCTTCTCCAGCTCATTTTACAGATTAGGAAACTGAAGCAAACAGTTAAGTGACTTACCCAGGGTCACACTGCTAGTAAGTGTCTGAGGCCAGATTTGAACTCAAGTCCTCCTGATTCCAGGCCTGGCACTCTATCCCCTGCACCCCCTGTCTTACTCTAAAACTCTTCATCTACCTTGTGCTTGTCAGTAAGAAAGAGAAAACAAAAAGGTCAAAAAATGTGAAGCATTATTAATCATTTGGGATATTAAAATACTATATATTTGCTTCATCTTCCCTAGAATGTTAATTTTGTAGATAGGAATAGTGTTCTTTGAAGTACATAGACCTGTTATAAGGCATGAATGTGAGGACATTTGATATGTATTCTTATCCTGCTTCTATTCCCCCTTGACTTCAAGCAAGTTTCTCAATCTTCTAGTTAATCTGTCTATATGAGAATGGAATAATAATGTATATTTTAAGCACTACCTATTCAATCCAATACTGTGAATATTTTCAAAAGGGTCTTGACAGATTAGAAAGCAACCAAGAATGATAAGGAGTCTCAACCCATTTCTTTCACTCAAGTAACAATTAAATGAATTAGGGATTCTTACTGTGGAGAGAAAGTTAAAGCTTCATTCAATTATTTGAAGGGTTGTCATGCAAGAGAAGATGTCAATTTATTAAGTGCTTACTATGTAAAAGACATTGTACTTGCTGTTTGGGGTAAAAATGCAAAACAGAAAACAATACCTGCCTTCAATGAGTTTACAATCTACTAAGTGCATGGGGAGATGAGAAGATACAGCATGTGAACAGATATAGATAGATAGATAGATAGATAGATAGATAGATAGATAGATAGATAGATAGATAGAGATAGCTATAGATATATAATACATATTATATAATGTGTTGATGAATTGATGAAAATGGAGAAAAACGCATATGTGTGGGGTTGGGGGCAGGTAGGTGACTATTTGAGAATGAGATACTACTAACGATCAGGGTAGAGAATGAATGTTTAATTTCAAATATGAGAATGATTTTTGCAAATTCAGAGAGAGGAAATAGAATACCAAATATGAGAAGTAGCAAGTAGTTCAATTGGAGTAGAATGTAGAGTATATGAGGTAAAGTAATGGGTCAGTCAGTCAAACATTTTTTTGAGTACTTACTATGTGCTAAGCATTTTACTGAGGGCAAAAAATAGAAATATGCAACCCAAAAAAGGATATTATATTCCAATGGGAAAGATAACACTTAAGAAGGAACTGAAAAGTGAGGGGGAGTCAGAAGGTACCCATTGCAGGAGCATGGGAGAGAAAGTCCTGTGGAGATATGCCTGAGAAATAAGGACATAGTGGTCATGGAACTCATTAAATTGGAAGTTCTGGAAGAAGCCAGATAATCAGAATTTGAGGTCTCAGAGTCAAAGTTTCCTTCCAATGTGAGAAGGAGTTGAAGTGTGGGGTCAACCTGAAAAAGTAGCCTGGAGCCAGACTATAAAGGCTTTTGTGGGACTTCTGGGAACCAAAATGGCAGAGTAAGCAGTAACTCACTGCAACTCTCCCATTTTCACCCCCCAATGACTATAAAATATCACCCCAGAATAAATTCTGGAACAGTGGACCCATAGAAAGATAGGATGGAGTAGTCTTTTAGCATGAGAGACAGAAGATTGGCAAGAAAGGTCCATCTCACTCAGGTCAAAGAGGAGTCCATTCAAGGACAGGAAGTGTCCCAGCAAGCCAGCAGCAATCCCAGCCTCAGTGAACCAGTGGGAAAACCTGAGCCCTAGTGTGGTGAAGCAGGCAAATGCCAACACCAGGACCTCCAAGCACCTTAGCTCAGCCAGGGGAAACAGCAAACTCTAGCTCAGAGAACCATCACATGCTTCAGTGTAGTTCAGGGGAAATTCAGAAACACCCATTGGAGCTTAGCTAGTGCCACATACCACTACTAAGACCCCAGTTCAGCATCAGGAAAGCAGCCACACCACACCAAACCCCTCAACACAGCACCATACACGAGTCCTCCATGAGTCCCAGGGCAACATCAGTGAAGCAGCAGGTAAACGACCAGGGCCTGCAGCCATTGTCAAAAGAAGCGTGAGACAGATCCACTTCCATCCTAGGAGCAGAGATCAAATTTAAAAGAAAGGAAAAAGACCAAAAAAAAAGGTGAGCAAAAAATAACAAAAAAGAATCTGACCATAGGTGACAGGGAAGACCAAGACACAAGCTCAGAAGAGGACAACAATGTCAAAACATCTATGGATAAAATCCCAAAGAAAAATGGAAAGTGGTCTCAAGCCCAGAAAGAACTCTGGAAGAACTCAAAAAAACAGATTAAAAATCATATAAGAGAGGTAGAAGAAAAACAGAAAAGAAATGATAGTGATTCAAAAGAATTATGAAAAAAACTTCAACGGCTTAAAAAAGTGCTTGAAAAGTAAAACTAGATAAATGGGAAAGGAGATATAAAAATCCACTGAAGAAAACAACTCCCAAAATAGTATAATTCACCAAAATAAAAGGAAGTACAAAAGCTAATTGAGGAAAACAACAACTTAAAATTTAGAGTTGGGCACGTAGAAGCTAATGACTCTATGAGACACCAAGAATCAATCAAACAAAATCAAAAGAATGAAAAAATGGAAGAAAATGTAAAATATCTCATGAGAAAAGTAACTGACCTGGAAAATATATCCAGAAGAGACAATATCATACTCATTGGACTACCTGAAAGTCATAATAAAAAAGAGGACCTGGACATTATCTTTCAAGAAATAATCAAGGAAAACTTCCTGGATGTTCTAGAATCAGAAGATCAAATAGGCATTGAAAGAATCCACTGATCACCTCAGGAAAAAGATCTCAAAATAAAAACTCCAAGTAATATTATAGCTAAATTTCAGAACTATCAGGTGAAGGAAAACATACTACAAAGTGGCCAGAAAAAAAAAATTCAAATATCAGGAAGTCACACTCAGGATTACACAGGACTTGGCAGTAGCAATATGAAAGAAACAGAGGTCATGGAACAGGACATTCTGGAAGACAAAAAAGCTAGGAATACAACCATGAATCACTTACCCAGAAAAATTGAGCATAATATATGAAGGGAAAAATGGTCATTCAATGATAGAGATTTCAAGCTTTCATAAGTAGAAGATAAGAATTGAACTAAAAAAAAATAATCTCCAATATCAAGATGCAAGAGTAGCATAAACATGCTAAAAGGGAAAATACATATCCACATCCAAAAAAAGAACTATGGAGGTTGAATGCAGATTGAAGCATATTATTTGCTATTTTTTTCCTTCTGTTGTGTTTTGTTTCCTCTTTCTGGTGGTTCCTCCTATTGGTTCTAATTCTTACTAACAACATCATAATGTGAAAATATGTTTAATAGGAATGAATATGTATAGCCTACATCAGATTGCACACCATCTTGGAAAGGGAGGTGGGGAGGGAAGGGGAGAAATTTAAAACTCAAAAGCTTATGGAACTTATTGTTGATAGGTCAAAATGAATTAATTTTTCAAAAAAGGGAAAACATAAGAGATTCAAAAGATCAAAACTGTTTACATCCCTACATAGGAAGATGATACTTGTAATTCTTTTAAAAATATATTTATTGGGGTAACTAGGTGGCACAGTGGATAGAGCATCGGCCCTGGATTCAGCAGGAGCTGAGTTCAAATCTGGCCTCAGACACATAACACTTACTAGCTGTGTGACCCTGAGCAAGTCACTTAACTCCATTGCCTAGCCAAAAAATATTTATTTATTTATTTATTTTTAGTTTTCACTAACCACTTTTACAAGATTTTGAGTTAAAATATTCCCTTGCTCCATCCTCACTCCATTCCCCAAGATGGCATGCAATCTGATAGGTTATACATTTACAATTATATTAAACATATTTCCATATTAGTCATGTTGTAAAGAAGAGTCAGACCAAAAGGGAAAAACCATGTGAAAGGGAAAGAAAAGGTGATAAAAGAGTATACTTTGATCTGAATTGAGGCTTCATAGCTCTTTCTCTGGATGCGGATAGCATTTTCCCTCATGATTCTTTTGGGATCTTCTTAGATCATTGCATTGCTGAGAAGAGCTAAATCTCTCAAAGTTGGTCATCACACAATATTGCTGTTACTATGTACAATGTTTTCCTGGTTCTGCTCACTTCATTCAACATCGGTTCATGCAAGCCTTTTCAGGTTTTTCTGAATTCTGCCTGCTCATCATTTCATATAGCACAACAGTATTTCATTACATTCATATACCACAACTTGTTCAGACATTCCCCAATTGATGGGCATCCTTTCAATTTCCAATTCTTTGCCTCCACAAAAAGAGCTGTTATAAATATTTTTGTACATGTGGGTTCTTTTCCCATTTGTATGATCTCTTTGGGATATAACCTTAGAAGTGCTATTGTTGGGTCAAAGGGTATGCACATTTTTATAGCCCTTTGGGTATAGTTCCAAATTGTACCCCAAATGGTTGTAACATTTCACAACTCCACCATCAATGCATTAGTGTTCCAATTTTCCCACATCTTCTCCAACATTGATCACTTTCCTGTTTTGTCATGTTGGCCAATCTGACAGGTGTGATGGGGTACCTAAGAGCTGTTTTGATTTTCATTTCTAAAATCAATAGTGATTTAGAAAAATTTTATATGACTATGGCTAGCCTTAATTTGTTCATCTGAAAACTGCCTATTCATATCCTTTGTCCATTTATCAGTTGGGGAATGACTTGTATATTTATAAATTTGACTCCGTTCTCTATATATTTTAGAAATGAGGCCTTTATCAGAGACACTGCCTGTAAAAATTGTTTCCCAACTTTCTGCTTCCCTTCTAATCTTGGTTGCATTGGCTTTGCTTGTGCAAAAAACTTTTCAATTTAATGTAATCAAAAATAAGCATTTTGCATTTTGTGATTCTCTCTATCTCATTTGGTCATAAATTTTTCCACTTTCCATAGAACTGACAGATAAACTATCCCTTGCTATACTAATTTGCTTATAATATCACCTGTTATATCTAAATCAGGTACCCATTTTGACATTGTCTTGTCAAAGTTTAAGATGTTGTTCTATGCCTACTTTCTGCCACACTATTTTCTAGTTTTCTAGTTTTCCCAGCAGTTTTTGTCAAATTCTGAGTTAATTTTTGATACTGGCAATTTGGTTTTATTCTTTTTTTAAATCAAATTAACCAAAGATTTATCTATTTTATTGTTTTTTTCTTTCCATAAAATTAGCTCTTAGATTTATTTATTAGTTCAAGTTTTCTTAATTTCAATTTTTATCAATCTGTCCTTTGATTTTCAAAATTTCTAATTTGGTATTTAATTGGGAATTTTAAATTTGTTCTTTTTCTAGCTTTTTTTTAAATTTCATGCCCAATTCATTGATCTCCTCTTTCTATATTTTATTCCCTAAGAAACACTTCGGCTGCATCCCATAAATTTTGGTATGTTGTCTCATTTTTGTCATTCTCTTGGATGAAGTTATTGATTGTTTCTGATTAGTTCCCAATAATTTTTAGTCCATCTTTCTGTAGCCCTTTATTACATGTAATTTTTGTTACAGCATGATCTAAAAAGGATATCTCTCCTGGATCTTGTTTCCAGGTCAGTTGTTTTTTCTATTGAGGTATTTTACATTTTCTTTCTTTTTTTCATTCCCTTGACTTTGTTCCACTGATTCTTGATGTTTCAGAGTCATTAGCTTTCATCTACCCAACTCTTAATTTTAAAGAAATGTTTCTTCAGTTAGTTTTTGTACTTCCTTTTCAATCTGGCAATTATTCATTTTAAGAAGTTCTTCTTTTCATTGGGTTTTTGTGCCACCTTTTCCATTTGGCCAATTCTAATTTTTAAGGAGTTGTTTTCTCCAGTCAATTTTTGTCCTTCCTTTTCCAAGCTGTTGACTCTCTCTTGCATACCTCTCATTTCTTTTCTCAATTTTTTTCTTCTACCTCTCTTGTTTGACTTTTAAAATCCTTCCTGAGCTCTTCTAAGAAGGCTTTCTGGCAACTTACCTTGTGCTGAGCTGCAGTCTTAATGGCGGTGTCTGGTGTAGGTGAGGCCAAGTGGGGTTTTGCTGCATTTCTCTGGGGCTACAATGAAGCACAAGAAGGTCCACTGTTAGAGGACATATGCCTGCCCAGGACAGTGCTGGCACATATGGTGGTTTTCCAAATTGGAATCTGCCAGTTCTAATGATTGCTTTAACTGTTATTTTATTACTGGTGTTTTCACACTTTTCATTTATGATGCTAGATATTTGATTTTCTTTTCTCTAATCAAATTAACCATAGATTATCTATCTTATTTTTTTCATAAAACCAGATCCTAGATTTATTTACTAACAAAATAGTTTTTTTTCTTCAATTTTATTAATCTCACCTTTCATTTTCAGGATTTCTAATTTGGTGTTCAATTGGGGAATAGTAATTTGTTATTTACTAGTTTTATTTTTTAGTTATGTGCCCAATTTATTGATGTGCTTTTTTCTATATTGCTGAAGTAAGAATTTAGAGAAATAAAATTTCCCCTAAATACAGCTTGGGCTGCATCCCATAAATGTTGGCATGTTGTCTCATTGATGCCATCCTCCTTATTGAAATTATTGATTGTTTTCATGGTTTGTTCTTTGACCCACTTATTCTTTAGGATTAGATTATTTAGTTTCCAATTAATTTTTAATCTATATTTCCATAGCCTTTTGTTAAATGTAATTTGTATTGCACTATGATCTGAAAAAATGCACCCATTATTTCTGCCTTTTTACATTTGATTTTGGGATTTCTGTGCCCTATTACATGGTCAATTTTTGTCTAGGTGCCATGTGCTACTAAGAAAAGTTATATTCCTTTCTGTTCCCATTCAGTTTTCTCCAAAGGACTATCATATCTAACTTTTCTAATATTCTATTTACCTCTTTATTTTCTTTCTTATTTTTACTTTTGGTTGGATTTTATTGAGTTCTGAGAGGGACAGTTGAGGTCCTCCACTAGTATCGTTTTGTAGTCTATTTCTTCCTGGAACTTACTTAATTTCTGCTTTAAGAATTTGGATGCTATACCACTTGGTGCATTAGTATTGATATTGCTTCCTTGTCTATAGTACCTTTTAGCAGGATATAGAATCAGAGTGGTGGATCAGCGGAATAGATTGGGTACAGGAGACAGAGTAGTCAATGACCATAGTAACCACTTAATGTTTGATAAACCCAAAGACCCAAGCTTTGGGGATGAAAACTCACTATTTGACAACAACTGCTGGGTAAGCTTGAAAACGAAGGGACACAAACTAGGTATAGATGAACATCTCACACCATGTACCACAATAAGGTCAAAATGGGTGTATGATTTAGACATAAAGAGTGACAACATAAGCAAATTAGAAAAGCAAGAAATAGTCTACTTGTTGGATCTATGGGGAGGAGAAGAATTCATAACCAAACAAGAGATAGAGAGCATTGCAAAATGTAAAATCAATAATTTTGATTACATTAAATTAAAAAGTTTTTGTATAAGCAAAACAATGCAACCAAGATTAGAAGGAAAGCAGAAAGCTGGGAAACAATTTTTACAGCACGTGTCTCTGATAAAGATCTCATTTCTCAAATAAATAGAAAACTGAGTCACATTTATAAGAATAAAGCCATTTCACTATTGATAAATGTTCAAAGGATATGAACAGGCAGTTTTCAGATGAAGAAATCAAAGCTATTGATAGGTTTACGAAGACATACTCCAAATCACTTTTGAACTGAGAAATGCACATTTAAACAACTCTGAGATACCACCTCACTCTGATCAGATTTGCTAATATGACAAAAAAGAAAAATGATAAATGTTGGAGAGGATGTGGGAGAATTGGGACACTGATGCACTGTTAATGGAGTTATAAACTGATCTAACCATTCTGGAGAGCAATTTGGAGATATGTCCAAAGGAAAACCAAACTGTGCATACCCTTTGATCCACCAATACTACTACTAGGTCTGTATACTAAAGAAATCATACCAAAAAATAAAAAGGAGAAAAGGAGTTACATTTGTAAAAAAAAAAAATTCATAGCAGTCCTTTTATTAGTGGCAAAATATTGGAAATTGAGGGGATGTCCATCACTTAGGAAATGGTATATGAATATAATGGAATAATATTGTACAATAAGAAATGATGAACAAGCATACTTCTGAAAAACTTAGAAAAACTTGTACAAACTGATGCAAAGGGAAATGAGAAGAACTAGTAAAACATTGTATACAGTATCAGAAACATTGTGTGATGATCAACTATGAATGACTCATCTCTTCTCAGCAACACAATGATCCAAGAGAAGTACAAAGGACTCATGAAGGCAAATGCTCTCCATACCCAGATAAAGAACTGACAAACCTTGAATGCAGATTGAAGCATATTTTTTTCCACTTACTTTATTCTTTCTCATGTTTTTCTTTCCCTTTTGGTCTGTTTCATCTTTCACAGCTGTGACTACTGTGGAAATACTTTTACATGATAGCACATGTATAAACTATATCAAATTGCCTACCATTTTCAGAAAAGTGGAGTGGAAAGAGGGAGTGAGAAAAATTGGAACACAAAATCTTGTAAAAAATGAATGCTAAAAATTTTCTTGACATGTAACTGGGGGAAAATAAAATAATATTAAACTAAAAAGTACAAAAGAAGCCAAAAAATGAACACTGATTACTTTCCCCAAAATTTTGTGATATGGATTTTTACCCAAATTCTTATTCTATATGTACTTTAAACTACATGATCTATTCACTTTCATCAATTTTTAAAAATATTTTTATCCAGTAACATTTTTTATGACTCACTTTACAGTAAAATTTGTGATCAGGAAGTATAAGTCCCTCATTTTTTTCTTCTCAATTCAAATTAAATTAGCTGACCATTTCCTATTTCATATAAACTTTATCACTTTAATTTTATGTAATAGTCCACTGACATGCTAATTAGTGTTATATTCATAAACTATTTGGGCAGTATTGTCATCATTACAACACTGACTTTACATCAATCAATAAACATTAATTAAGCACCTACCAAGTGCAATATTCTATGATAAATGCTGGGGATACAAAAAGAGGCAAACACCATGCCAGCCCCCATTATGTAAAATAAAAGCTAGGATAAATCATAGTTTATCCCTACAGGATAAATAGGATATATTTTTAAAAGGGAAAGCATTAGAATTAAGAGCGTTTGGGGAAGTCTTCCTGTAATAGGTTAGATTTTAGTTGGAATTTAAAGGAAACTCCAAAAGTCAGTAATCATAGCAGAAGAGAGTGTTCCAGGCATGACAGATAGCCTGAAAAAATGCATGCAGAGCTGAGAGATGAAGTGTTTTGTTTGTCAAGCAGCCAGGAGATCAGTGTCACTGGACTGAAGAGTAACTATTGAGGAGGAAGGTATTAGAAAACTGGATAGATGGAAGGAGGCTAGGTTATGAAGGACTTTGAATGCAAAAGAGGGCATTTTGTATTTGTTCCTGGAGGCAATTGAAAGTCACTGGAGTTTATCGAGTGGGAGAGTGTATGGCACGATCAGACCTACATTGAGCCTTTTGGACTGAATGAAGAATAGGTTGGAATGGTGAGAGAGTTGAGGCAGGCACACACACACTGCAGGAATCAAGGTATGAGATGATGAGAGCCTGTACCAGAGTGATTGACAGTGTCAGAGGAGCAAAGGGGGCTATTTATTTTCTTTTTTTTCTTTTTTTTTTTTCATTTTAAATATCTATTTAAAAAATTGTGTTCAAAATTTTCTCCCTTCATTTCATGCAGCCCCTACTCATTGAGAAAGCAAGTAACATGATATCAATTATGCATGTGAATTCATGTAAAACATATATGCAATTAGCTAGGTTAGAAAAACAAAGCAAAAAAAGGAGGAAAATTAAGTGAAAAAATATGCTTCAATCTGCACTCAAAGTTCATCAGTTTTCTTTCTGAAGGTGAATAATATTTTTCATCATGGGTCTTGGATGATTATCTTGATCAGAATAGCTAAGTCTTTCATAGTTAATTATTCTTACTATTATTGGGTACAAACTTCTACTGGTTCTACTTACTTCATTTTGCATCAGTTCATATAAGTCCTCCCAATTTTCCTGAAGCCATCCTGTTATCATTTCTTATAGCACAATAATATTGCATCACAATCATATTACAATTATAATAACACAACTTGTTCAGCCATTCCTCAATTGATGAGCATCCTTTCAGTTTCTAATTCCTTGCCACCATGAAAAGAACTGTCATAAATATCTTTTGTGCAGTTACATCCTTTTCCCTTTTCTTTGGTCTCTTTAGGATACAAATCTAATAGTGGGATTGCTGTATCAGAGGGCATAGTTCCAAATTGTTCTCCTGAATGGTTGAACCAGTTTATATCTCCACCAACAACACATTTTTCCTTTTCTGTCATATAAGCTAATCTTATAGGTCAAAGGTGTCAGCTGAGATTTATTTTAATTTCCATTTCTCTAATAAATAGTTATTTAGATCATTTTAATGAAACTATTAATAGCTTTGATCTGGAGAAGGGGTCTAATTTGAGAGATGTTGCAAAGGAGGGTAATAGTAAGAAATCCAGGGTGACTTTTAGGTTGCAAGCCTGAGGGACCAGAAAGAGGTGTTGCCCTCTCTAGTAATAAGGAAGGTAAAGAGTGGTGTTTGTGGTTGGAAAGGGAATATTTCATTTGTTTGTGTATAGCTAGTATGCTCTAGGACAATTTTTCTGGAATGATACCTGCTTCTTAAAATTCTAGGGATATCATGAGGGCGTGAAATATTTCTTCTATATTGCATTGTTTTGCAATAGTGGTAACCTTCTCCCATTGTCAGGGCCCAGTTACTAGTACCTTAGTTTTACTTAATTACTAAACATCCAGTAGCTATTACAAAGAGATGTTTGCCTTGGAGTATGCAATTTCAAATATACAAACATTCCTCCCACTCTCAACTTCCCCTATTCTAGTTTGGTCTCTGGGGGAAAAAATGGATTTAAATGTAGCATAATTTCTAAAGAACTTCCATCTCACTAAGTTCATGTCCAAATGTGGCATGATTTGAAGATGAATTCTTGCCTCAGATACATCTAGACTGGTCTAGAATGTCACTCCAAAAAGTCACTTATTGTTGCTGGACTGACTGCAAAACCTGTAATGGACTCTGACTCAGTGACTCATTAATGCTCATTCTCCTGACATTTTTGAATGTATAAATATGGGACTTGTAAATGAGTCTTCTTTGCCTAAGGTGAAAATGAATAAATTGTGAGGTCAAACAACCAAGGCCTATTTTAGGTGAGCCACATGTTGTCCTCAGATGAGAGAAAGCTCAAGTCCTCTCCATTGTCTCTCACCATATGTCATCAGCAATGGAGTCAAAGAGAGAGTAACTGAAGAAAAAGTCTGAAGGTCTTGTCAGCTAGGACTTTTAAAAAACATCTCCAGTTCTATACAAGCAGGGAATCAAGAGACTGCCATTCACCTTGGTTACAACCCTGGAACTAGTTATAAAATGACTACATGTGAGTCAAGATTTCAGCAAAGTACTTCCATTACAGGTGATTAAAAGATCACAAACCTCATTGAAATAGGGTCCATAAACTTCTTTCATTGAGAATAGTGACAGAGGTCCTTGTCCATGAGCCATACACTTATTACATGTCATAAACTTGTTTGGTTTCTATTTGGATAGTTATTATTGCTGTGGAAAGGGATAATTCAGAGCTATTTAATACATTCAATCATCACTGATAATTATATTTATCTATTATGTTCTCCTAGTTCCCTTTAGTGATAAAGATAAATGATGATGATTTTGTGGATTTTTCCTTTATACTACTATGTTGCTAAAACCATTTATTATCTTGATAAATTACTTTTGCTTAATTTCTTGAATTTCCCAACTATGCCCTCATTCTGTTTGCAGCATTTTAACCTCATATTTTTCAAAGTTTATTTCATTATTTATCTGCATTTTTGCTGTATTTAAGTCCACAAACATTTATTAATCACCTACTTAGTTCCTCTCTGTGTTAAATGTTGGAGATTCAAAGAAAGGTAAAAAGAGTTCCAAACCTCAAGGACCTGACATTCTAATGGAGGAAACACTATGTAGAAAACAAAGCAAAACAAAAATAAAAATAAATCCTGTGTAAAAACAAGATCTATGTGTGTATACACACATGTGTGTGCATGTGTGTGCATGTATGTGCATATGTATACATATATATTACATACATATAAGCATATACATAATATATGTGTGACAAGAATATGTTCTGAAAAAGAAGGCATTAGCATTTAGTGAGACCAGAAAATACTTCTTGCATAAGGTAGGATTTTAGTTGAGGCTTGAAGAAAGCCAGAAAAACCAGGAGTCAGAAACAAGGAGGGAGAGAATTAAAGAAAGAAAAATCAAAATGCTATATATAACATTTCCAAATCTATATGAATTAATTAAAAACATTTATAAAGCATTAATGAAGAAAGCACTGTATAAAGTGCTTGAAATTAAATCTATCTATCTATCTATCTATCTATATATATATACACATATATAGAAAGCAAGCAAGCAAGCAAGCAAGCAAGAAAGAAAGAAAGAAAGAAAGAAAGAAAGAAAGAAAGAAAGAAAG